>NW_004567107.1:21093275-21128315 GCF_000260355.1 Condylura cristata
CGAAGTACACTGCTGAGGGGAGCAGTGGGCGGGCCAGGAGAGGTCTGCCACGCCATGTGGATCACCTCTACCATGTGGATCACCCTCCGGGGCAGGCGGGAATTGAACTCATGCGGAAGTGGCTTCAGATTCTCAGTGCTGTGCTTTAACCCGCTGCGCCACCAGGGAGGGCCTCTAACATAATTTTTTAAAAAGATTTATTTTATTTATACATACAAGAACTAGGGGTAGGCCGGAGTCTTGGGAGTGTGTTTGAGAGGATTCACCAAAGACAGAGTGTAGAGCAGGATGTGTGGATCTATTGAGATGCACTGCTGAGGGGAGCAGCAGAGAGAGAGTAGAGGTCTGCTGTCCTTGTGATCTAGTCCTTGGCAGAGATCCAGATTGAACTCAAACTGCAGTGGCTAGTGACAGCTTGATAGCATTGAGACTTAACCCCTTGTGCCACCAGGGAGACCCTCACTAGCTTTAGTTCAGCCACAGTTTATTCCCAGTACCACTCTTCATTGGGTGTGTGGACACTGTCCCTAACGCAACAGAAAGTGTCTCCATCCCACAGAGCTCTCATTCCAACTTTAAATTGCTTTGGGAACTGGGGAACAATTACAACTGTTGCACAGGAAATATTTACTCTTCCACATTTGTGGGATCTGATATTGTTGAACCTGACCTTAATTCAAAAAGTTGAATTAAAAACATTAAGCAGAAAGTAACTGGTCTCTGCCTTCTTCTTTTTTTAAAAAAAGATTTATTTATTTATGCATTCAGAACTGGGGTACAGGCTGGAGGTGCCAGGTGGTGAGAGGATTCACCAGAGACAGAGTGGAGAGCAGAAACAGAGTGGGGGTAGAACAGGCAGACTGGCAAAGTACACTGCTGAGGGGAGCAGCAGGGTCAGGAGAGGTCTGCCCTGCCATTTGGTCACCTGGGGCAGGGGATCCAACTCATGCTGAAAGGACTTTAGATTCTTAGTGCTGCGCTTTAACTCCGCTGAGCCACCAGGGAGCGTTGGTTTCTAATGATGAAGTCCTTCCCCACCAAAGAAAGGCCAGCTTCTCTGCCTCACTTTGGGATCTGTCCATGTACCTGCCATAGCTTCCTATGCAGATGTGCCTGCTAGCACTTCTCCATGGAAACTCCCTTATCCACAGAGAATGTGCTACCAGCCTGTGTACCCCTGACTTTGGCTCTGCTTTTCACTTTTGAGGGATTCCATTCTCCCTCTTTTGTTTCAAAACTGTCTATTTTTATACTTATAAATTCTGAGTCTGAAATTCTCTCTGAATTCTCCTTTGCTGGGTCATAGGGAAGCTCCATGTTTAGCAGTTTGAGAAACCTCCAAACAGTTTTCCATAGTGGTTGTACTAGTTTGCATTCCCACCAGCAATGCAGGAGAGTTCCTTTTTCTCCACATCCTCGCCAACATTTGTTGTTGCTAGTTGTTTGAAGATGTGCCATTCTCACTGGGGTGAGGTGGTATCTCATTGTGGTTTTAATTTGCATCTCCCTTATTACGAGTGATGTTGAACATTTTTTCATATGCCTGTTGGCCATCTGCATTTCCTCTTTGGAGAAGTGTCTTTTTAGCTCTACTGCCCATTTTTTGATGGAGTTGTTTACTTCATTTTTGTTGAGTTTCATCAGTTCTCCGTATATTTTTGTGATCAGTCCTTTATCGCTACTTTTGTGTGAGAAAATGTTTTCCCAATTAGTGATCTTTCTGTTTGTTTTTAGTAATGTCTCTTTTGCTGTACAGAAGCTCTTTAGCTTGATATAGTGCATAATTATTTTTTAATTAAGTTATATTGGCTTTCAACGCTGTATATGTTTCAGTGATTCATCTTAGATACCACCAAGGCACCCATACTCCTCACCATTGACCACTGGGTCCCCTCCAAACATTGCTCTCCTACCCTTCCACTCCCATTTTGGCAACCTCAGTTCTGTAGCCAGACTTCTAGGATTTTTGTTTTGTTTCTGTCTTATCCATTGTTTTTTTTTTTCTCTTCATTTTATATATAAGTGAAGTCATCTGGTATTTATCTTTCTTCTTAATGACTTATTGATTGATTTCTCATGAACTTCCTTCTGGAAAACTCTTTAATTTATACCCAAGCCTCAAAGTGTTTTATATTTATAATTTATTTACATATATACCTTTCCAATCCCTAACGCAATTGTGAATTTTGTAATGACACTTTTTTCTTTTATTTATCTTTACTCTGTTTGGAATATGACTTGGTTCATTAATAGTCTAAAGACTTTATCAGTCTGACCTAAGTTTAACCTGCTTTAAAAAATGGCTTTTAATGTTTTTTTTTCCCTTAAAGGTATTTAACATGATGTAATAAGGAGTTTTCTACAAGACACAAAAAAAATACCTTCTTTTCATTTTCCAGGTTGGTATACCAAGCCATATGATAAGACAAAAGAAAGTCCGTTTGGCTTGGAAACAACTGGATAATCTTTCCCCTGAGAGTAGTTTAAAATCTTCCTATTCAATTGTTTTCAAGACTGGTTGTATAAATACTGCCTGGACACTTAAGAGAAATGGCAGAATCTCAGGAGCTGTCCTGAATACTAACACAGGACTAAAAGTTACTATTGGCACCTCTTTGACCCTAAGCTAGTGGTTAAGAGAACAAATTATCTACTCCTGAAGGGTTCCTCCTTTTAATATAAATCACACCCCTTTTGCTCCTTCTGCATAATATATTTATACATATAGAACTGGGGTGCAGGCCAAAGGTGCAGGGTGGTAAGAGGATTCACCTGAGACAGAGCAGGGAGCAGAACAGGCAGATTGATGAAGTAAACTGCTGAGGGGAGCTGGGAGGTTGGGGTTGGAACGGAGGGAGATGAAGGGGGTGTGGATCAGGAGAGGTCTCCTGCACCTTGTTGATCACCTCCTGGGCGGGATCAAACTTACACTGAAGGGGTTATGGTTTGCTTGTAGTGCTGTGCTTTAACCTGTTGAGCCACCAGGGAAATCTATTGTACTGAGTAAGTTTTAAGCTGAAAATACAGTTAAGTACAGATATTTTACAGTTTACTCCCTGTTGCTTTTAATTCTTTCTTTTGGTATTATATTTATATTACAAGTTATTTGGTATTAGTATTCTTACAACTTTATACTTCTAAATTCTGAACCATTATAATATACAATACTCTGCATTTATAGTTATATATATTGTATTATACTTATATATCTTATATTGTATTTATATGTGTTCATATATATTTAGTTATGAAATCTATATTTCACATACTTTCATGTCCCTGATTGGATGAACTGTTACTGTTTTTATCACAACGTTAAGATCATTTCAATTCAATCATTTCATTTGGTCACTACCAAATGAATAAGTAATTCTATGAATTTGGCAAATATTTTTTAAGCTAAATGTTCCATATTTCATAATATTTATTAAACTTTATCTGTGTTTCCAAAAGTTACATAGATAGGAGAATATAATTTCATTTTTGAGCTTTAGTTCAACCACAGTTTATTCCCAGTACTATTCTTTATTGGGTGTGTGGGACACTGTCCCTAAGGCACCAGGATTTCTCCATCCCACAGATCTCTCATTCTAACTTTAAATTGCTTTGGGAACTAGGGAACAATTACAACAACTGTTGCATAGCAAATATTCACTCTTGCACACTTATGGGATCTAACACTGTTTGTTGAACCTGACTTTAATTCAGAAAGCTGAATTAAACACTAAGAAGAAAATAACTGGTTATATTAGAAAATAGAAATAATTTGTTAATATGAAGGTAAGTTTGAATACCAGGGAACTATACCCTTTTATTTCATATTTAAACAATTATTTAATAGGAATTTAAAACTAGATTTGGTACTTCCAAGATCTCCTGTCTATATTTACAAATATATTACTTTATGTGAACAACCTGAGATAACACAGCTACTAATTTATTATTACCTAATGAAGCTATGATTTATTGTTATTGTTATCTGTGTAGTACCTGTTAATCTATAAGGCCATTTCCATATGCTAATCTGTATTTTTTTCCAAACAATGCTGTGAAAAATGCAAATGTTTATTATCACTCTTCCATAAATAATAAAACCTAGATTATGCATTAGAAAAAAACCTCAAACCTAGAACTCTTATTTCTAAATTCCCATTTCCTTTCCACTAGTCTTAAACCCAGGCTATATCCACCCAAGTGAGCACTAGGTCACTTTACATTTTACATTACATTACATGAATTGGTGAATTTCTTTATAAGATGAAATCTTGTTAGCAATACCTCAAAGATACCCTATTGCTGCAATTGACCAATTTGAGTACATTAAACTTTTCTTGATTATGACTTTGCAAATATTATATAGGGAAGTTGTTTAGGAGCCCAGAAAGCAATCCATTACCTTTCAGTCAAAACCCATCTTTTATGTGCTGTCACTGTGTTTGGTTGTAGGCTTAGAGGGATGAGCAAGACAGATAAGCTCCTCCCCTGCTTTTTATTATCTGACAATATACAGAATAGGCAATTTAAAGTTTTGGGGACAGCAGAGTAAAGATGGTAACAAGCCTGGCTCAAGGTGAATTTGAATGTAAGGGAATTTCTACCTAAGAGAGGAAGGCTTCATGTGGGTGGCAGGAGAAGTGGTTTAAGGTAAGTGACCTGAACTTTACTGTCATTACCTTTGTCAATAAGGGCAGCTGATGGGCTTTCCAGTCCTTGACCCCAAGAAGGCTGGATCGTGAATGTCATCACTTTTCCTGGTAAGTTGCTGTTTTCCCATCTTATGCCATTTAACTTATACCTGACTTGATCAGAGTGCTTGTTCCCCATATCTTACCCTAGACCAATTTCTTACCCTACTTTGCAATAATCTTGATTTATCCCAAGAAGTAGTGTAGAATGAGTACAAAATTATTTCATAGAAAATGGAATATTTGGGGTATGTGAGGAATCTTGAAGTCCTGAGCCATTTTCATAAGAAGTATCAAGTCCTCAAGATTGAACCATTTTCCTTGTACAGTGTTAACTGAGTACAGTGAAATTTTGCCTTTATGATCTCAGTGTATCTGTGGTAGTCACTGACAATTTTCAGCCATTGAAACATTTGCTATACAGATCTTTATATTACCTGTTAGGAATAGAAGTAATGGAAAGGAAATGGATTTTGGATTTACTCTTTGCACTATTAGCAAGCAATGCAGTCTCAACCAAGTCAACTATTTTCTCCAGTGTCTAGCACATAAAATCCTACAATAGAAATTGTTTGAATAAATGATTTTTTTTTCAATTAAGTAAATGAAAGGTGATTTAATGTACTTGTTGCCTTTAGCTGAATAATTATACATTAAAAATAGCGGTGATTTGGTGATGGGAAGCCCACGAGGATTACAACTGAGATGAAAGAATGCACAAAATGCTGTAAAAATAAACTATTATATTATTTTTATTTTTTATTATGTTATTATTTTTTATTTATATTATTAAAAAAATAGCTTTGAGGTTCAGTTTTCTCCTCTCTAATTTGAAGATTCAATAGTCTCTCATTTGTGTCTCTCATCCAAGTTGAAATTTTTCTACTTTGTATTCTTTAAACAAATTGTTTTGAAGTGAGACTCCCTCTGTTGAGTTTGGCTTTGGACTATAAGATGTTAAGTACTGTACAGAACTATTTTCACACTTGATCACATAACAGTGAGTATGAAAATGGAGTAGTGAGCTGTTTCTGATATTCTCAAAACCATTAACCTGTGTGAGCCATAAACATGCAATTTTGGTTAACACCAAAAACTGTTGGCTTAAATGCAAATGAGTTTTTTAGAGGATCAGTCGGTAATTAGTGATATCCTAATCAATCTAAGTAAGTTATTTTTTGTCATTCATCAGCTCAAAACTTCATAATTTCACCTTTATGATATCAAATTTGGAAGTCACAGGGCAGAACACCCCCTTCATACTTGGTATGTCTAACAATTGGCCCTTTCTGTACAAAAAAGAAGTGTCAATTTCCCTGCCTGACTTTTGAACATTTATATATTCTTGCTTTATTTACCTTTACAAATTTGGTTGTTACTAGCCCTCCACAGAAACTCCCTTGTCTGAAAAAGCTACTGGTGGGGCCCTCCCTGGCGGAGCAGCAGGTTAAAGCACAGCACTAAGAAGCTAAAGCCACTTCAGCATAAGTTCAACCCCAGAGGTGACCCACATGGCGCAGCAGACCTCTGCTGTCTTGCCCGCTGCTCCCCTCAGCAGTGTACTTCATTGATCTGCCTGTTCTGCTCCCCACTCTGTCTCGTTAATTCTCTCATCGCCCTCTCATCTCTGGCCTGTACCCCAGTCTGTATGCATAAATCTTTAAAAAAAAAAAAAGCTACTGGCAATAAGATCACTCCTAAACTATGCTCAACCTGCTCTTCCTTCTGTGACACACCTCTACTCTTTGTCTTTTCCAAGCCTGCCTCATATTTTCCATGCTTGTAGACCCAGCTGAAGTCTGAGATTCTTCCAGAACTCTTTCTTGATCTGTGATTTGTGTATTTCACATAAAAATCTTCTGGGAAGATTTATGAAATTCATACCAGTTACAAAATGTGATTATTTTTATATCAAATTATTCCATGTGTAGTTTTACTCACTCACTAAATTATGACAGACTTTCCTTACCTTAGAATAATAGTAGGCTCAAGTTAGGATATTAGTGATAACCTATTCATATACATACTATAGTAGTTCTACAGCAGTTTATCCTGCTTTTGTAATTCTACCTTCCAGTGGTATTATTTTCTGAGGTGTTCTGAACAATCAGAGGAGGCTCTGAAATTTGCTGGAAAATGTGAGAAAAATATGCCCTGGGTAATTTTCTAGGTTGCTATCTTATTCCATATATTTAAAAAAAATGTGATCAGAACTCACTATAGATAAATCAAACCTTGCTACTCAAAATGTAGCTCTTTGTCAGGTGCTTTGGCATATGCCGGGAGCTTATTAGAAATGCAAGATCATAGGCCCTGCCCAAGACCTACTAAAAGAGGACCAGTATTGTAATAAGATCCCCAGGAATTTACATATATGTGAAAGATGTAGAAGACTGAAATAGTTGATTCTTCATTATTTCATTAAGGCCAAAAATTCTTAATGGTAGTTCTTAGGAAATAAGGAATAATAACTTTTAGCATTGTATCCCAAAGAACTCTAGACTTCATTGACCAAACTTTGAGCTTCAAGCTCCACTTTGTACTTGTGGATGAATAGTTTTGACCACATCTTTTTTAATAGTTTAATAGTTTTGACCACATACTTTTTAAATGTTTTTCACATTAAAAAGTAGAAAATAGAGATGTGAAAACTGACCATAAATCTAGGCATACAATGAAGAAGGAGGAACAAGAGGGAGAGTGGGTGGGATTTGAGCAGATTAAGAGGAGGGAGAGAATAACAGACTATAGTGAAAGACTTATGGGTCCTTATGTGGTGGAAGAACTATGATGACTGCACATAAAGGGAGAAATCCTATATTGTCAGAATATTAGCCAAGATGCAAAACAATGCCAATACATTGGTAAAAAAAATTAATAATAAAAATTACCACAAAAAGCTGATAATGTTTTTATAAAGTATAAAGTACTATATTTACACATACACAAATATCTTAAAGCATTATCGGTGTTTTCTCGGGGTTGACTTAGGTAAATAAATTGTGGAGAATAACTATGAAGCCACAGGGGAAAGGAGAGACTATTCTTCACAGATTCTTAGTCCTACCCTTACAGAACTGGTCTATGCACTCAATGGTCTTTTAATGGGAAATAGCAAAATAGTTAAGAGTAAGCTATGACTATAACATCAATAACTAGCTACCTTTGAACAGATGTTAAATTGCAGTGTAGTTCAATTTACTATGATTAAAATCTTCTTGTAAAAATATACAATTTAGCCAACTGAAAAGGAATCTAGAGTGTCAGGTAGACAAGTATATATAAAAGTCAAACTTGTTTTAAAATTTGAGTATGTCTCTTAAACACAGTCAAAATTTCAGTTCAAATTTAGTTGTTTTCTAACCTTTCCTTTTACTCTGTCACTGCGCCTGACTAAACAAAGACATCTGTTTCATTGTCTGAAATATTCTAGGGGGTAGGGTATCTTTAATAGTAGGAAAGGTTGCTTCTGAATTTGTTTCTATCCTAGGTAAATGTTAGCACTTCAGACAACAATGCGCAGAAACTCTCAATATCCCCCTATCATTGTTTTCTAGGCACAGACAGACATTGTTGGAGATAGCTGACGACAAAAGCAAATGATAAAACTTCAAAGAAAGTACTCTTTATTTTTCACCTGAAACTATATGTATTCAGGATATGTGTTCTATTTGTTGTTCCTTGACAGTGAAAATATTTTATGTAGGTCTTGTTTTGATATGCTGAAAGCTGGACATGGATAGAATAAACAAGAGATTTGTGACAGAATTCATTTTTCTGGAACTCTAGTTTCCCTAAGTAGGAGATCATTTTCTTTACTCTAAATCTAGTCATGTATCTAGTGATTCTAATTGGCAATGGCTTTCTGATCATGGCAAGCATCTTTTATTTCCATCTTCATGCCACCATATACTTCTTCCTAGGTAACCTCTCTTTCTTAGATATCTGCTGTACATCTTCCTCTGTTTCCTCAACTTTGGCAATCTTAATCTCAAAGAAAAGGAACATTTCCTTCTCTGCATGTATGGTACAGATGTTCTTTGAGTTTGCAATGGGATCTATAGAGTGTTTGCTCCTTGATAAAATGGTTTTTACCACTATGTGGCCATTTGTAGCCCGCTGAGATACCCCATCATCATGAGAAAGGTGGTGTATGTAGTGATGGCTTCTGTGTCATAGTTCTCAGGTAGAAGCAACTCAGTTGTCCAAACATCTCTTGTCATGCGACTACCATTTTGTGGGAATAATATTAATCATTTCACATGTGAAATATTAGCTGTTCTTAAACTAGCTTGTGCTGATATATCCCTCCCTATTATTACCATGGTGATATCCAATATGGCATTCCTGTTTCTTCCACTGCTGGTCATTTTCTTCTCCTATATGTTCATCTTGTACACCAGCTTGAGAATGAACTCAGCAATTGGGAGACACAAAGCATTTTCTACCTGCTCAGCACATCTTACAGTAGTGATCGTATTTTATGGTACCATCTTCTTTATGTATGCTAAACCCAAGTCTCAAGAGCAACTTGGGAAAGACAATTTGCAAGCTAGGGAGGGGCTCATTTCTATCTTTTATGGGGGTAGTGACTCCCATGCTAAATCCTATAATCTATAGCTTGAGAAATAAAGATGTAAAAGTTTCTGTGACATATTTATGGGGTCAGAAAGCTGTTAACTAGTAAGATCAAAAAGAAATATAAATCTTTGATTTATGCAGAAAAAAATGACATCATTGGGTGATTATTGTAGATGTTCTTTGGAGAAAACAAAGTAGAGAGAGATAATTTTTTTCTTTGCCTTCATTTGCCTGGTCTAGCTACAATGACAGAATGTTATTTTGCTGTAAAATCGAGTTCTAATAGGTTCTCAACCATATCTTACAAAGGCAGTTAATTCCTTCATTTCCTTTTGAATCTCATCCTTGGGGATATCTGAGATGAGTGACAACATAGTGGTGGTGATAACACATAAGCTTTGGAAATAAGGAGGCAAGAGTATAATTCTGCTGTGTCACGAACTACTTAAATTGATATTAGGAAAGTCATTAATCCTTTCAAAATTTTAGCTTCCTTATTTGCAAAAGGGAGTAAGTGCTCTCTCAGTGTTATTAGAAGATTCAGTGAGCTGCACACTGCACCGGGCATAGTGCCAGGTTCATAATAATTCCCTTTGTAGAGAAAAATTGAGCTTGAATTTTTCTGATGACTCAGAATTAAGGAATCGAAGAATCAAAATTAGAAATAAAAGATACCAGTTGGCAATTGTTTTTATTTTTTTTTAAGTTACCAATTAGTAGGGTTATGTATTCCTCCGCTAAGTCCCTAGTAACATAAATCACCAATTTTCCTTTTCCCTTGTCCTCATATATCTCTACAAAGAAAATATCAAAGGAGTGTAAGATGGAATCAAGAAATGTTTCCATCCTGAGGAGGAGTGTAAAGTGGGTGATGATAGCTGTTCTAATCCATGCTGAGTGATTGTGTCCAGCAAAAGAACCTCTCAGTTTTAGGTGCCTGCAAAGAACAGGATAACTGATTATGGTTTGCTGAATGGAGATGTGTGGAACTTCTCTTTAGTATATAGACCAGCAGAGAAGCTAATCTAGAAGAAGACTGGAAGAATTAATAACTTTAAGGCTGGAAAAACCACAATTTTTAAAATTTTCTTGAAATTTATTTCAAGTTCTTAAAGAAGGTCAAAGTCTAGTGAGTAGGTAGAGAAAACCACTTCATTTTGTATACTGGTGAGTTGAAAGTCCTCAATAAAATGTTTCTTTTCTTCCCTTTCTGTAGAGTATTCTACCATGGAAGACTCATTGGTTCATGTCACCAGCCTGTGATAGCTGGTTTCAGCCTTACTTTTCTAGCTGAATTATCATTTCCCTCTTGGATTTAATACGATAGCATGATCTAAGAACTCTTTACTGGGAGCTTTACTCCCTGACAACCAACATGTTTGGGGTAAACCCAGATTTTTACATAATCTCAAAAGATCAATGGCATGTAATAAAACTGAAAAAGTGTAATTAAAAAAATTCCCTAAAACAAAAATCACAGGAACAAGTGGCTTCCTTAGTGAATTCTACCAATTTTTCAAAGAATAACTAACACCTGTTCTTATCAAACTCATCCAAAAATTTAAAGAAGAAAAAACTTCCAAGCATATTTTTGAGAGTATTACCTTGATACAAAACCAGAAAAGGACAGTAAAGAAAGGAAAACCTTAAACCAATCTCTCTCTGATGAGCATACATGCAAAAATCCTCAATGAGTACTAGCATACCAAAATTTAACAATATTAAAAGAATCATTGGCTATGATAAAGTATGATCAAGAAGAAAGGATGAAGTACTATCACTGTTAAGATGACATGATAATATATTAAAGCATTTGAAAGCACTAGTGAAAAACTATTAGCAATATAAGTGAATAACAGTAAAGTGGCAGGCTACAAATTAATTTACAAAAATCTGTTGTGCTTTTGTATACAAATAATGAGCTGGAGAAAGGAATCAGGAAAAAAAAATCCCATTTATAATTGCATGCTCCCCCCAAATTCCTTGTAATAAAGTTAATCAAGAAGATGAATACCTATACACCAATACTGTAAGACATTGTTGAAAGAAATAGAAAACATGAAGAAGTGGAGAGATATTTTGTGCTCATGAACTGGAAGAATTAACATCTTTAAATGGTCATATTACTTAAAGAAATATAGGAATTAAGTGCAGTATCTATCAAAGTCCTAATAACATTCTTCACAGAAATAGAACAAAAATCATAAAATGTGTTTGGCACTACAAAGACCCCGAATCATAATTGGCCAAGAAAAGAGAACAAAAATAGAGGTATACACTCCCCAACTTCAGACTATACTACAAAGTAACAGTAAGCAAAAGAACATGGTACTTGAATTAAAAGACACAAAAATAAATGGGGCAAAACTGAGATCCCAGTAATAAACACATATATGGAAAACTGACTTATAAAAAAAGAGCTAAGAACAAAGAAAGTCTCTTCCATAAATGGTGTTGGTAAAATTGAACAGCCAATTTAACAGTGGAATGAACTAGATGCACTACCTAACACTGTGCACAGAAATGTAATTCAAAATTGATTAAAGAATTGGATCTAATACTTGAAACCATGAAAAGCATAGAAGAAAACTTAGATGATAAGCTCCTACTTGTAGAGATGTCTTTGGGAATTCAAACCAAAAACAAGAAAAACAGCAGCAGGGAAAAAGCAAATGGAACTATATAAAATAAAAAGCTCCACACAATGGGGAAAAAAATACCATTAAAAGAAAGGCAGCCTTACTAAATGGGAGAAGATATAGCTGACCAGCGTTTAATATCCAACATATATAAATAATTCATAAACCTCAACAACAAAAAACTCAATTAAAAAATGACTGAAGGATATGATTATATACTTCTCCAAAGATAACCTACAAGTGGCCGAGAGGCTCATGAAAAAATGCTCAGCGTGTCAGTCTACAAATCAAAGCAATGAGATATTACCATGTATCTATAAAAATGACTGTTATAAAAAATACAAGACACGATTTGGAGGAAAGGAATCCCTGCATACTGTAGGTGGGAATATATGTTAATGTAGCTAGAAAGGAAAATGGTATGGAAATTCATAAAAAATCAAAAGTAGAAATTCCATACCATCTAGTAAGCTCACTTCTGGGTATTTATCCAGAGTACAATAACACTAATTTGAAGACATGCATTAACTTATTTTTTTATTGCAGCATTATTCACAGTAGCTGAGGATTGGAAACATCCCAAAGCCGATGGACAGATAATTGAATAAAGAGATGCTTAATATACATTGAGATATTATTCAGCTATTAAAAAGATGAAATCCTGCTACTCCTCTGGATGGACCAATTGGTTTTATAATAAGGAAAATAAATTACAGTATAGAGACAAACTCGGTATGATTTTACTCAAATAGAAGATAAAACAATGAACAAACAGAAGAATATAAATGCAAATTCTTAAACTCTAAGAAAAAAATTTTGAAGGGAAAAGAGGAACTGGGTAAATTAGGTTAAAAGGGTAAATTATAGAGTGAAAGATGGACATTTGACTTTCAGTGGTGAACATGTCATATATACAGATGCCAATTTATACTGCTGTATAGATTCCCTTATTCCACTGTTCATTCAGTCCTTCCTTGCTTGTTCTATATCTAGACTGTTACCTTAGCTATTTTGTCCAGATTTCTAATTGACTCTAGTTAGTTTGTTTTGGCCAGAAGTAGATATTCCTTCTTAACTTTTCCAATTGAGTCACTCCCTTTTTAAAGAGCATATATTTGTTTATTATTCTGACATTCTTATCTCACCTATATTTTATTAGATTTATAGTTAAGTAGACTAAATGCTCATCACTTAGCCTTTTGTCCATCTCCCTTTTCATCTGTTTGTATGAAAATCATCCTTTTATAACTCTAAAAAAGGACTGTGTATACAACATTTTTTGGATCTTGATTGTTTGAAATTATTTTTCTATAGTATTGATATTTGAGAGAAAGCTTCACTAGTTACACATTTCTTGGTATGCATTATTTTTAGTATTTGCAAATTCAACTCCTCTATATGATCTTTTTCAGAACTCTGATGATGACCTAATCATTTTGTTCTTGTAAGTAATGGCAATTTCATTCAAATATTTGAAGATTTTTATATTTATTTCAAACTTCAGTAGTTTTATTGGATACAGTTCAGAGTCGATTATGCTGAGCATATTTTTTCCATGTCTGGGATGGATACTTTTGATTCCTTATTTATAATTTTTTTTGGACTTAAGTTTTAAATCTTGATTAATTTCACTGATTTTCTTTTCTAAATACTCAAATTTTATATATTTGTAAAGCAACATTATTCCATCTTTGCCTATGTTTCACTGCGACCCCTTTGGACACATTTCTTTCTTTATCTGATTTTCAGTCTGTTGATTGCTTCCTTACCTTTATTCAATTCCCTTATTAAATTTTTTTAAATGTATTTTTTTCTTGACTACCTTTATCTTAGTCTTCACTCTAAGATGGTTTGTCATAGCTTGTTGTTTCCCATTTCTATTTCTTGTCATTTCTTCCTTACATATTATTTGGTTAATTTCTTTTTAATTTTTATACTTTTGTCAAGATGTGTATGTGTGTGCGCAACTCATTCAAATGTTTGTTTCAATTTAAATTTATTGGCTGCAATTTGTATTGTGTGACTGTTTTAATTTTCTTCATTATTTTAGGAGGAAGAGGGTTAGAGCTTTCACTGTTGGTTAAGGGGCCTTGCTTTTCATTTTTCATTTCATTTTACAGTACTGTAGCTGTTTAGAATAAATAGTATACTTTCACCATTCAATTTTGGATTAGTATACAAGGTTTGTAGGTCAAGAGTGCCCTCCTCTGTCTTTGTTGTAAAGTTGAAATTTTTTAAATATGTGCTTTGACTTTTTCCTCCTCTCCCCTTTTGTTACTGCAGTAATAGAGAAAACTTACAATAACATTATTAAGCTAAAACCACTTTTACCCTTTGACTTGAGAGCTCTTTGACCTTTTTTTTTTTTAAATCTCCTTTATCTTGTTCAACTAAGTAGGAAGGAATTGTATGCCCTCTCCTATTGTATTAATAATACTTGTTACCTTTGATGGAATATAAACTCACTCTGCAGGATTTATTCAGGATACTATGAAAAAAAAAAGTGAAAACTGCAGTTTCACCATTAGCGACAATAGGAACTGAATAGAAATACTCTTTAATAAAGAAATGATTACATATATATTTTAAATTCATATGAATAAATATATGGCTATTAAGATGGTTGCTGTAATCTGACACATATATGGACATATGTCCCCAGATTTACGTTAGATGGGAGAATTGAGAGGTTTGCTCAATTTGCTTCCCCTGCACAGTGACAGATAGGGATCTACCATATGGAATATTGCTGATAATTTGCCTCTTCTCTTTCATTATCTGTACTCACTATCTTGCTGATCTTATTCATTCTTCTGATTTTAAGCATCGTTCATATATTGGTGAATTCGAAATTTCCTCTCTAACCCAGATGCCTTACCTAACAAGATTTGTGTATTCTTCATTGCAGTTGTCATATGTAACAGACAATTTGAGCCTTATATTTTTCAATAAATCTAGCTCAGTTACAATCTTTCTTCTCCTTTTCAGTAAGATGCAACTCTGTCCATCCCACTTTTCTGTTCAAGATCATTGAACTGATGCTTGATGCTTGTCTTCACTAAGACACATCAAACCTTCAGGAAATCCTCTCAGCTCCACCTTCTCAGTGTACCCAGAATTTTTTTATTTCTCACCTTCACTACAACTATCACTATGACCTGGGATGTGATTTCTTCTCAGAATTACTACAACAAATTTCCAGAGTTTTCCTGACTCGTGACAAAATGAAAACACAATGTGTAGATTTTTTTTTTTAACTGTCATACTACTGTGATTCTTGAACATGATCCACATATTGAATGAGGACTATAGATGCCAAATTGAAGTCTCACACTCAGTCTTTCTGTCTCTAGTTTCTAGGATCATTTTGTATGTGATTATCTTTTATTAAAAAGCGCTCTCACGGCCCTCCCTGATGGCGCAGCGGGTTAAAGCACAGCACTGAGAATCTAAAGCCGCTTCCGCATGAGTTCGATTCCCGCCTGCCCCGGAGGTGACCACATGGCGTGGCAGACCTCTCCTGGCCCGCCCGCTGCTCCCCTCAGCAGTGTACTTCGTCGATCTGCCTGTTCTGTTCCCCACTCTGTCTCTGGTGAAGCCTCTCACCGCCCCTGAGCCTCTGGCCTGTACCCCAGTTCTGTATGCACAAATAAATAAATCTTTAAAAAAAAAAAAGCGATCTCACTAACGTGGTAAATTTTTCAAAAATTTAAGTAAACATGTTTTATAGCTTTATCTTAAAGGGAAAAAATTCTTCCCTCTAGTATATTTAGAATGTATATTTTGAAGTAAATAGAGGAATTTGGTTTATTTCTTCTACATAAAAGAGAAGGGCAGCAAAGAGAACAGAGTGAAACCTGCATTTAAACAATTTTAAAAAATAATATAGTAGTTTATTTTTAAATCATTTTGTGCCTTTTTTCATCTCAGTTGTAATCCCTGTGGGCTTCCTGCAGCCAAATTATCCATGTGCCATCACCATAATTAAACAACTCTTTTTTAAACAGAGTCACTTTTTTTTTTTAAAGATTTATTTATTTGTGCATACAGAACTGGGGTACAGGCCAGAGGTGCAGGGGCGGCGAGAGGCTTCACCAGAGACAGAGTGGGGAGCAGAACAAGCAGATCAACGAAGTACACTGCTGAGGGGAGCAGCGGGCGGGTCAGGAGAGGTCTGCCACGCCATGTGATCACCTCTGGGGCAGGCGGGAATCGAACTCATGCGGAAGTGGCTTTAGATTCTCAGTGCTGTGCTTTAACCCGCTGCGCCACCAGGGAGGGCCTAAACAGAGTCACTTTTAAGACTTCCTGCATCATGTAATGGTTCTCCCTTTCCCTAGCATCTTGTAATAAAG
The DNA here is from genome assembly GCF_000260355.1 of Condylura cristata. NCBI lineage: Eukaryota > Metazoa > Chordata > Mammalia > Eulipotyphla > Talpidae > Condylura > Condylura cristata. Next base: position 21,109,536 of record NW_004567107.1, read on the forward strand.
TACTGGGAAAGAACAGATTTTCCCCTTATTTCTGACAAGTTTTATGTGATAATCCTATCTCCTTGACATCTAAAGTACCTTTTTTCTCTCCCTTCTCACCCTGGAGCTGTTCAGTAATATGATTCAAACTTTACTATTTGAATGCTTTGAATCAGAATTTCCCATAATCCTCACATGGTAAGAATCACTATCTCTTTTATAAACATCCAGAATTACAGATCTTGTCCCTGGAAATTCAGTTTTTATGGGTCTAGTTTTGACATGAACACAATATTTTATCAAACATTCTAGGTGATCCTTATCATTAGGATATTTTAAAAATGTTTCAGGATAACTTAAAAAGAGTAAGTTAGCAGTTATTATTATATTCTTGTATTGTCGGAAATTATTGGAATGAAAATAAAAGACAATATCAGAAATCATATAATGTCTTATTAACCTAAAAAAAAGAAAAAATAGAAATATTTAGAAAAAACTTTAATCAAACAGGCTTTAGGAATCAAGTGGTATGGTAAGTTACTGTGTGCTTTCAAAGCCTTAGGTTTATTCCCTCTATGCGCCTGTGAATATATTCAAAAGCAGTAATTGGGAGTGAGTCATAGTGAGGTGCTCCTGAAGACTGTTTAATCAAGGTAGCTGTCTGAGAGTTAAAATAGTAACATTTCTACAAGGCGGTGAAGTTATTCATCCGTTAAGATTAATCACCTGTGTGAATGAACTATCCAAGGACACTGCATATGAATATTGCAAGGTGTGATCTATGTATGTTACCTCAAAGAACTGGAACTGGAGTGTGATGGAGTTATATAAATTGCATTCAAATGTGCTCTTTCCTTTCTTGATAAAATAGTTGCTGTTTCTCATGATTGAACATACGATAATGAAAAAGTAATCTAAACACACTTCAGGATTACATATACAGTTCCATCGTTCCATGATAGAAGAAATCCTATGAATAAAGCCATGAAGAAAGTAACTCCATTCTGAAGCTAGTTTTTTACCCAAAATGACTTGTAGAAGCACCTGAAATCTAAGGACCTTCTCTAGCCTCTGGCAGGATAAACGAATGTATTGGATTTTGCCTTTAGCAGTTGATTGGCCTGATCCATAGATGATGTCTATCCATACCATATCCCAAAAAGACACTGCTTAAGCTTCCATGCCCAGTGGAGCTGCTGAATACCATAATTTATTTTCAATATCTTATTTACAGATTTTCTTCTCACCCATATGAAAAGATGAATATATATGTATGTGTTGTATGTGTGTGTGTATATATATATCCAGGTGTAATTGCCTGGAATTAGTGTTATAAATTATTGTAGGATTTATAGGTAGGGTAATATGATTTATATTTATTTCTTCCTTTCAGTCAAATAACATCATATTATTGTTCCTGTTGTCAATTAGTGAAATCTTTAAGGATGAAAATTAGAGTAATTGTTCCCTTTTCATGATACCATTACAAGTTCCTACCTTTGGAGAATTTCTGAATGTATAGAATAGGCATCTAATATCTATGAGAGAAAAAATGCTTTCTTATATATAATAAGAATCCTGACTTAACTTCACCACCATTTATCCTCATTGAATTCTTTCCTCCTACATGGTTCCTTCATCAATACATTCACCCTCAATTGGATCATTCTTTGCATGTGATGTCTTGTTCAAGCTGGGACCTTCTGTGATAGTTATCATAAAGGGTCCCATTTTCTCTGTGCCGAAGGCTAAAGGAGATTGAATCTATGCTAACAAGTCACCTTCGTCATAAAATAATCATTTACTTATACTCAAGCATTCCTTTCTGACAAAGTGAAAGTAATGTTTTCATATGACCTCATTAGTTACCAACTCCTGTGAGGGTGGAAAAGACAGGAAAATTCAGAAAATTAAAGTATAATTTATGCCATTTTGTTCAAATACATTAACATATTCATGATTCTTTCTCCACATTATGTGCCTGCTCTGTTTCTTTTGCAGTCTAATCTCTGCAGGTTATGAATCTTTTTTCTGAGCTCGTTAGTCAACTCACCATACTCTAAGAACAATAGTAATGTAATGTGTGTATGTGTACAAATTCACTGAGGCATTCAAAGTAAAAATGAGTAAATATTCAAGATTTCCTGAATGTTCCACTTCATATAAAATTATAATTATGTAAATACCTTTCATGATCTTTGCACATGCAAAGATAATTAACCACCTCCCACACATACATGCCTAAAAAAATAATTATGCTATAACCATCAAATCTAAAACCTTATTTTTCACATTATGACACAAGGAAGAATTCTAAAATTAATGGTGTCCAGGCTTTATAAATTATTTTATTTGTCTATAATACATAGTTATATTACACATACTTTCAGTTATACCAGTATTTATTAAAAATAGCTACCTTTTCGGCCCTCCCTGGTGGCACAGCGGGTTAAAGCACAGCACTGAGAATCTAAAGCCGCTTCCTCATGAGTTCGATTCCCCGCCTGCCCTGGAGGTGACCACATGGTGTGGCAGACCTCTCCTGACCCGCCCGCTGCTCCCCTCAGCAGTGTACTTCATTGATCTGCCTGTTCTGTTCCCGACTTTGTCTCTGGTGAAGCCTCTCACCGCCCCTGAGCATCTGGCCTGTACCCCAGTTCTGTATGCATAAATAAATAAATCTTTAAAAAAAATAGCTACCTTTTCATAAATTCACAAAATTATATCCAGATTTTAAAAACTCAGAAAAAATCCAGGTTTACATGTGTTCTCACAAATTTAGGAATAATTGTAATAAAATAAATAGTTTCAAATCTTACAAGCCTTGGTATATTAAGTTATTGGACACTTAAGTCATATAGCCAACCAAATATGAAACAAGAAGCAAGACTTTAATTTTAATATCATATTAATATTCAACAAATGCTAAATAGTTTTGTGAAAACATGGTCATTCTGCTTAAATGAGCCATGAATACCAAAAAGTTTTATTTACAAGGTTAATAAAAATGTTCTTTTTTTTTTTAATGAAAGATTTATTTAGGCCCTCCCTGGTGGCGCAGTGGGTTAAAGCACAGCACTGAGAAACTAAAGCCACTTCCGCATGAGTTCGATTCCCGCCTGCCCCAGAGGAGCTCCACATGGCGAGGCAGACCTCTCCTGACCCGCCCGCTGCTCCCCTCAGCAGTGTACTTCATCGATCTGCCTGTTCTGCTCCCCACTCTGTCTCTGGTGGGGCCTCTCGCCGCCCCCGAGCCTCTGACCTGTACCCAATTCTGTATGAACAAATAAATAAATCTTTTTTAAAAAAAGATTTATTTATTTATGCATACTGGGGTACAGGCCAGAGTTGCAGAGGTGGTGAGAGGATTCACCAGAGTCAGAGTGGGGAGCAGAACAGGCAAATTGATGGGGCACACTGTTAAGGAGAGGGTAGGTCAGGAGAGGTCTGCCGGGCCAAATGGATCACCTCTGGGAGGCAGGGGATGGAATTCACACTGAAGCCAGCTTTGTAGTGTTGCCCTCCAACCCATTGCACCACCAGGGAGGGCCCTCAAAGATATTCTAATTCATGTTGAATTCTTATCAAAAGTATTTTTTAAGGATTGTTCAATACAAATATTTTGCAGCTTTCCTAATAATGTTGTAGGTTATTAGAAAAATGTACTTCTCACAACAGGTTAAAGCTCAGCACTGTGAAGGTCACACAGTTTCTTCAATGTGAGTTCTATTCCCAGCCAGGGAGGTGACCCATATGGTGTGGCAGACCTCTCCTGACCCACCCACTGCTCCCTTCAGCAGTGTACTTTGTTGATCTGCCTGTTCTGTTCCCCACTTTGTCTCTGGTGAATACTCTCATCACCCCTGTACCTCTGGCCCGTATCCCAATTCTGTATATATAAATAAAATAAATATTTTTAAAAATGTACTTGATATTTTTTGATGGTTAAAATTAAGATGGCACAAAAGGATTTCTAATAAGTAATTTTTTCATAGCTGTTTTCACCTCTTTGTTTCTCAGACTGTAGATGATGGGATTCAATATAGGAGCTACTCCTGCATCTACCAAAGCTATAAACTTATCTGTTTCCTGTGAATCGAGAGATGAGGGCTTCAGGTACCTGGAAAAACCTGTTCCATAGAACAAAACCACCACAGTTAGGTGGGCTGCTCATGTTGAATAGGCTTTGCCTCAACCATCCACTGAGATGATTCTCAAGATATTGGAGAGGATGAATGCATAAGAGACACAAATTAAGAGCACTGGCATAGGATCAAGAAGTGTAGTTATCACCAGTATGATTAACTGCACCATGGAAGTGTCCACACAAACTATTTTCTGGATAGTCAGAAATTCACAGCAAAATGATTGATGGTATTATTTCCATAGAGAGATAGTTGCACAGAGACTGTTTCTACCAAAGATGTAAGGCTGCCTGTCACCCAGGAGCCAGCTGCAATCTGCACACAAACGCTTTTGTTCATGATGGCGGGGTATCTCAGGGGTTTGCAGATGGTCACCTACCTGTCATATGCCATCATGGACAAGAGAACACACTCAGTGGGGCCCATGGCCAGAGAAAAGTACGTCAGAGCAGCATGAGAAAGAGATGGTGTTTTACCCTGAAACAAAGTTTGTCAGCAACAAAGTAAGACCAAAAGAAGTATAATAGATGTCTAAAAGGGAGAGGTTGCTCAGGAAGAAGTACGTGTGTGTGTGTAGGTGAGAATCTAGGATAGTGATGCAGATTAGAGTTAGGTTACCCAACAAGGTGATCAGGTACATCAGTAAGCACCAGTACAGTATGATGACCTCAATTTTGAGGGTGTGGGAAAACCCTAGGGAGAAAAAAAAATGTTACAAAAGTGAAATCTGCCTGGAGCATTTTATTATGTAATATTCATTTGTATATATGCAAAAAAGAAATAATATCACATAAATAAAACACAAATTGCCCGCTCATTTTTGACATGTGGTTGAAGAACTTTTGGTCTTTGCTTAAATGGTTCTGCTGTTTTGTGATTATTAGTAATATATATTTGAAGGAATTTGTCATTAATAAGGAAAATTTCAAGCAGAAAGTCAACAGCTACTATCTTAAGCTGTTTTGGCAATGTTGGTCGGGACAGTAGTTACTCATAACACCACAAGAGACTGAGAAATGAAACAATCCATGTGCATTTCTTGTTTCTCCAAAAACACATTTGTAACTGAACTATGGGTAAGTCATCCATTTACTTCTGAACCACTAGAATAAACCACTGGAATATTTTCTTTCTCTATTTTGATAAGTCTTCTTAAAAAATATCTTCTTTCTATTTTCACACTTTCTTCTGTCGCTCCTAGAGTTCTGTCAAAAATAATTTGGTAATGTGTTGAGTACAAAAGATATAGATTACTTCAGTCATCAATTATTTAACTGAAGAAAAGCAACATTTAAATCCAAGTCCACAGCACCCATCTGAAAGCCAGGTAGATGGTGACGCACTGTCATGGCATGTTAGATATCGCAGAGACTTCTTTCATATCGCCATTGTTGTCCTGTTTTTGTGCTCCAGAAATATTTTCTAAAGGGTCAACCATCAGCATTGTTAAGTAATTTAAGTTATTTGTAAATTGTGAAAAATTTCCAGTTTGTGTAGTAAATTAAAGTTAGAGATCTGTGTAGGGTTACAAACTGACACTCCAGGGACAATATCCCATAGATCCAATTACAGTGAGTATCTAGTCTGTTCTAACTGTGGTTATTCAAACAAGAAATAATCATGTTCTGAACACTATCTTTAATAAGGGAGACTTTGTATGCCCCTGTTAATGTTATGAAGTCATTCAAGCTAATTAATTTAAATAAATGTAAGGGGAATGAATAACTTTGGTTGTTTCTCTTTTAGATGGAAGAAGCTTTTCAAATATGTAGGGTATGTATTGATACTTGTTATGGAGCCCACAAAATATGGAGTGAGGGGAGCTTAAATTACTCTTCTATTCATCATGACCTAAAGATAAATATGGGAGTAGATGTTCTTCATGGAACGTGAAGGGTCATTGTCTTAAGGAATACTTCATTTACAGTTGGATCCTTTTGAGTTTTGTTTGTCATATAAAAGCAATTTCAGAAACAACTGAATACTTGATTTATTTGAAAGACATTTTATAACCTCTATTCAATATTTCTTTTTCAAAGTGAGGAACTAGACTAGAGGTGAACTGTGCATGGTGGTGTGGAGAAAACATGCTTTCTGTTTCATCACTGTATAATTGTGATTGGATATCTTGTTTCTTATTAACTGATTGGATTGGATATCTTGTTTCTTATTAACTGATTGCAATTATGGCTATTATTGAATTGCCTGTATCACATTAAATATGCCTCATTCTCAGAGAAGGTTGTAAGTTTGAAATATTACCAAAATTTTAAAAGCACAGCTAGAAACTCCTTTCTCACTGTCTACATTATTGCAACAGAATGTAGCCTTGGGGTCTTTCATTTGTTTTGCTCCACAGGGATATAATTTCAAATCCCTGGGATGATACATATGACTCATTTTTTTTTTAACTCTAGGCAAACTTTGTACATATGAATGAATCTTACTGCTACTAACACTTTCAACTTCATCACTTTGGTGTTGTCATCTAAGAACAGCTAGATGATGGGTTGCATTGATAACTTAGGAATATTGAACCTTCTTATCCAGACTTTGGTAATGGGTTTTCCTTAGTTATTGTCTGCAATGATTTAAATTTTTCTACAGAAAAATCTTTCACATCAATTTTTCTCTGTTATTTTTAATTTATTGAAAATCATGTTTAAATACACTTTTCAAGACTTTTTTGTTTCTAAGTAGAAATCCAATTGACATATCCTGATAGGTTGGTAAATTCACCTATTAATTTTATTAGCTATTTTGTGGATTCTCTTTAACATTTTGTACTTGTTTATATAGTTCAATCCTTCTAAGAATAGAGACAGTGTTCTTCTTTCTTCCCAACTTCTTCTACACCAAACATGGGCACATAGATATCTTTCTAAGATCTTGCTTTGAATTCTTTTAGATATATACTCTAAGCTGGGATTAGATATATACTCTAAGCTGGATCACATAGTAGTTCTACTTTTTTTTTTTTTAAAGATTTATTCATTTATTTATACAGAACTGGGGTACAGGCCAGAGATGCGGAGGGTGAGAGGATTCACCATAGACAGAGTGGGGAGCAGAACAGGCAGATCAATGAAGTACACTGCTGAGGGGAGCAGCGGGCGGGTCAGGAGAGGTCTGTCTCACCATGTGGATCTCCAGGGCATGCGGGGATCGAACTCATGCGGAAGTGACTTAAGCTTCTTAGTGCTGTGCTTTAACCCGCTGCGCCACCAGGGAGGGCCATAGTAGTTCTACTTTTAACTTTTTGAGGAAACTATAATATTTTCTATAATGACTACACCATTTACTTCTTAGTGATATTGCTTAAAATTCTCCACATTCTCACCAACACTTGGATATGAGATTAAGGGATTCCTTTTAGTTGGCCCAGCTATTGCAAAATCAACATTTCTAAAACTAGCAAGTAAGCAAACACTATGTTTCTCCTGTTCTGTGCTGATCGTGAATAAATTATTTAACACCACCAACAACTTTTAGTTTCTGTGTTAGGTGTTGGTGATCTGAAGATGATGAACATATAAACTCTCCTTTATCTACTTCTCTGTCTAGTTAGGGAAATATAGTATAAAGACATTTATGAGTTATGGAGGTGAGTGAATAACCTTTGGTGTAGTATGGGAGTGAATTACAAAAGACTTCCTGAAAGAGCTGATTGTAGAATTAAATGTGGAAGGTTATTAAAGGCTGCCAAATGAATAGGTAAATGGAAAGTCTTCCAGGAAAGGAATATAGCATGCATTTAAACTTGGAGTTGGTAATGGAGAATTGTCACAGAAAGTACTTTATGCCAATTGGCTGTTTCATGAGCTTTGCAATTTTAGTTATTGAGAATTTTGTTTTTTATTATTTTATATATATTTTACATCATTCTTTTTTATACAATGCATGCTTTTTCATCTTGGTTGTAGCCCCCGTGGAATTCCCACTACCAGTTTACCTATGTACCATTGCCATAGTCCTTTGTGCTCTTCTCACCCATATTTTGATCCTGCTGCCTTCTCTCTACCCTGAAGACTGTCTCTGACTTATAGTTGTTTGTTGAGTTTGATTTTTGCTTTATTACAATTACTTCCCCCCCCAAGTCCTCTAAAACTAGCAAGTAATGGATCCTTTACATTGCTCCTCAATGTGAAATATCTTTCTGACTTATTTCACTTAGCATGAAACCTTCCTTCTCTATCCATGTTGCTGTGAATAGCATGAGTTACCTTTTTGATTGCTGAGTAATATTCCACAATGTACCACATATTCTTGATCCAGTCATTTGTTTTTGAATGTTGGCAAGGATGTGAAGAAAAAGGAACTATTCTACCCTGCTGGTGGTAATGCAAACTAGTCCAACTTCTGTGAAAACTTTTTGGAGGTTTCTCAAGCTGCCAAAAATGGAGCTTCCATATGATCCAGCAATTCCACTCCTAGGATCTACCCAAGGGACACAAAAACATGAATTCAGAAGGACTCCTGCATTCCTATGTTTATTGCAGCAGTATTTAAATAGGTAAACTACGAAGAATAATTTTTTGTGAATGCAATATCAGTATGGCTTGAACTTTTTTAAAAATCACTTTTGTGAGATTGGGAGAAGGGATTAGAAAAGAGGTAAGACTAAAATTAAATCTCTGACAATGAAAGTGGAAGGGGAAAAATTTGAGTCCTGAGATATTAGGATACACTGGGATATGAATTACATGGGTTGTAATGCCATTTGATGTTCACTATATACTATAATTTGATTCAGGATGTTAGGTAGAGTATCAGTTGAACATAATTTGATGAGGAAAGTGAGTTCTCAGGTGAGATAATAATCTTGCAGGTGTTTAATTAACATCTTATTTTGACACTCTCTAGAAATTCCTGGGATGCAACATGAAAGATACATTTAAAGATAAATGAAACATGAATGATAAAGGGCATTGGAGGCTGGATTGACTCACTTCTTTGATCTCTGGAGGATTTATGTGCATGATTAAATTATGAGGGAAGTGACCTGACAGCGATATGGGCTGAGGAAATTTCTTTGATACATTGCTGAACTTCCTTGGAGAAGGTAAACTTTCAATCTTAAGTTCAGAAAAGACTGAATTTAAGTCTGCCTGCAAAACCATTATACCTCCCCAGAGAATAGTCACAACCAAGGCAAAGATAACCTCCTTTTCTAAGTAGTATGATTGTTACTCAAGTTGAAGACTTCATGTTGCTCAGTTTTCTAGAGGGGAAAGTGCACTTAGCCAAGGAAAATGTGTATTTGGTAACCTGCCTGAATTAGGAACATGGAGGAAATAGAAAGAAGAGAACAATTAATATTGGTTTCAAATGGACAGAGGGAGGACTGTTATTAGATGGCATAATCACAGTAGGTGGGATTTCAAGATGATCTTTTAGTCTGACAAAGGCAGAATAAATTAATTTAAATTAAGTCACCATTGTTTACTTTATGGATGATATAACTTACACAGCTTTGATCACCACTATAGTACTTGGAATACATTAATGACTAAGTGAAGATTTGTTAAATAAATAGGTAGTTCATCACAAAGGTCATGTTTCTGGTACAGGTGACAGGCAGGGTAGGTCATATTGGGAAGCAGCGCTACATGTGAACTCTTTATTTCTGCATTTACCTAAGTACAATCATCATTTTTTGGAGAACAAGTTAATTATTTGTTTTAAAATGTTATAATCATCTGTATCACTAGATGGCAGCAGACTCTAGTTTGTCTTTCCTTGAGGTACACTAATGGAAACCTTTTTCCAAAGTGAACAATTATTCATTGGTATTTCTGCCTACTGTTACTGCTGTTACAAGTGTTGGAAAAGGATGTTTCAATTATTTTTTATTCAAAAGTTTTAAGACAAAAACGAACTAATAAAGAGAGTTGATAGCATCTTATACCAAAAATTAAATAGTAATAATGTGTGCTCAGCAGTGAGCTGGAGACAGTAAAGAGAAGGAGAAAGCTGCATCCCTGTCCTTGTATTCAGGAAGATCTCTTACATTCATATATCCAGTCAATAGCTCCATTGCCTCACCACTGCTTCAGCTAATTGATTGGAAAGCTCTAAGAGGACCATTGATAATTCCATAGCACTTCTTGTTTCTGCTCTGTGTATGTTCAAGAGAACAAGATAAAATATAATGTGTATTTTGATGGTGATTTTTAAACCCACAGTCAGAATCAAACTTTCTTATAGTGGGCTCAGTGGTGATAGGAGTGTGGGAGCGAGTCCCTTGGCAATATAGATACAGTGTCCAGTCAGTGACTTCAAAGAAGGATTATTGATTTGCTTAGGCTGCTGTAATAAAGTAACACACTGTGTAGCTTAAAGGACAGAAATTCACTATCTCACAGTTCTGGAGGCTGCAAGTCTAAGACTAAGGTGTTGGAAGGACTGGTTCTTTTTAAGGGCTATGAGAGAGAATCTTTACTGTCTCTTATCCAACTTTTGATAGTTTGCTGACATCTTCACATTCCTTAGCTTGTCAAAGCATTACCTACTGTCTGCCTTCATTTTCCATGACGTTCTTCTAATGACTATTTCATTTTTTAAAAAAAAGATTGATCTATCCATGCATATAAGAACTGGGGTACAGGCCAGAGGTATGGGGTGAGAGAATTCACTAGAAACAGAATGAGGAGCAGAATAGGCAGACCCATTGAAATATACTGCTGAGGGAAGCAGCGGGCAGGACAGGAGAGGTCTGGCACACCAAATTTCCCTTTTATAAGGGTATGAGTCATATTGGAGTAGGGACCCACCCTACTCCCGTATGACCTCACCTTAACTAATTATATCTGCAGTGATCCTATTTTCAAATGAAGTCACATTCTGAGGTATATAGGGTTGGGACTTAAACATATGAATATTTGGTGACACAATTCAACTCATATTAGGATGATTTAACACTATTTTGTAAGAGGATGTTGTTCAGTAGGTGCTGGTTGACTTCTTTGGCAGGAGGTATCAAATTTCATGAGATGGCCAACATGCTTCCATTATAGGATGCATAAAATCTACCCCAGAATCTTTATACCTAAGAGTCATGCTAAATTATTTTTATTTTTCTTCCCCCCTTCTTCCCTCTGTTCCTTTTCCTTTCTCCTTTGTATTTCTTTTAAATATTGATGTCATCTTATACCTGATACGTGACTTGCGAATTTTGAATTGGTAGAAATAGGAGGGGTACAAAAGTAAAAAAGGATAGAAATAGTCTATTCTATCAGAATACAAGTTTCTTATAACAGATGTTCTTAGGTGAGATGGATCTTTAATTTACTGACTGAGTCTGGAAGGATTCTAGCTGATTACCTCATCAGCAAGCATGGAGTTTCTTGTTTCTGTATTCTCTTTGCTATCCAAGGAGTTCTTTAGGGAATAACATAGACTGTAGCAGCCAAACTAACCTGAGGAAGAAAGTTCAATAACAGGATTTTAGTGAGAGACTGCTTTAGCAAGCCCGTAAGTCAACCATAGTTACATTGTAGTTGGATTTTTGGTGTTGAATTAAATTTATGCTACAAGATGTGTAATTTATATAGTGGATGGATAGAAGAATGTTCATTCATACTTACAATTTTTGAAGAATACGTTCTGTGTAAGAACTCAGTTGCCAGCACCTAGAATTCTGAGCTAGATAAGGCATGGTTTTTGCCTGTAGGAGAATCTTCTTATGCAGTTGAGTTTATTCAGCAACTTCAGTACAAATGTGTTTAACAGCATCATGAAAAGCAATTGAGTATTCCTGGAGACCAGAGCCTAAATCCAAAACAAGTTTCAGAATCTCTGCTTGTAGTTGATGGTAATTCCGTGCCAGCTGTGGGTAATTCTTGTACTCTTGCCAGTGCCTATTTTCTTAATCTCTTTGATGATTTTACTGGCCTTGTTTATATGTCAGGTAAGTGAGGGTGGGTAGAACACCTGGAGCATGTGTCCTAGATTTATCTTTGAGCATATTTGCTAAATATGATTGTCATCTTGATTAGTATCCTCTTCCCAAGAAAGGACAACTCTGTTAACCTTAATGTGCTCATTAATTCTTCAACTCATCAGCCTTCGCAAATAATATATAAATACTTCCTTTTCTGGCTTAAATTTATTTCAAAACTTACAATTTTACTTCATTAAATAAATTTTTAACATATGAAACAATGTATTCTTTATTATAATTGTATAATATAGACATGCAATGGAGTATTCTTTCTTTCTTTTTTTTTTTAAATTTATTTATTTATTCATACAGAACTGGGGTATAGGCCAGAGATGCGGAGGGTGAGAGGATTCACCAGAGACAGAGTGGGGAGCAGAACAGGCAGATCAATGAAGTACACTGCTGAGGGGAGTAGTGGGCGGTTCAGGAGAGGTCTGCCATGCCACGTTGGTCTCCTCTGGGGCAGGCAGTGATCGAACCCATGCAGAATTGGCTTAAGCTTCTCAGTGCTGTGCTTTAATCCGCTGCACCACCAGGGAGGTCCCGGAGTATTATTTCTGAAGAAACAATTTTCTTCGTGTGTATACCAGATTGACTATATTTCTGGAGAGCACATTATTTTTCTGTTCTCTGCCACTGGAGTATGAGACACACTGTTTTAAGAAAGCATAACTGAAGAGTTGGATGGAAAATTTCATGGCAAAAATTATTGCTAAGAATAGCAATAGAAGCCTTTGTGGTAGGACAGAAACAAGAATGGAGGTCCCCACACTAATGTAAGATACAGTCTAAGCCTTCTAAGAGGCACACAGACTAGAGATGGCAACTCATTTGTTTTTGCTGAAACTGCATTCTCAGTATTGAACACAAGGTATGTGACTTAAAAAATTGAAAACAGTTAACCAAGTAGCTTTACAATCTGAGGTCCTGTTAATCTACTTAAAGGACCAGCAATTCATTTGTCAAATGATTTTCAGGCAAGTCCCAGGGGATGACAAGTTCAGATTCTTTTATTATTGATGTTATTATTTTTAGAATAATAAATTAGAAACCAACATATGTAATTGAAGTATGACCTACAGAGTCAAATCAAATTAATTTTGCATATTTTGAATCTATAAGACAGACGGTTGTTTATCTTGAAATAAACTTACATTCTTTGCCACCCTAACTTCCTAATATTTCACCATAATAACTAACATAGTGCTCCTGATTCTGCATGGTATTTGCTCACTTTTACACTGTTTAGTAACCATTTATTAATTTGAAATTGAGGAACAGATGTCCAAAAGTTACTCTAAAGTGATAAGCAATGAAAACTGTTTTGTAACCTAAATGTTATAACTAACAAGTTTGAAGCATTGCTTGAGTTCCTACTGTATGCTGAATACCTTCACTTATGATGTAATTTTCTTTTCTGACAATTATTTATTATTCCAAAGTAATATTTTTTTCTTACCATGGTATCAAAATGTTACTGTATATTATTCTCTATTAATAGAAAGAGAAGGTTTTTGTTGTTTGTTTTTTTATATTAAGTTCTTACTGCAAACAAAATTCTTCTGAGAAAGAGCAAATAATTTCTAGACTTTAAAATTTTTTAATTCAATAAAAATTAATAATTGGAATATTTGAATTAGGAAATATGTGCAGTGGTTAACTTGCTTAAAAGCTTGGTAAAAGGTCATTTCAAAGAGACTCAATTCATGGAGGACATTAATTATGGCAAGAGGCCTTTTGATATTGACATCATGTTTTTGCTAAGGTCATAGACTCTCGTTATAATTTAAGTGTTTTGACATGTGCTGACATGTTCAACTTGCTGAAACACATTTAAATAGCTCTGTGTATCATCTACTAAAGAGAAGACTACCTAATGCCTAGTATCCTTGAGAAATGACCAGGACATAAACCATGAAGTCACACTACAAAGTTTCTAGACTTTTGCAATATAAAATGAAAATGCTGTATGTATCTTAAAGGGAACAGTACGTACTGGGGCTGCCATTTCTCTAGGAGCCAAAGCTAGGTGACTTCAGTGCCTGTAGTTAGACAAATTCATTCTCTGTGATGGTGTCTCATAAGGCTTAGCATGCAATACCAATTTTAATCAGATGTAGACGTAACTATCCAGTTCATAAACAAGTACAAATGTAAATGATTGAGTATAATTATAGATGACCAGACTATTACAAGAGAAAGTTGTCACTGAGTCATCCGCAGCGTGCATGTTCCTGTTAACAAAAGAGGAGTCCTGTTAAGCCTATAATAGGAGCAATTTTGTCCAAGAAGCACTATTCAAAAAACACAGCATGGCTACTAGAAAAGTTAACAGAATAAGGAGCCAAGGAGAGACTGTTGGCTTTCATGTATTTTTGTTGAAATAGTCCTCAAGAGCAACTGTTCCTTTTACTGTAGCTCTTTGTTACTGAGAAATCATCTGAGGATACAACTATTTCCAAACTACTAAACTATATTTTATCTAATTCATAGAAAAGAATGTGGGTTGTTGAAAGTATTAATTCTCCCATGATAAATTAAAAAAATCTGTTTGTGTCTGCTTTCCTATACACACACACACACACATTGATTAATTGGAACTCATGTAACTCAAGTATATTTAAACATAAAACAGAAAAGAAAGTACATTAAAATACAACATTAATAATTACAAGTCCACATTCTAGAAGAATATATGCAAATATGGCTTAGTGTTAATTCAATTTGCATATTATTCATGCACACTTTTGAGTAAAGGCTACAAAATGGAAGCTCATTCAAGTAGAATTTGCTCATGGAAATGTTTGTTTGGAACTATAGTCTAATTTCTAAATGCTCAAATTAACTCCCACATTTAAGCACTGCTTTATTTTGCACAAAATACTGCATTTACATAATGCAATAGAAAACTGGAACTGTTAGGAGATAAGTCCTTTGGGAAATAAGCCAGGATATCTGATTCACTACAGACTTCACCCAGCCTGACATACTGGGCACTGTCTGACCCATAGAACTTGCCCTTTCTGAAGAAAAGTCACTCGAATTTGTGTCACTACTTGCCTTTCAGTTTCACGCCTGTTCTTTCTTCATATCCTTTTCATGCTCAAATATTATTAGGGATCTGTGTATTTGTATGTGTTTTCCCTTAGGGAAACTTTCATTCTTGATCATCTTTTTAAGATCCACATTAATTATACCAGTAGTGTAATCATCTTACTCTTCCCAGATAAGCCTAGAAATTTTTCCTTACTCAACAGCTTTGCAAAAACACTATGATATCCCTTATAACATTGTCTATAATCAACTCTTGAAAAAAATCAACTCATTTTTTCACAATGAATTTGATCGGTATATGGCATTTAAAAGAATTTTTTTTTACCAAGATTTGATATAAAAGAAGCTAGCAAGTTTGCCAGAAGATCTAATAACCCCATAAGCCCAAGTTTTTAATTACCTTAGTAGTAGAAATTGTGGTATTATTTTAGAAGAATGAATAAACATTTTTGACTTTACGTGATAAGGTTTAAAGTAGTTCAAGCAGTTCTAATTACATTACTGTAATTACACATCTGCAATGAAGTTACATCTGAAATGAAGTTACATCTGAAATGAAGTTTGAAGATCTAAAAACCAACTTTATTAGAATTCTTCCCATCAGGCACACTACAATATCTTAGCTGAAGTAATTTGTGATAATTTCTTAGAATAAAATCCTGTTTTATATTTATTGATAGACTAACATTGAAGTCACACTTAACACTGATTTCTGTTTATCCCCTTGTTAATAAAATAGGCTATTGCCTCTTTCATAATAATGCTATTTTCAGCTATGCTTTCCAACTCTTAATATTCCATTCCCTATAAAGTAACCTAAAGTTACTCTCCCTATTCTTGAATATATTTAATAGTTTCTCTCTTTTTCTGGCCAAAAGCCATGTGGGTTTTAATTAATTCCTTCTATAATATTTGCATGCAATGGTTTTCTTTAATTTATTCTGTCTACACTCTTCCCTTCTTTAATTCAAGGGAACATTTGGGAAATGGATATAGTTTGCATAAAGAATACTTTGCAAATAAATTATGCTGCTTCTAACTGACAGAATGGGTAAGCAAAACCTTGCAAAGCCATTTCTATAAAGTCCATCTGCAAACAATGAAAACATTTCTGATTAATGTAGGTTAAATCTATACTGAAAGTCATTAGTGCACTTCAATTGCACTTACCCACTTCAAGTTTTAAAAAGTAACACTGAATGTAAATGTTGAAATTCTTTTTTCAAGCACCATTTCTAAAAAGAATGTATAAATTTGGCTCTGTTTGGCTGTTAGTTCTCTGTCCAGATGGAGTTGTGCTTGTGAATTTGTAGAGCATTACAAGCTTGGAGGTCCAGTTTTATAATACGATGATTCACAAATCATATTCCTGTCCTTTGCAAATTCTGGCCACTATAATAGCATTTAATTCCTTGAAAATAATTTTGAGTCCATTAAAATTAACTGAGCAAATTAATATAAGGTATATATTTGGGAAGCTGTTAGGAGATAGAGGTAAGCCTGAGAAGGAGAAGTAGGCAGAGGTGCAGATATACAGTGGTGGGGGTTAGTGTCTTATTACAGATCTGTGTATGTGTGTGTATGTGAACGAGAGAGATAGACAGAGAGAAATGGAGGAGAGGGAGAAAAGGAAAAGAAGAAAGAGATATAAAGAGGCAACAGGCTAAAATGATTTTTCAACTTTTAGCTCTATTTTTTAACACAAAATTTTATAATTAAATATTTTATAAACATATATTTAATTTCACTTATTAATTTTCTACCATAGTAGAATGTAAGTTCTAGGAATTAAAGGGACTGTATTTGATTTATTTTTATAAACATCCAGAATTTATCACAGTACTGTTATATTGCAGACACTCAATAAAATTTTGTTGAATAGCATAAGAAAGGCTGAGAAGTTAGTACATTTCCAAATTCTGGAAGTATATGAGTAATAAAGATCTAAGCAACCAAGAAGAAAAGGAATTGTAATGGCAGCTTAGTATAGTATAAGGAACTTAGTATAGTATAAGGAAGAATGGAACAGCAATAAGATTAGAGATAAAGCAAAAGAAAGTTCTGATGATCCCTTAATAGGATCAATACAATAATTTTCAACATTTACTAAAAGATAAAATAATTTGTAATTGATTAGACAAAGAAGTAACCAATATTAGTGTATGTGTGTATGTATGAGTTTTATTTTATGGTGAGATAGTAAGAAAGTAGGGGAAGTAAGATGATAGTAATTTTTTTTTAAAGATTTATTTGTGCATAAAGAACTGGGGTACAGGCCAGAGGTTCAGGGGTGGTGAGAGGCTTCACCAGAGACAGATTCGGGAGTAGAACAGGCAGATGGAGGAAGTACACTGCTGAGGGGAGCAGCGGGCGGGTTAGGAGAGGTCTGCCGCGCCATGTGGATCACCTCCAGGGCAGGCGGGAATCGAACTCATGCGGAAGTGGCTTTAGCTTCTCAGTGCAGTGCTTTAACCTGCTGCACCACCAGGAAGGGCCCAGATGATAGCATTTCAATGTAACATCAGGCATAATTATTGTGACCATGTTTTTGAGCAAATGGGGGAATTCTTTTGTTCATAATCAAATTAGAAATAATTTATTCTACCAAAAGAAAGCTAAAACAAATTCTAACAACCTCTTCATTCATGGTGGGCTCCTTGAAGGTAATTCTTGTTCAGATAAGGAATTGGAATGAATTCCACATTAACTTATTGTGGGGGAGGAGAAGAAGTCTTTATTGGAAAGGAGGAAATAATAATTTAGTTCCTATGAATGAATATTCGTTTCCAATTTATAAAATGAGAATAGTTAAGACCTACCTCATGCAATAAAAATTAATTAAATTAGTGCAAATTATACTCAGCACAGTGCTAAATACATGGACATTCCGCAAAGAATGATACACCATTATTAATAATTTGATTGCTTTGGCAACTTTTAAGAACTTTGCAAGGATTGAAGTGAGTCTTGGAACTTAGCACTCCTGGTATCCTTGGTTGAGAAACCAGTGACTGGAGCTCTGTGCCTGGCATCAGGGGTTGATACCTTAAGGGAATGACACATTTATATATATTTTCCATTTATAACACAGGGAATCATCAGCAAGCAGATACTTTTCTTAATCTTAATTAGTCTACACATTTTTGTCTTATAATGTAGCACATGGACTTCAAATCAAAGTTCTTATATTGTAAAGCAAACATGATAATGTCTTTAAGAAATCATCTGTGGGATGACAATGATAATGACAACTGTTTGTATTGAAAGTATGTTGTTATATGGGAAAATTATCATTAAATCTTAAAATAAGAAAATAAGTCACCTGTACTATTTTAAAGAATTGGTGCTGATGCTCAGCATTGCATGTTAGACACACACTGTATGACATGGGCCTCATGTCAATGTTCTGAGACAATAAGGACAATTAACTGTTCAGTCCTTAACATTTTTTCTCCTATAGCAAAGAAAAGTTACTAATGCATCTAAATAGAACATAAAAGCTACTTTCCTGTATAATAGATTTACAAGTGTTCTGAAGTATTATAAGAGTGAATCAAAATCATTCACTACCCCAAAAGTTAAAATATAAGGAGTATATCATCTTTTTTTTTTAAAGATTTATTTATTTGTGCATACTGAAATGGGGTACAGGCCAGAGGT
>NW_004567107.1:21128631-21150491 GCF_000260355.1 Condylura cristata
GGGAATCGAACTCATGCAGAAGTGGTTTTATATTCTCAGTGCTGTGCTTTAACCCACTGCGCCACCAGGAAGGGCCCATCTTTTAAGTCTATTAAAAAAAAAAAGTCTACAAAAAGATAGTCAAAGTAGAAACTCTTGATATTTAGTTCTGAAAGTACTTTCTTTTAGGGCATTACACTGTTATAATGGACCAAGAACTGTTTTTTCCTTTTTTAATTAAGACAATATTGGTTTCAACATTACATGTGATTTAGAATAAGAGCATCATGCTTCCTTAGATGCCTGTCACCACACACTCCACCCAGGTGTCCACACCTTTAGTGTTGTATTGTGTGTGTTTAATTATGAATTAATGAAGACCTTGTTTGGGGGAAACATGAAGTTTAAGTTACAGAATGTTAGAAAGAGATCCAGTATTCATAGGTTCCTCACTATGTAGGAAAGCTTCTTCTTGGAAGCTTCTTGAGGAATCCCATGGCTGTGTACATTTGCCTCTGAAGTGAACAGCAGAGTCCTATGGGTTGTTTGAGAGAGAATTTTGAGTCATAACTGATATCACTGCAGGAATGACTCATTCTAAAGTAAGACATGAAAAGTCTTGAGAGACCTACGATCTGATCTTTGATTTAATTATAATGGATGGAAGGAGGTGTTAAGGGAATTTTTTTTTCAAGGGCATCAAGACAAGACTTTGACATCAAAGATAAAGAATGTAGACAAGAACAGCCCCAGAAAACAGAATGAAACATGTAGTAAAAATGAAGAATTTTGATTCTATTTAAAATCTCTTAAACATGAAATATTCAAGGCATCCTCCAGAGATCTGGTTCTCAGATTTCACATTCATCAGGAGCACTTATAAATGTGTAACAGGTACAGGTTTCATTAATTCCGCCCCACTCCAGATACTGGAACTACTAATCCCATCAATAACAAGGAGAAGCAAGCTGGGACATGAGGGCGGAGCTGAGCAGCCAGGTTAGGATAAAACTGGACATGTGGGCTCTGGGGGGCTCTTGGCCTGGTGGTTCGCGGCTGGTTGTTTGGCTCTCGATCAGTTTTCAGCATGCTGGTGGAGTCCAAGTCAGCAGAACTGGTAGGACATTCTAGTTAACTTGTATTTCTATCCTTCTTTCCCTGGGTTGTTCCTTTTCCTTTCTCCTTGTAAATAAATCCATTATTGAACCTTTTTATGTGTGTCCATAATACGATTGAATCTTAAGCGCACGGGTGAGGACCCACAGACAGACAACCCAATTCACATTGTGGTGTCCTGTAACAAATGCAGATGCTCAAGCCAGACACTAGCCCTAATGATTGAGATTTTCTGTGGGGAAGCTGGATGATTCTGTAACTTAAGGATTAGTGCATCACTCTGATTTTCTCTATTATGTGCACTCATGGAAAGCGTATTTTGGAAAGCATTAATATTTAGACATGCACAGAAGAGGTTGCCAGTAGTGAATGGGTGCTTTAACCCAAACTGAAGAGGGGAACTTCTGAGATTGAATTACACTTAAGTTAAATCCTGGAAAATAATTGTAAAGCTAAGTTAACTTGGAGACGTCTATAGGACCATATTCAATCAGAAAGCCAGGTAAAATGTTTCCGGGTCCTGAAACAGCTGAGATAATCACACGTACTTACTCATAGCACTTTACTTCTGTATCTATTTAATAAGTATCAAATAAATAAATAAATATGGTAATTGAGTATATACCTAAAGTGATAGTTGTGTGAAAGGAGTAAAGAAGATAGGAAGGGGTAGATCATGACAGTCTTCCTCATAAGAAATTTAAATTTTATCCTATTGTCAAAGAACTACAAAAAGTTTGAAGAACCAAGGTGTAAAGAACAGATTTGCATATTTGAGAGCCCCTACTGGCATTCTGATCAATTTGTTCAGGATGATTAAAAGTGGGGCAGTGCAGCTGAGGTCTGCAAAAATATGGCAATTTGGGCAAAAACTATGAGAGAGGTAGGATGGATATGAAAGTTATTAAGAAAAAAATGACATGCAGACTTAATGTAAGTCAACTGTGAGTAAATAAATGCATGCAAGATCAACATTTGATCTGCAGAAATACTTCTCTGCCAAATATTTAAATAAAATGCTCATTCCCACAGAATTTGGACAGAAAACTAGAGAACTTGCCTCTCTTAAGAATATGTCTCTGTCCTCTGAGGCATAAGGGTGATGAGAACTGTGGATCAGAGGTTCTTAGAATTTGATAAGCATTGGGTCTTCTTTATTATCTTCTAAATATTTTCCTAGTTGGAAAATGATCTGGTATGTGTTTTTAAAATACAGAATTTATCAATAGTTTGAGATAGTACCAGCTGTGTTACCTTTTCTTTTCCCTGGTTCTTTCCTTTTGTGTTATTTCCCAAAAAATCATCAAAGAAACAGAGGCACTGTCCATGAGCATTTGATTTCTAAACTCAACTAATTCAGGTTGAACATAAAGTTAGTAAGGGATGTAGTTGAAAAAAAGAGAGATGACTAACAAACATGAAATGATAACTGGCCTTTCTTCATATGTAAAGAAAAAAATGCAATATATTAAAACAACTATAGAACTTCCTTTTCACAGATCAAATTTTGCTAACAAGGACAAAATTCAGAAGCATATTCTGAATATTCAGAAGCTATAAATGTACTGAGAGAGTAGATGCTTACTTCATTATTGTTAATTTGGCAATACACATGTAAGTAAAAAATTCCCATACCTTTTGTTCCAGGAATTACAGCATGAAAACATATCTCATAGATACCCTCACCAAAGTGTGTCAGTTGTATAAGGATATTCATTAAATGTTGTGATATACACAAATAATAACCACAAACAACCAAAAAGACATCAAACAATATTTGGGTACAGACCAGGATTTCAATCAGAAGAAAAGTGAAAATCGTGTTATAGAAAGAATAAGGTAGACACTGAAAAAAGGAATTCTAAGCTATATCAAATGAAAAGGGCAATATAAAGAACACAGTGACAGTGTGATTCTGGTTTGTGGAAGTAAAAATGAATCCATCAATCTATGTGGTATTAAAATTTTTCCAGAAGACAAAAGTAAATACTAATAGTTATTACCTTTGGGGAGATAGATATGTTGGGAGAACAGCAGCTTTCTTTTCCCATTTGGATTTCTCTATATCCTGTAATGAAACTTTTATTTATTTTTTATAAAAGTCAGCAGTAGATACATGGACTCTGTTTTTAGATCAAGTGGTTTTTTGCTTGTTTTGTTTTGACACGAAGGCACAAATTGACAAAATGTGTCTAAGTATTTTTAACTTTTTACTTAAATTTAAATAGTTGAAATTGTATGTTTGCATGCAAATTTAAGGCATGATACTGAGAGTATTTTAAGCTTGTGTCTTTGGGTAACTTTTGTTTAGTATTGGTAAATGTGTAAGACTTTAACTATATAAATGTTTACTAATTAAAAAGGCAAACTTTATAAAGCATTATTGTGTTAAAACATGGCTGGGGTAGGAAAAAGACTCTTAGCTGTTACAACATATAGAATAACACCTCTGAAAAAATAATAATGCTCAGGCCCACAACACACAAATTCTGTCGAGTTCATTTGTGAAGGCTGGGCTGGACATGTAAAAGTTTATACGATTTCCAAGCAGTGCTAAAGAGACCTATTAACTATCTCAGTACTTTTTAGACTTTAACAAAAATCATTTGGAAATCCTGTTAAAATGCAGCCCCAGCTCCCTAAATTTGGGGTGATCTGAACTTCTGCCTATCTGCAAACTTCAGGGTGATGATAAGGCTGTATATGTACAGGCTGTACTTACTATAGTATTTGCTGAGACCTTGGATTTTGAAATGTAGAACATTTTCTATTTTGTTTATGGTTTATTACTCACTGCTTATAGTAGGGAATGGTGCATGGAAGGTAATAGCTAAATATTTTTTGAACAAACAGACTGACTGAGGAATTCTCCACACAATCTTCTTAGGAGAGGCTTTGATATAAGAATCAAAATTTATGTAATAGGTTGCATTGCTAGAAGAGAAGAAATTGAATTCACTAGTTCTTTCGGAAGTATTTAGTAGTATTAGTTTTAGGCAAAGAAAAGAAAAGGTTCCGATGGTTATCTAAAGTCACAGATATTATTTTTGTCAGAGCTAATAAAAATCCTGTTTCTTGTATTTTATCAGGAAAACCACTCAAATACTGATTTTCTACATGTCAAAGCTGTTGAGCTTTATTCAGTAAAACCATCTAAAGGATAGACATATACCTAAGAGATGTTGAGTAACTAACTCAAGGTCACACAGATATTAAGTAGCAGAGTTGGAATTTAGTAGCAAATCTACCTGACTTTTCAGCTTCTCCATGTCCTAGTCACCGTCTGTTATCAATTCTTACTTTTAGCCTTTAAGTACTTGGTAATATCACCCATCTGAATGGCAACCTCTGATTCAGATTTTAATCAACTATCAGAAAGTTACCAAACAAATAATCTCCAAAGTATCAATAATGAAATGATGATCGTTATTATTATTGATAATTATAAGGGAAGAGATGAGTGTTGAGTTCTCCAAGGAAGGGACATAAAAATAACTTCCTGAGACTAATGCACATTTTTCATTTAAAAACTGTAACTACCCTTGCAGATTTATGCTATTGTATTTACAAACTTAAGTGAGTTAAATGATGGATTCAATAATTCAACAAGTGTTACTGACCACTCTGTATTATACTTCATTATTACTAAGAGATGGAAGAGACACAAAGGAATATATACACAGTCTCTTCTGTCAAGGAAATTCACATTTAATTTGGAAGACAAAACACACAGAGGACAAATTTAAAAATACATTTGTGGCAAGAAAGAAGATACTTTCTAAAGACATAAAAATCTCATGTAGGTCATTTCATTTTTCCCTACTAAAACTTCCAAATAATATCAAACAGGTACTGGACTGATTTGAGGCTCTCATATTTCCTTCATTCTTTAGCTTATCTTTTAGATGCCCATAATTAGTGAACAGTTAGGGAACAAAAAAAAAAGTAAAAAAAAGTCAAATAATTCATGAGACTTTTCCTTCCTGCTTCTCCCCACCCCCATTTATTCAAGTATCTACTGTGTCAGGGACCAAACCAAGCACTAATAACTAATAACAGAGGAAGGATAACACAGACATCAGTCCCTGCCCTGAAAAATTCAGAACTAGTAGGGGGAGAGAGAGAGAGCTCTAAAGCTCCAGGACTCATGTGGGTTGTGGTAAGAGTCAGAAGTGGGAGTGCAGTAGCCATTAAACCTGTGAATGCTCTGGATTCTGATGCCAGTGTTCATATCTGAGCACTACCACTTACTACCTGTGTGGCATTGAGCAAAATTCTTAATCCCTGTGAATTTTTATTTTCTCTATAAAAAAAGAAACAATAGATTCTACTTTCTAAGGTTATTATAATTATTAAATAATCTGATGTGTATAAAGTTCCTGACACTAATAAGGGGCATATTTTGATTTACTGGTTATTCTGTCTTCAGAAATTTGGATGGTTTTCCTATAGAAAATTGCCTGTGTTTGAGATGAACAGGAAGAGCAATGAAGAATATTTCCAGATTTAGGAGAGCATTCTGGGCAGAAAGAACATCATAAAAGAGAAGTTGCCATTAAAGAGCTGCTTAGGGAAATGCAGACCTTTTGACTGCTGGACTTCTGGTCCTCTGGTTAAAAGTGGAAGGGCCTGGGAGGGAAGGAAGGTTGAAAGATAGAGGCTGGAAATCACAGCCCTATATCACAATTAAAGAGGTTTAGGTTGCTTCTGACTGTAGTGTAGAAAAAGATCATTTTATTTGGGGAAGTCATATGGTCAAATTAGACTTGGACAGACTTGTAAGATCTACTGGGGCAAGGAAACACTGCAGCTAGAAAAATAGTCAAATGGTAGTGATAGTAATTCAGATACTAGATGGTAATGCCCTGAAGACTAAAGCTGAGGGGATAGAGAGGAAGACATGGTTCTCAGAGATTGAAAAGCTAAAATATACAGTACTTAGTGATATTGAGTTTGTCAAGTGATTAAGGAGAAAAAGCTGGCTCACAAAAATGTCTACAAATCCGAAAAATCAAGTTCTTTCAGATTAGTTAGGTGATGACTGTTCCAATTAGTGCTGCAATTTGTTTTTACCATACTTACCTCTGGGTGAATAATAATTTTCCTCACTGAGGAAGTACTTACTTGATTGAAGGTAGACAAACACATTATT
The DNA here is from genome assembly GCF_000260355.1 of Condylura cristata. NCBI lineage: Eukaryota > Metazoa > Chordata > Mammalia > Eulipotyphla > Talpidae > Condylura > Condylura cristata. Next base: position 21,134,879 of record NW_004567107.1, read on the forward strand.
GATTCTTAAAGGACCATGGTTTATTCTGTGCCTAACCATTTATGAAAACTGGTACTTTTGCTATGAAAATAAGATACCTTTCAATTATTATAATATAGAAATTAAGTATAGTTGAAAAAAATCTATGATTAGCAAATGAACTCCAAGCTTATTTCTAATTTTGCAGTTTTAGAGCTTTATTTAAGGGCTATTCAGTAATGTATTTCATTCCCAAAGCAACCAACATTCTGGAATTTAATCAGGCAGTTTCATTAATTCTATAGGCTGAAGTCTATGGCTTGGAGTTTTTCTAAGCATTTTGGTAGAGACTAAAAAAAACCTGTAGTTTTAGCTTTTTATGCCTGTGAAAACAAAAGCTTCACCATGGTAAATTCTAAAATATCAAAAAGAAGGAGTAATTTTTGTCTGTGAATTAGAGAATTTAAATTTTACCTGTGCTGGTTTTGTTAGACGTTATTTGTTCTATAAGTTAGACAACTTTTCACCAATACATTTATTCATTCAAGAAGACAATCATCTAAAATCAGTAGGCATTTTTGGTTTAGAAATGGAGGTGAGTTGTAGCTTCCCTTTTGGGTAGGCTTCTTGAGAGAGGATGAGATGTTACTTGTTTTCAAAGTGCATTTTTTTTTTAAAGATTTATTTATTTGTGCATACAGAACTGGGGTACAGGCCAGAGGCTCAGAGGCGGCAAGAGGCTTCACCAGAGACAGAGTGGGGAACAGAACAGGCAGATCAATGAAGTACACTGCTGAGGGGAGCAGCGGGCGGGTCAGGAGAGGTCTGCCACGCCATGTGGTCACCTCCGGGGCAGGCGGGAATCGAACTCATGCGGAAGTGGTTTTAGCTTCTCAGTGCTGTGCTTTAACCCGCTGTGCCACCAGGGAGGGCCTCAAAGTGCATTTTAACTTTTGTCTATTTTCTGAAATATGATTTACATAGAATAAACTATTACTCCATAATTGGATAGTAAGTGAAGGCTTATTATTTAATGCCAACACTCACCAGATCCCTCTAGAATTTACCTGATCCTAATTAACAGTTGTCAAAAGTTAAAATTACCATATGAAAAATAATGTTGAATATCTGATAACCTTATAGAAATGAATCCCCAAATCTTTTTTTATAAAAATAAATCCCATATCGTTTTAAGTCTGTCTTCAGAGCTGCCTAACTACTTATTATGACACAGTCATTTAGACTGTTCCAGTTAAGTACAAAAATTCCATTTATGCCAGGTTATCTTTACTTATTTATTTATTTGATAAACAGACTACCTTGTTTATAGTGGTTTTCTTTAGTTCATTCCATGGACGTGGCACTTTTCACTTTTTTTTTTTATGTTACATTGGTTTACAACACAGTATATGATTCACAGTATATTATCACATCCCTTCAGGTGTATGTTACTGTACCACACCCACCTTCAAGGCACTTATGGGCATCCACCATAGTCTGTTGTAGATATTACATCTCTACTGTCCTGCTTAGTCTCTTGTAGAACAAATTCTACAGTTAGATTTTTAGGGTTTGTTATTGGCTTGGTTTTATCTGATTATGGTTTGATTCTCTGTGTTCCACATATAAGTGGAACCATCTGTTATTTGTCTTTTTCTATCTAACTTATTTGCTTAGCATTATCACCTCCAGTTCTATCTATATTGTCACAAAAGGCAAGAGTTCATCTTTTTATAGCTGAGTAATATTCCATTGTATATACAGAAAACATCTTCTAGTCCATTCATCAGTGTTGGTTACCTAGTATGTTTCCATAATTTAGGTATTATAAATAGTAATGCAGTGAACACAGGAGTGCTTATTATCCCTTAAAGTTAGTGTTTGCATTCTTTGGGTAGACATCAAGGAGTGGAGTTATTAGATCTTATGATAGTCCTACTTTTTATATTTTGAGAAACCTCCATGCTATTTTCCATAGGAGTTGGTCTTGTCTACATTTACACCAATAATTCACCAGGGTGGATTTTTGCCACATCCATAAAACACCTGTCTCTGGTCTTTAATGACCATTCTCACAGTTCAGAGATATTATCTCTCTGTGGCTTTGATTTGCATTTCCCTGAGGGTTACTGATGATGAATATTTTTTCATCAGTCCTAACTAATGAAACAATTTGAAATTGGTCATTTGTGTGTCTTTTTTGAAGAAGTATCTATCTAGACACTTTTTTTGCCCATTTTTTTTATTGGTTTCTTTTTTTATTGTTGGATTGTATGAGTTCTTTTTAGATATGGGATATTATCCCCTTGTCAGATGTATTGTATGCAAATACTTTATTACCTTTAGAAGGGTGTCTCTATGTCTTAATAATAGTTCCTTTATCTGAAAAAATTTAAATTTAATATAGTGCCATTTGTTTGCATTATTTTTTGTTTCTCTTGCTGGTGGAGGTGAATCTAAAAAGACACTACTAAAACCATTGTTATGGAGTCTTTTGCCTTTGCTTTCTTGAGATTTTGGGTCATATAGCAAAATTCTTAATTAATTTTGAGTTAATTTTTGTATATGGTGTAAGATAATATTGTAGTTGCATTCTTTGGGGAATTTGTCAAATTTTTCCAGCACTGTTTGAAGACACTTTCCTTTCTCTAGTATATACTCTTGGTTCCTTTGTTATAAATTAACTATTCCTATAAGTTTGGGTATATTGCTGAGATCTCAATTCCATTGGTCTCTTTGTTTATTTTTATTCTAGTAGCATGCTGTTTGGATTCTTGTAGTATAGTTTGATTTTGGCACTTTGATACCACCGTTCTTACTTTTTTTAGAGGTCATAGCTAAATATGCGTTAGCTATTTCGGTAACCCAGTTGCTTTTGAGAGCTGGTTGTGGGGGCTGATTTTTGTTTATGACACAGCCTATAGCCTCCCCTTCTGTTGTTTCACATCAGAGTCTCTGCAGTCTGTGTATTTTCAGCACACTTCACAAGGTAAGTACCAGTCATGAGGGGTGGGGGAATGGTAGCTTTGTCTTTTTTTCCACCTCCAACGGGGGATCCAGTCTACTAGAAACACCTTAGCTCTCCTCACATATCTCTCTTCAAAAAAGGGTATAGTCTACATTAGTGAGCTTTTCTTTACCTGTGGCTGCTTGCCATACAGCAGCATCTTGGAGGTCTGCACTGCAGCCTCTGGCCCCATCTGCGGACTGTGGCATCTTTCTCTTTCTACCTTTTGTTGAATGATGTTCAATCTCTTCAGTGTCCTCTGATGTTGTTCATGTTAGTATCCAATGTTGAAGAGTTTTTCCAATTTTTCCACAAGCTACAGAACCCTTAGGGTTTTGTTCCCCTCTAATAATTTTCAGATTATCTTCCCAGTAATCTAATCAGAGAACTTTCACTAATCCCACATTGGAGGAAATGCTATCAGCATCACACTTTGCACAAATTGAAGGCTTGTTACAATTGTACACTGTGAAAGTCTATTGATAACAGTTAGCCAGCAACTCAGATGAGGGTTGTCATTTTTTAGCTATAAACTTTTATTGTTTTAAAGATTTACTTTCATTTATTTATGCAAACAAGAACAGGGTTGTAGATCAGAGATGTTGGGGGTTAGAGAATTCACCAGGGAGAGAATGAAAAGCAGAACAGACAGATCTACTGAGATATACTGCTGAGGGGAGTAGCAGGAGAGGTCTGCTGCTCCATGTGGGTTAGCTCCCTGGCTGGGGATTGAACTTGTATCACAGGGGCTGGTAATAGCTTGATAGTGTTGAGACTTTAAGCCCTGTGCCACAGAGAAGCCCTATAAAGTTTTTAAAATTAAGGTATATATTTTGTTTTTCTAGAGAAAGTGTTATTGCACACTTACTATAGCTACAGTAAAGTATTAGCAGAACGTTTATATACACTGGGAAACAGAAAAAAATTATGTGGCTCACTTTATTGCTCTTCCTTTTATTACAGTGGTCTGGAACCAAACCTGCAATATCTCAGAGATATGCTTCTATATACTTTCTTGAGTGTATCGTTAAATTCTTTGAGCCATAAGCAAACTGTTCTGACTTCTGATCAGTTTTATATAGCTCTACTTTGGGATCTAATCCTCTATAAAATGCCAGTACAGCTCACTCAAAGGGTACCAATGTGTAGGTTTTTGGTCAGCAAAACTCTTAGATGATAAGAAGAGAAAGTCTTTATTAATAATAGTGGAGAAAGAAGACAACATACTAAAATAAAGAATGTAAGTAGATTGATATATGAGAGATAAAAATTATAGTAAATGAAAAAGTACATTAGGAACTACATAATAATCTCTAGTACAATATAATAGATGAAAGTTAGGTGTTAACGCTACTAATTTTTGTTAGTTTTTCCATCACGTCACAAATAATTAATTATTCTGATGCATAGTTATGTTTGTAAGAGGTAGGGATGGATGGATAAGAGTTCCTTAGTTTATAATAGTGTATAGCTGTCAAATATTTTATTCAGATTTGTAACTTTTGTTTTTTCCCCTATAAAGTGCAAGGGAGGACATCCTGACATGATGATAAAGATATAATTCATTCAAAATAGCAATCTTAGGATGTAAAAAAAATGTAGTCAGTCACCAGAAAATGTACAGAATAGACATTACCTCATCTGTGAGCCTTGCCTAATCCTTTATTTTTCCCTGCTATTTTTGTTACTTGAACTTGCAGGTGAACTGAAGAATTTTCCAAAGTTTAGTGAGTGATGAAAAATCTGTGTTACACATTTACTGGTAAGTGTTAAATGTGAAAATTTTATTATTTGTATATTTTTTGGAATATTTAGCAGATCTAAGAGTATGACTGAAGGAAAAAAAAATAGAGGAATAGGTTGATCAATGTAACTTCATAGCAATGGGGACATAAACCAAAAAACTTCAATATACAAACCCCATTTGAATGGTAACTTCATAAAGAATAATAGTCTTTGAGGAATTAAATTAAAATTGAGGTTTTTAATAAATCAAGGGCTAAGTTTGTTCTTATACTTTATCAACTAAGACCTAAATCTATAAATATCTTAAGATTAAGAAGTCAAAACCTAAGGCTAAACAATCATAAGTAGGCAACTAGAAATTAGAACTGGTTTTCAAATTGTGCAACCTCTTAAGCTCTAGCAAATCAGATAACTTCTGTGCTTGGCTTAAGCCATTTCTCTGTAAGTCTTTCTCCCTAGGTGGTAGAGGGTTCCTAAACACTTCTAATTTGGCACTTCAAAATTAATTTTGGATCTTACAGAGCTTTCTTGACTTACTATGGTATCTTGACTCGTAATGGATTTAAGATAAAATGTCATTTGAAAATATGATGTCAGATCCCCATAACCCAGGGACCAAAAACAATGACAACAGTACATTGTGGAGTGTCAGTATCAAACTGGTGGTTATCTGACTGGGAGCTGTGGCATGCTACTGCTACCCATTATCTTGAGAATATTTAACAGCATATTGCTAGACTGAGAAAAGGTCAAATTTCAAAATGCAAATTGAATTTGCACACTATTAAAAAGTGAAAGTGAATAGCTCTTTGAAATATAATTTTTCAAGAAAGACTCTCTGTTAGTTTCTATGGCAAGGTAGGTGCCTATCTTTGTTTTTCTCTAGGTTGCAACACTGTTTTTGTCATAAAGAATATTGAAATTTTATATTTCTTTTGATTAAACATATTAGTTAACACAGATGGTCGTCCCAAATAAATCTAGACAGAGCTGTAAGATAAATGGTACTGTCAAGTCACTTACTAAAGGAGCAGTTATTGTTTATCTTGAGAAAATACATGTAATGAGTCATTTCTGCTTGAATATATTGATATAAAAGGGTTAGATTTATTTCTCTTTTATCAATCTCTTAGCAAATTGCCTGTGATGTACATCACATTGTAATTTAAAATGTATGCAATAATAAAATTGTTTCATTTCTCTTTTACCTTTATGGAGCACTTTCCTGGGTTAGGAGGAAATTTTGTTTTAATTACATTTCTCCAACATGTTAGCTAATTGTTTGGAATGATTTATTCACTCACAATTCTCACATCAATCTATGCTTATGTAGATGAATTTATGCTTCCATAAATATGTCTAATATAGACCCCCTCCCCTGTAATAGAACATTTTATAAGCAAACAGCTGCTACTCTTTTGAAGAAAGGTGACTAGTTGATGAATAGATCACACAGCATCAGCGTGTGCTAAATTAATATTCCAAGTATATCAGCTGCTATAACATTTCCAAGATTCTAAATTTGAAGTTATCTAAGAAGCCCACACTTAGCGACCAAGTTAGATTCATTCCAGGGGTGCAACTTTGGTTAAACATACACAAATCAATCGATGCCATTCACCACATCAACAAAAAGAAAGACAAAAATCACATGATCATTTTAATGCCTAAAAGGCATTTGGCAATTTTCAACACCTACTTGTAATATAAACTCTCAATAAAATGGTAATAAAAGGGATATATTGCAATATAAAAAAAGCCATATATGACAAACCCACAACCAACATCATACTCAGTGGTGAAAAGCTGAAAACATTTCTCCTATGAGCAGTAATAAGCCAACGGTGCCACTTTCACTACTACTGTTCGTCATAGCATTACAAATCCTAGCAAGAGAGAGCAGGCAAGAAAAAACAATAAAGGAATCAAACTGAAAAAGAAGTAATACAGATGACATGATAGCATATATAGAAATCCAAAGACTATACCAAAAACTACTAGAATAAAAAAAAATCAAAACAAAAAATCTATTACTTTTCTGTATACAGACAATAAAATAAAAGAAAGAAAAATTAAGAAAACAATCTGATTCATAGTCTCATTAAAAAAGATGAAATATGTGAGAATAAATATATCAAAGGAAGTCTACACTGAAACAACTATAAAAATAAAAAGACAACTTACAGTTTGAGAGGTCACATTGTACGGTCTGACATAGAGTTAATTTCAAAAGTACTCATAAAAAGTACTCATATAAAGAACTCATAGAACATAACAAAAGAATAAACAATCCAATCAAGAAATGAGCAAAGAGACACTTCTCCAAAGAAGCCATTCAAATTACATTCAAATGAAAAAAAAAAAAAAAAGCACAACAGACTTCTTATAAGAGACATACACATTAACACCATGATGAAATATCATCTCACCTACCCCTATGAGAATGGCCTGTCTTGAAAGGACTGGAAACAAATATTGGTGAGGAGATAAAGAAAAAAAGTGTACTCTTCCACTCTTGGTGGGATGTAGTTTAGTGTAGTGTCTGTGGAAAAGAGATGGAGATTGTTTTAAAAAAAGGAAACATCGTATGACCTAGCAATACCACTGTCAGGTATTCACCCACAAATATGAAAACACCAATATGAAAAGATTAATATACTCTCTTTTTTATAGCAGCAATATTCACATTAGCCAAGTCTTGGAACCAACCTAAGCACCCACTGACAGATGACTGGGTAAAGGTATCATGACATATATTCTCAATGGAATGGATTGGGCTTCCGATGATTAAGTGAAATAAACAAGAAAATGAACATTACTGGGTGATTTTATTAACTTTGGAATATAACCAAATGAAAACAAACAGGCAAAACAAGAATAATTCATAGACTGTGAAAATTATACTTGTTACTAAAGAGGATGTGGTGAGGGAAAGAGGGGGAGTTAAGGTGATAGGGTTTTTGGTAGAATGAATGAGGCATGATCCTGTAAAAAGAAAGAAATCTGTGTTCAGGTTCATGAAGAGCTTACTGCCATGATGGATGCTTGTTTAGAATTGAGTTCTCGCTTCCACCAACTAATAATATACAGGCATCATCTTACCTTTACACTCTGGACTGGAGCATGGTCTCCCAACTCTTGAAACCTTTATATAGACTAGCTTGAGTTTGCCTGCTTGTTTTACATGCACCATGGGATATTGCTTACCTATCCATCCTTTTTTACCTCTAGCTACCACTGGTGAGAACACAGCACATATAATTCACCCCTAAAAAGAGTACATCCATGGTTGGGAAGTCTCAGATAACAGATAAAATTCTGCCAATATTTAGGAGAACAGTGGTGATGAAAAATGTCCCATGGGGAAGCAGGAAAGGAAGAAAATAAGATGTAACTATGCTGCTAACACAGGGTGATATTACACAAGTGACTGATGTATATGTCAGCATGTGTAATTTGCTTTTCAATTCAATTACCTTTTACTATAATTCAAACTAACCCAACAAAAGTCTAGTTATTCATTATAATGATAGTTTACATATGATTTGGAAGGACAAATGAGAGTGCTCTGGACAGGGAGCTCAGCCCCTAAATGAGAGATCTCTGAACAGGGAGCTCTTTTTATAATTGAAGTCCTCCTTCTTTTCTCCCTGTTCAAGCAGTTATTCTTGCTTGCCTCCTCTGTTCTTCAAGCTCCTGAATTCTGGCCTGCCTACAGTGAGGATTCTAGAAATATTGTTCAGAAATAACTGATGGCAAATAGGCATTGGCATGCCTTTTGTACCTGGCTATCCTTAGGAGGCTATTTCTTGTTTCTTCAGAGTAATTATCTCTCCATATCTGCAATTCCCAAAAAGATATTTTGTGATATTTTATATGAAATTAATTATTTGAAATTTCTAGAACATGTCTTCCTATGTATTTTAACCATTATTCCACCATATAGTTCACTTATTTATACTGTTTGCTGATTGTGTTTGGAAATGATGATTACGGAATACAAACAAAAGTGTATTCTTGAGCCACAAAGAATTTGTGAGATTGTATGATGTATGTTTTAATTCTTAATCTTTAGTTGATATGTTTTGTCATCAAAAAAAGCCACATAGCCAATATTGGCCTAGAAAAGTCTAGAATAATAGTTGTAAAGTAGAAGTTAGAGTTCAGAAAAATCAAAGGTCAGAATCTATGTAGTACATATTAAAGAGTCATGTTGCAATTTTCACACTGGAAAGAGAAAATCAAAAGGAATAAGACAGCATATTAGATCACTTGCGTAGAGAAATAATGGTCAGAAAAAGGGGATTAGGACAGTTCAAGGGGTCTGTGAAGGGGACAGAGAATGAACAAGAAATATTTCCATTTCTTTTCAAGGCAAAGGCACCATTAACTTGACAAATGGCTGCTTCATGGTTGTGCTGTTGATCACATACATTTATAGTGTCAGAAAGATGTGGTGTGACAATGAGAAATAGGGTAGTTTGAAGCTATGGTTAGCAAAACAAAGACAAAATAAATGAAAAATTGTTTAAAAGTTTTCAAGATAATGGGAAATAAAGAATCCATAAGCATTTGCTCTCCCCAGAAACTCTATAACCTTTTGATATAAAAATCAGAAGAGTTAAATTTCTCTAAATATACCATCAGCTCTCAGTCAGCATGTATCATTGAATAATGGTAAGTATCATTAATTTATAGTAAAAAGTGTTAGCAGTTTTAATCTATTAAAAAAGTATGCTAAGTGCTTTTGATAAATACTTCCCATACCTAAAATATATTTCCCTAAGCTAGAGTTTAGGAGAACAAAGGCAGATGTAGAAAGCTGGGGGATCCAAGAAAGAGGGAAAGTAAATTAGTTTTGGAATTGGCCAGACATGAGATAGAAATGAATATATACACACAAGCAGATGGACCAGACATAGTTTTGGAATAAAAGGTTCTATGTCCTATGAAACTGAAGTTTCAAAGAAACACCAAAAGGCTCCCATGTGAGGCATTGTTTGAGTACCCAACAGCTGCATAGAAGTTGAGTCATTCACAGTCAGCCACCCTACTTTCACCTCAACTTATACTCAGGGTCTATGATGTTGACTGAACTATCTGTTAATTTTTAATCTAGACTCATATTCATCAGCAGTTACAATCTAGTCGAAACTTCTCAGGAATGATTTAATATTTCACTGTGCCCTAAGATGGCCAGTCCCTATTTGATTTAAGTTATGTGAACACCAGCAACCATATATACAATGTCCAGTGATACCCACAAACTCAGGAGTTGGTGTAAACTCTCTTTCCTAGGCGAAGGTAAAAGAAGTTCTTGCTTTGAAGTTCAGACTATAGAAACATCCTGTTACATTTGAATGAAACACATAGTAGGTGCTTCTTGTCAAGGTGCTGGTTGTCAGTATTTTGCAGTGCATCATGCAGGCATGTTATTTATCATTTTGAGAAACTATTTTTCAAATAGCATCTAAGATATTTGAAAAGAGATACCTACAAACTAGCTGAAGTCATAATCAAAACTCTGACATTCTAAGATCAATCTTTCTTACAGTATTGTAGAGAAACATGACTTATTTCTCACAGTCTGATAGCATGTTATGAGTATAATATGCAAAAGGTTAATTTTACTGGACTTGGTTAATACTTGTATTATTATTCTAGGAAATATTTGTACACATATGGTCACACATATTTCTTTGTGTATGTTTTATTCTCTTTCCTTTACGAATGTAATAGTGATCTGTCAAAACTGTTCCCCCAATTTTACCCAAGGGCTGGTTTGGATGTTCTGTCAGTTTAGCAGTAGTCTCCTTTATCTTTTATGGGTCCAAATATTCCTTCTTCAAGCTGCATTTTCAACTGAAGAGACAGTCTTCTTCACTCAACTATACTTATTGTATCCCTGGCCTGGTAGTACTTAGAGTATACTGGGGATAAGGAAGAAGAGATTAATCAATTTATTCTTATGTAATTAAATAATATTAAATTATAAGAAACTTAATTAAATGTGTAAAGGAATATTCTTAGTATTATCAGGGCATATTGTAGGGCTTTTCATCTGGCAGTGGCAGTTTATTAAAGGCTTTTCTGAAGAAAACATGTTTGTGCTGCAGAAAGGCTAAATAATAGATTTATATTAAGTGAAGGAAGGAATGGGATAGAAAAGACCATTTTTGACAAATATTTTGCAAGACTGCATTGTGATTTTTCTAGCAACAAAATTGAGGCTTTCTGTAGTGTTAATTTTCATTATTTTATCCAGCATAGGTTTATTGAGCATTTGTTATTTGTCAGACACTTTAAAATATGTGGGACTACAATGGCAGATAGTCATTTCCTTGGTTGTTTGCTATATATCAAGTTATTCATTTGTAGTCTAGTGGGGTAGAGAATAATTTATAAAGAAAGTTCTACATTTCAGTGCTACAGTACTATAAAAAATATAAAATGCTTTTAAAATGTGTAATAGCAGGAAGGTTTTCCTGAAAATGGTATTCTTAAACCGAGAGTGGAAGGACCACAATATTAAGTACATATTAAATAGGAAAATGTGAGAGGGAGTTAATTTTAAGATGAAATAACGAAAGGACAGCATTGTTAAAGAAGAGTATATCAAAGTGATGTGTAAGATGAAGGTGAAGCCATGAACCTCTTACAAAACTGTAAGAGGTCTTCTATGTAGGATGTATTTGTCTGGTTCTCTAAGAATGAGAGCTCTCAGGAAAGATGGGATGACTGCAAGAATATAGGAAACTTGGGATAAATTTCAATCTGATATTTAGTCTAAGGACAATTCAGTAAAACTTTTGGGGATACCTGTCACCAAAATCCACAGTCAAAAAAGTAGGAAGAAGTCTGCCTTAGTAATTGGTGAAGAACACGGTGTGGTGTTGGTCTATGGATATGATTTCAATCCAAGTAAAATCAGTACAAGCAGAAATTAATTTCAAAGACCACCTGCTTTATATTATATATATCAGCTTTATATCACTAATTATATCTCTCATGTCACTTAGTATGTATTTGAGTTTCTTAATCCTGTAACCTTATAAGTAAATCTAGAGAACAGATAAAATGATAATTTCCGTGCAAGGATAGCTTTTTTATTCCCTTTCCTTTCTCTTCCATTTATTTTCTATTCCATTTCTTGTTGACAATGTTTAATCTGTATCATGCAACTCTGTGTTGTAAAGATCATATGAACTTTGGATTACCTGATGTAAAATCTTACCCAAATCATTATACAACTGAGGACAACAAAACTAATATTTACTGAGCTCTCACAACATACTAGTGTAAGCTTTGTTTTTGTTTTAGCTTCTTTTTTATCTTATTTTGTTTTGATAGTTCTTTTCCATTCCTGTGCTTTCAATAACATTGTAATTTTGTATTTTGGCATTTAGATGTGCCTTTTGTACTTAGGTTATATTCCACCTAACAATATTCATTCTCATTAACATAACTTTCAATATTAATAATAGTTATAGAATAGGGGCCAGAAATGAAGACTATGCGCTATAGTAATTTTAGTGTGTATAAGTTAAAGAATCAATGTAATTGAAATTAAATTATAATAATGAATGAAAGTGGTTGTCTGTCAAGAAATCAGTGAGAAAAGTGAGTCTGCCATGTATATAAGAGTGGGGACATAGACAGCAAATTGCTAGTAAATAGAACTGGTTCAAGTAGCATTACAATGAAATTGTTTAACCTAGGAAATGCTTTCAGATGAGTAACAAATGGTTGTTCTGATGCCAGAAATCCTAATAATCTCAAGATTTGGATTTGCAACCAAAGTAAACCTTTAAAATTAAGATGCCAGAGCTTGCTTTCACAACTTACTATCCTAGTCATTCAACACTTCAGAATGGACAGTCAATTTTGTAGATTTCAAATAGAAGTGGTAATGTGTATTGTCATAGTTCCATGATGGTGCATAAAATATCCTAGGAAAAATGAATTCCTTAAAATAATCTATCAAAACTAGTCACTCTTGCATACCAAAACCTAGGGAAATTTGTCAATTTAGTCTGTCTTCTGATTATCATTATGCTACAAATACTTTCTTAGCCTCTTCCCAAGTGTTAACTAACCTTCTGAACAGCCTTACTCATTTGTTTAACAAAAAGAAGATATGAGAATGGATAGTAAGTATATGAAAAGGTGTTCAACATTACTAGGAGTCAGATGAACACAAATGAGATGCAACTATTAAACACCCAATAGAATGGTTAAAATTTAAAAAAAATAAAAATATCAGTGCTGAAGTAGTCACTCTAGGAAAAACTCTAACAGGTTGTATTTTCTACAAATTTGAATATACTCATGTTATATAGCATACAGTATATACAAGTGTTGATTTTCAATGCTGCACATCCACAGCTGTATGATGCAATGATGTTATGGTTTATCAAGAAAGAATTAAAAACATAGTTATAATGCATTGTAATACGTGGCACAGTATGGTGAAAACCAGAGTATAAGGATAACATATATATCTGTCATAGGGAGTTTGTAAATGTGAAAGATAATAGTTATTTTACTTAGGATTTTACATATTGGAAGCTTAGTATTATTCTCTTTCCAATGGGGTAAATGCCCTGTTACAGTTTGTGTGACCATTTTTAGGAAAATACATGTTAACAAATATGGAACTTTGCTAGAATTTATTTATTTATTTATTTATTCGTACAGAACTGGGGTACAGGCCAGAGTTGCGGAGGGTGAGAGGATTCACCAGAGACAGAGTGGGGAGCAGAACAGGCAGATGGACGAAGGACACTGCTGAGGGGAGCAGCGGGCGGGTCAGGAGAGGTCTGCCGCGCCATGTGGTCGCCTCCTGGGCAGGCAGGGATCAAACTCATGCGGAAGTGGCTTCAGTTTCTCAGTGCAGTGCTTTAACCCGCTGCGCCATCAGGGAGGGCCCTGCTAGAATTTTTAGTGTGAAAAAGCAGACATGCATTTCCCCCTCAATTTAATTATATGAAAATAAAATGTCAACAATACAAATGTCAACAATACAAATTTCATAAAATTGCTACAAATGAGGCTATAGAAATTGAGAGGTGGGAATAGTATTTTCTACATAAGTACAGTAGACTCCAAAGACTATTTTATTATTTACTGAATTGAGTATAATCGAGATGTGAGAAATATTTCAAGAGGCTAATGTGGATATTTCTAAAATGTGAATGGCCTCAACATGTTTAGTATTTATTTTGCACTTAAGGAGAAATGAATTATGTGTGCCTGGTTGGAACACAGCATACACAAAGAAAAGTGGTAGTTACAAAAGAAAGAGTTTTAATATATAGATTATTATTAGGCAAGATAGAGATTTAGTAATTTATCAAGTAATCAGTTTTGGAGTCATCAAAAATATCTGCTTATGATATCAGGGTTATGTTTCAGGGAAAATATTCTGCTAGTCTCAAGTAAGTTGGCTTAGAAAAAGAGACATTGGAGATGATAGCACTCACAGAACGCTATCTCAATAATCTAGATGTTGTATTTAAAGACCTAATTTACACGACAGTAGAAGAAATTACTGGGAAATGTCACACAAATTACAAAAATGTTTTCTTAATTTAATATATGTATATAGGTAGAGAAATACCTGTATCTGTAGCTCTGTTTTTATATCTATATACAATAAGCTCCATGACAAATACTTTGGAAAAATAAAGCATATTTTTTTTTGGTGAAAGCTACTTCAAATATGAACTTTAGAGATACAGAAAATAGAGCATATATAAGTAGATTAGTATGATGGTTTTAATTTTACTTTATAGGTAGGGGTGTAAATGGAATGAGACTGGAGAAGGAAATTTTAAAAAGTCCAATTTATAATATCAGGAGAGTATCCAAGGAAGAATTTTCTTTTTGTCAGAGAAGAGTATGGTTCAAACTAAGGAGGGATGTTAAGGTGCCAAGTATGTGGTATGATTGGAAAATTTCTGGGAAGGGAGATATCCTTCCTTTTCCACTGATGAGCCTATACTCCTTTCAATTTTCTCCATTTTGAAATGGATAACATTGTCTACTGGCTGTTGCTACTGGTTTTTGACAACTATTAAATAACAACAATAGTTGTCTTGGGATATAGTATTGGGGAAAACAATGTGCACTGCTGATAGAACACAGACAGATTCCTGACACATAGGAAAGTTTCAGAAAATATTTTTCTAAATAGAATTATAAATATGGGTATATTTGTATTGTGTGGGGATGCAACTTTTAGGAAGATAAGGATCATCATTAATTTCAAGTTTCAATAATAGCATCATAAATCTTTAAATTGGCAATTGAGCCAGTCTGTATCTATATTTATATTAGAAAAGCATAATTCAGACTCATTAGATGCCCAATTAATGAGATATTCTGTCTTAGTGAGTTTCCCCATAAACCAAGTTTCAAAATGAGAAAGCCAATTTCTCACAGCACCTTGGGATTTGGCCCAGATATTAATCCTCTAGAATCCTAACTTCCTTTGCTGCATTTTATTATTAATGTTATTTTTTGAAATTCGCACAAGTATTAAAAACAATCATAACTTTTTATTTTTTGAATGCTGATATGTATTTAAAACTGATAGAAAAGATAAACATTTTTAGCGCCAGTGCAGTATAGTTGTCTGTGTCTCTTTCCCCCACCACAATTTGCTAAGCAATTTGAAGAAAATTTGTGATCTGCAGTGCACCCCGCAGAGACATGGTATCATCCTGCTGTTTCTGCAAGAGTAAATGATAAACTCTGCTTGGGTTTCCCACACAATTATAAGATAATTAAGCTTAGCTCTGTAAGGAGGAGATCAGGACTAGAACTGACCTCTTCTTGTCTAAATAGTGCTCTGAGGGCAAAACACTTAATTATAAAAGATCATCTCTCTCTCTCTCTCTC
>NW_004567107.1:21151244-21155626 GCF_000260355.1 Condylura cristata
GTAAGGGACAGTTACAAATGATTTCTATAAGGCCATTCTATCTCCGAGGTTTGTAAAAAAAAAAAAAAAAACAAGTAAAGCAGGTCAAACCTTTGACCTAGTCTTTCCTGGAACTATGTCATACTTAAATAATAGAAAAACAGAGAGAGAAGATTATGTGGCAAAAAGAATAATGATTAATTGGGTAACTTAGAATCTTTCCTATCACAATAAGGTAACATGAGGTTATTATAATGATTTATTAAGATTGCAATTACAAGGATATGCTTATAATCACTTAAGTAATATATAAGTATGTATCCATATTATGGTTCAAAAAACTGTAAAATGACACATATTTCGGGAAAAGATCTTAAAAGGAGCAGTGAAAATAAAGTTTGATACACAGTGCTGCTCAAACAGTGGTTTTAGGCTGTACTGTGCAAATGAATCATCTGAAACATTTCTTTAAGATTCACATTCTTAAGCCCATTCTAAGAGATTTGTATTTAGTTACATTGAAGGATGATTTATAGATGAACTTACATGATAAAAAAAAAAAAGGCATTCCCAAGTGATTCTGTGACAAGTCATAAGTACCTTAATATTGGAGGCACTGTGACAGAGTCCTGGGTGATTTAATGGATAATAAACACAGTGTTATAATCTACTCATGTGGTTATACTGTTTGCCCCACAGATAAGAAATACAGGGGAAATCAGGAATATATTGGACTTGCTTTGTTTGTTCATACCTTAATCAAAAATGATAAACTGAATTTTTCACAGTTGATGAATAATATTACATCTGCATATTTCTTACCTACATTAATCAGTTGTTTTCATTGCCACATGTCTGTGAAACTATCTCTCCCTCTTCTCCCTAGAAAGATTGACTCTATTTGCTAACTTACTGCTATTCAGTTATCATCATACTTACAACTATTAGATTGGAAATTATAATAATTTCTAATTTAGATGTAGACAGGAAAGGCTTGTTAATAATTACCTTTCCCAAATACATATAAAAAGTAACCCATTGAGAAAGGACACATACTGTGTTAGGTACTTACTGTATAATAATTGCTTATTCTCACAACAGTTTCATATTACACCAAGAAACTGAAGTTTGAAAATAATGGTCTTTTAAGTGAAGCTACAGAGGCAAGATTGCAACTCGTACATATCTGGCTGTAAAGCATTATTTATTTATTACTATATTACAGTGCCAGTCAACCTGTCCGACTTGTTGAATATAGCAAAAAAATATATACAAACCACTTAGAAGAGTTTTGCTAACAGTATAATGTCAGACATATCAAGCTGTTGAATAAAAGTTTTTTTTTTTGCTTGTGTGTTTTTATTTTTCTAGAATTGCTTTCTCAACTACTTGACTATAACTTAAAATTTTGAGCAAGACAAAAAATGATGAAAGAGAAGAAAGATGAGGTTTTAGGTGGCGAGACTGTGGACAAATTCCCCACATAAAATTAATGTGCAGGGCAGATCAAGAGCTGAGCAAAAGTGATTAATTGCTCATTAAAATTTACCTTGGTATTAAAGTGTGTCAAGGGCATATCATTTTGAAAGGCTATTGGATGAAACTATGAGTGTGAGAAAAATAAGAAATGGCTGTGAGGTCATTCTTTTGTTCTGTTCTCTAAACTTAATAGCATGTGAACCATTGCATAATGACTGACATGTTGCAGATCAAAAATGAACAATATAACAAAGAAAATTCGGAGGCAGGCATTGGTCTGACTTAGGACAGAAATAATGAATAAACAAGGAAGCAAGGTCAGGTTATATGAGAAATTTTTCTTTCTTAACACCTCTAAGAAGTCTGTTAAACAGAAATTAAATTGTTGTTTGTGTTTTAAAGATATCAGTACCTTTTCCATTAAATTATTCATGGAGACAGTTAAAGATAACACCCAAAAATCATTTTGAGAATAAAGGATACGTGGCAACCATTGGAAAAGAGCCCAGAGGAGTTTCCATGAACCACCAGAAGTAGATAAAACTGGACTAAGAAACATAGTTATGGCCTATGTATTGAATCCGGATTGGAGAAAGTAGAGATTAAGAATAGGAAATCAGTATAAAATATAGTTTTACATCTCCCAGTTTAACTTGGAGACTGAATAAAAACAAATGTGACTGCAGATTTACCCTGTGGGTTTACTTACTCTACAGCTAAAACCAAAACCACTTGCCACCATTCTTTATCCCTCAATACCTCTTATTCTCCACTTATTTAAAAAAAAAAAAAAGTTTTCAGAGTGCACTTTGGCAGAAAGAGTAAGGAAAAGACTATTAGTAATTATTTTATTTCTTGATGTATTTTTTTCCACTTATATGAAGTAATGTATGTGCAGAGAAAATTAAGAATCCTATTGAGGTAAACAATACTGATGGTTGTAGGATTTTATATATTCTGCTTATGGACAAAGAGCCACAGACACATTTAAATCTCAGATTTATTTCTTAATGTATTGAAATGAAGGCAGTTTTAACTTGTATCAAGATTAATTCAAGTTTTGTCAATTTAATGTGCTTTAATTCTTACATTTAATTCCTCAGGTAATAATTCTTGCCTGGCATTTTTAATCTTATCTCTGCTTCATTTTACCCTGAATTATTTTTATTTATCCTTTTTCAATTCATGTTTATCTATTTATCCAATTGTTGATTTCCTTTGTGGAGTATATGCTTCAGGATTATGTTCACAATGTGTTAAAATATTTGATAATGCAAGTCTTGCTTGTTAATCTTTCAAAAATGCTGATTTGCCTATTGAAGATTTCTTTTCCTTTCAGAATTTCTTTGACTATTCTCAGATGTATCTATATGCAGTTTTGGACATCAGTCTTAACAATGAAACAAAAAATTACTTAAAGAAGAAATGTGATCTTTATTAATTCATTCTTCATATCAGAAACTTCCCAAAAATACTTTGTAACTTTGATGAAAAATTTTTCATATCTTATAAGAATTCCCATTCATTTCTTGATCATTCGTAAGTGAATGAAATATTTTATTCCTTAGTACTATTAAACTGGCATTGTCACTGTGAAGGAAATGAATTAACATTTAAATTAGAAGATTATGATGAGAAATCTGAATAAAATAATACATTGATTAATAGATAAAATGAATCAATTAAATAATGCCTCTACTTGAGTTAGAGTTAAAATTCTTTTTTTTAAAATTTATTTATTTTGCACATACAGAAGTGGGGTACAAGTCAGAGGCTCAGGGGTAGCGAGTAGAGACAGAATGGGGAGCAGAACAGGCAGATCGACGAAGTACACTGCTGAGGGGAGCAGCGGGCGGGTCAGGAGAGGTCTGCCACGCCATGTGGTCGCCTCCGGGGCAGGCGGGGATCGAACTCATGCGCAAGTGGCTTTTGCTTCTTAGTGCTGTGCTTTAACCCGCTGCGCCACCAGGAAGGGCCTAAAATTCCTTTTTTTAATTGATTTTATTTATTTATGAATATAAGAGTTGGGGTACAAGCCAGAGGAGGATTCAACAGAGACAGAGTAGGGAGCAGAACAGGCAGATTAACTGAAATACACTGCCTGAAGGGAACAGTGGGCAGGGCAGGAGAAGTGTGCCACACCATGTTGGTGAGCTCCCTGGCTGGAGATTGAACCTGTGCTATAGTGGCTGCTGATGGCTTCATAGTGCTGTGCTTAAACCCTGCACCACTAAGGAGGCCCAAGAGCTAAAATTCTAATGATTCGAAAATTAGGCAATGATATGACTCAAATTTGGGTACAAACTGATCACCTCCTTCTGTAAGTTACAGATTTCCTCTTACTGATGTTTATTTGCATTTAGTGTGCTCTACCGTTGTCTCAGATATGAATCTGCTCATATTACAGCCAATATTCAGTTCATCAGAAAATCTCAGTAGAACCTTGGCAGGCAAAAACAAGAATACTTTCAAATTGTATTTCAAAATTCAGATTACATAGGTATTTTTGACCATCTAGGGAAGCTAAAACAAGGATATGATAGTTTGAGGAAATCATAGTCACACATTTTTTAAATCTAAAAGAGCTAAAAGAAAAAAAATGGAAAAGCCTATAATTATGGTGGGAGCTATCAATACCCCCTCATCAACAATTAATACAATATTAGGCAAAACATTAAGAAGACTGATTCAGAATAACTGAAAAATAAAAATGATTAGTAATATATAATTAACACCTGCAGGATAACTCTCAGTTAAAACTGAAAACATATTCTTTTCAAGTACCCATAGAACTTATACCAAGTACATAAATACCTGCCATATAAGAAATCTCATCAAATTCAAAGAATTTATAAAAGAATATATTCAGTGACTAATAGAAACAAACTAAAAATCTATAATAGAAATAAAGCAGAAAATTTCCA
>NW_004567107.1:21155921-21163191 GCF_000260355.1 Condylura cristata
CAACAATGAGATTCCACTTTATACCTACTAAGATGGTGATTATCAAACAAATAAAAAATAACACATGTCGGTGAAGAAGTGGAGAAACTTCCAAGTCATCAGATAATCACTGTGATTTCGGTGTCTTGGTGCACTGGTACTCTCTTTGAAACTTACTTTAGCAAAATGTTTTGCCATATGACAGTGTAACTTACACCAGAGAACAAATGCACCTGATTAAACTATTATGGAGTGCTTTGTACAGCAAGGTGTAAATTATTTTCCATGGAGGTAATTTATTTAAGCCTTAACAAGAAAAGACATGGGGTCATGTGAGTTTTCTAATATACTTTTTATTATGTCATAAACATTTTTGCATGGTTATTTTATAATAGTGTAATTGGAGAAAGTAGCAGCCACCTCACTATCCCAAATGATGTCATTGGGGGTAAATAAAGGAAATCCACCTTTTGGAGAGGAATAGGTAACTGTAGACACACTTGTCAATGAAACTTATTTATTATTGATCAGAAAACATGTTCACATTTCTGCTTAGAACTTATTAAACTGAAAGTATATCTTCACCATCAGAATATCCTAAGATCAAAATGGGACATAGTTGATTGAGCAAAACATGTAGACTTGGTTAAAAAAAACATACAAATGACTATTCAAGTTCTGAACATTTCACTCATGGATTATAAAAAGAATCAATTATATCATTAGGTACTTTAGAGGGAGAAAGAAGTCTGTATGAATTTTTGGCCACACCTCCACTAAAACACCTGGGAGACTATCTATGTATGCTATTTAAAGTCACAAGAATTTCTGCAATTACTTGGAGAATATTAGGTTTTTCAGAATTTTAGTTTACAAGTTTAAGGTACATTATGATTTTTCAAAATTCATAACAAAATTTAGTTTAGCATAATATTTAAAAATTGATAATTATGCTGGTTATTTCAAGTCAGTGAGAGAGATGAAGTTATGTGGACTCTTTCTCTTCAGTTTCTTTATCTGATTTAATAATGAATAGTGGTGATAGTTTACCACTAAGGCCATAATCTGTTGATATATTCGTTTAAATCCCTTTTTTTCTGTTAAATTAGAACATTCTAACTTAAAATATTAGTTATCAGGAATGGACTAATAACAATAATAGTGCTCTGTGTATCTGTCAGGTGGTAATGGAGATTCAGATTCAAAATAGACCCAACATTTATAGATAGATTTTTTAATGGCTGCATGACACTCTATATTGTCACTTTGAAAATGGAAAGGTCAAATGTCTCAATATGAAAGATAATAGTGTGGGTCTCTGTCCATCCTGTTTCATTCATTTCTTTCAGATTTTGATTAATCTTGCTACATAATATATGCCAACAATTTTATTCTCCAGCGGGTGAAAAAGTCATCAGATTTTGTGAAATAGCAAACCTCAGTAATCTGCAACATGTTTTGGTTTTTTTATAAAACCATAATATCTATAATTTGAAAAATTGTGGTATCAGCATGGTGTCATAGATGAAATCTATTTAGGATTCTACCCATTTAAATGATAAGTACAACTTGAGTAAATGACTTAAAATCTTTGAAGCATTCTGGCACTATCAAAATGTTTCATCTAGTGCCTCATTTTACTCTCTTGAATGCCCTGATAACAATCTGTGTTCATAAGCATATAAAAGTATCTCTTTGCATAGTATGTTGAAAAAATTGCAGGATTTGATCATATTCACAATTATTCCTTTTTCTCTTAATCTGGAATGAGATCAAGTAGGTTCTGGAGCTATAATGCTTGCATTTGAATTCTAATTCTACCACGTCCTAGCTGTGCAGAACAACCTCTCAGTTTCTGCACTGATAAGCTGACAATTATAGTAGACAGTAGCATCTTCATAGGTCATTCTGGAAACTAAATGAATTAATTCATGTCAAGGTTTTTGATCCATTTTGATACATATAAAGTGCTCATAAAATGTTCTCTGTTGTTATGTATGAATAGCACAAAAGCTAAGATTGTGTGTTCAAATATCAGTGACTATCTAATTTATGTAGCACATGTGGCTTTAATTGCTTTTCTTAATAATTGAACTTTATTAGTCAGAACTCTTTTGATGTGAACTGAAAGAATAAAATGAATGTAGCTTAAATGAAAAAAAGAAAAACATTAAGTCACTCAATATAGGAGATTTTACATTAAGCCTGGTTGAATTAACTATCCAGACAACCAGAGAATCAAGGTTATATGTAATCTCTCTCTCTCTATATATATATGTCCCTCTTGCTCTCCCTCTCACCCCCTTTTTTTCTCCTCCCCTCACTCTTCCTCTCCCTCCCTCTCTCTCCACCCCAACCCATCTCATCATTTATTTCTGCTTTCCCTGATTTAAGTATTCTCTTGAGAAAATGCAGATTATTTTTTAATTATCACAACCTCAGAAAAGAGACTCTGTCTCATGATATGCATCTATGTAAAAGGAATGCATAAAAATGCTTTTTAAAAAAAAAAATAAATCAGTCTTTGGAGTTAATCGCCCTTTTCAACTCTCTTATTTCTCCTTATACCTTGATAAAATCTCAGGCATGTTCCATATCTTTTAGTTAATAACAAATAGTTTTATTTCCCAATGTTACTAAATCCAGGCTAGCCTTAAAGCTTGGCTATATCATTGACTTTCAAACTTCTATTTTCCAGACTGTCTTTTCAAGCTAGAAATTGTGGGAAAATATAGCTGACACTTGCTTCTTCACCATTTCTTGTCTTTTCTCTTTTGTTCCTTTTCTCCCATCCTCTATACTTCTTTTGTATCCTCTGGTTGCAATATCGATCAAAGAGAGTTGAAGAACAGAAAGATTTGCCCAAATGATACAGTCATAATGTGTCTTTGCTACCATGTAAGTGTGGAGAAATCCAAAGGCTTCTTTTTCTTCTAATCAACCCCTTTTATGGGTTGAATACTTGCTGGGAATCTCTTGTCTCCAACTTTCTGGAGTGATGCTTCTCCTGCTTAAACACTTACTATTGTCTCTCCATTCTTGGGTTCTGATAGGCCTCCCTAGACTCTGGAAAGTCTACCTACTATCCTTTAAAACATGGAAGTCCAGTTATCTCCCAGGGTCAACACCTGCTTCTCGTGTACCAAACATCTTGCCCCCAAACTCTGAAATCCAAGGTCAGTGTTCTGTGCTGCCCTTGGAAGCAAGCCTGCAAGCAGTGGGCATTGGTGTGCATTTACTTATGTATTTACTTGCTGAGAACTCTCTGCTGCTTGGAGCTTGGTAGATCCTTTTTTCTAACTCTGGAGTTGTCTTGATAGATTTATTTGGCTCGTCTACAAAGTTTCAGCTTCACTTCATCAGTAATATAAGGAATATTTTGGCTTCCAATTTTGTTACTGTTTTGTTTGTCACATTTTCCAGTATTAGGTAGGGTAAAGGGGTTCTCTTTGTTAGATAGAGGAAGAATCTCAGCAGAGTATTGACCATTGAGAAACAACTAATCAATTATAGAAAATACAGAACAGAAAGAGCTTAGGATATGGTCTCTGCCTTCAAATTTTTAGTCTAATTAAGTAGCTAGGCAAGTAATCATGTAAAGTTCACAACATTCAATGGCTGCATTTTATTTAACTATTTGTCAGTCTTTACATATGTTTTCTATTTAATCCTCATAACATCTCTGATTTTAGCACTCTACTTTAAAGATTAAGCCCAGAGAAATCAGTAACTCAGCTTGAATTTGAACCCATGTCCATCTGATTCCAGTTTCTTAATCACCCTTGTGTACCTGGTTTTGACTTTTTTTTTAAAGATTTATTTATTTATTTGTACATACAGAACTGGGGTACAGGCCAGAGGCTCAGGGGCGGTGAGAGGCTTCACCAGAGATAGAGTGGGGAACAGAACAGGCAGATCGACGAAGTACACTGCTGAGAAGTACACTGGCAGGTGGGAATGAAACTCATGTGGAAGTGGCTTTAGCTTCTCAGTGCTGTGCTTTAACCTGCTGTGCCACCAGGGAGGGCTGCTGGTTTTGACTTTTAAAGACCTAAAGTCTGACACAGAGCCAGAATTTCAACCTTTAAACTTCAGGATAACACAGTAAAATATGAACTTACTTATATAAGGATAACATAATAAAATGTGAACTTACTTTACATCAAGTGTTTGGATGTAGTATATAGTTTTGATAGAGGCCTTCCTTCGTATATTATTACCAGCAAAGGCAAAAGGGTCTGTTGTAGTCACTTTGGACTGCTGTATAAATCATATACTGCATGGCTCATCAACAACAAAAACTTATTTATTAGAGTTTTAGAAACTGGATATCTGAGACCACTGTTCCAGCATGGGTAGAGTCTAGTGAGGACTCCATGCTAGATTGCAGACATTGGATTTCCTGTAACCTCACAAATGTGAAGCCAGTGAGCTAGATGTCTGGTCTCTTCCATAGAGCACTAGTCTCATTCATGAAGGCATTTCCCTCATGATCTAATTTTATCTCTCAAAGTGCCCACTGCTAAATACCATTACACTGGGCGTTAGGTGTTAACATATAAATTTGGGGGGTGCACAAACATTCAAGAAATAAAAATAAATGCATAAATCCATATGAATCTTAAAGCTCATATTTAACATCCAGATAGTTCAAACACTTCTACCTGTGTATATTTGTATATTCCATTTGCATGTGCTCACTCAAACACAATGTATTCTTAATATATTCTGAACTATAAGTAAACCCTCTCAGAACCAGTAAATTCGATGATTTCTGAAATTTCAAAAGATTTCATTTTTAGGTTATTATATTACATATGAAAAGAAATACAGCATTAAATTTAATAAAATAATGATATCAGTATTAAATTTTATTTCAAAAGTGATTTTATATATCCATTCATATGAAACTTAAATGATACTATGGAGTAGATTATCATTATTATTATCCACATTATAGTTTATTACCATATTCTAAAGAACCTAAGGCTGAGAGTTGTAAAATGACTTGCCAACGCACATAGTTAGCAGCTGGCTGGACCCTCTTTTGACTGTAAATCGTTTAACTCTACCTCGGTGCCTTAGATACTGCCAGCAATCACTCTAGCTTTCCCTTGGCTAGTTCTTCCAGAATGATGGATATCTTTAAAAATTTGCCAGTGACTGCAAGAGCTGATTATTGGTTGGCTAGAAATAAAACATACATCAGACGCTATGGTAAAGCATAAGAGCATTTATAGAGGCATTGTTTTTAATCCTGAAAATTTGGTATGGCAAGTAATTTTTTTGAAATTAAATTGTGTTTTGCTTTTCCAGCTATAAAAAATAAAAAGATTGGGCAATATTTTATCCTTCAAACCTTATATTTTTCTCCTCTCAATCCAAAAAGACAATTAGGATTTGCATTCCTTTTCCATGGGCATAATTTCTAAGACAACATATTACTGATAGAAAATCTCTTTCTATGGCCTTTTTGAAAACTTAACCTCATGTCAGATATCATAAGAAAGGAAAAAGAAGCCAGTCTCTCCCAGGTTGGATAGAAGCAGATGAGAGCAGTGTAAGAGTTGGAATAGACCACAAAATTTAATAAGGAACAACAATCTAATAATCTTTGATGTATTTGAGATGTGAAATGTGATCCATTAAAATGACTACAGAAGCAGGATAGTGTCCAGGAGGAATTGACTGCTTGATAAAGCATACAAAGCTGGACCTGGACATCCAGATTGGAACACGGGCAAAGATTCATATGCCTGACTGGCATAAAAATTCCAGAGCTACAGAACTAGGTTCAGACTAGGTTGAACCAGAATGCCCCAGGGGCAGGAAGTGCCTCTGTGAACATATAGGTACTAAGAAGTACAACCTAAAGGGAACAGCTCTTAATACTGCTGACCCTGGGCTTAGCATAGAAAAGTGGCAATATAGACACAGCATGCATTTTCCATCTTTGATCATACTATTCCATTTATCTCTTCACATAGAAATAAAACAAATATATGATGCTTTTGCAGGAATAGAAGAATAACTTGAATCAATAGCTGTATTTTCTAAGTTCTTTTGTCCAATGCTTGATTCTATAGTTTTTTTTTTTCTGTTCTTACCCAAAGTGGGATGAAAGTGTTTTGTTTCTGCTTGTTTTAATTCTAGGAAAAGCTCTACTAGGAACAGAGATGGGATTTAATGAGAGTCCTTGATCCACTGAAGATATTAGAGCCAAATAATCTTACTGGCTTTAGTCTACCAGATTAGGAAATGATAACATAAAACCTGGCCTAGATCCTTAACAAAGTTTGGGGCTGGATTTCATTTCCAAACTCAGACAGAAGTCTGTCATCCAACTCCTACCTCACTACCAACTGTGATGCCTTAAATCTTTTCAGCCGAACTGGTATTCTGGGCTGGCCTTGTCTCTCATCCAGGGCTGTCAGATTCTTGTTTACCTGAGAGCCCCAAAATCATCAGTCACTGTTGTTCGTGTTTTGCCAGCCTGTTGCACTCTGAGAGAAGAATGGCAGCTCTGCAGCCCCAGAAACTTGTATCACAGAGCACCTTCTTCCAGACTAGGTGTCTAACACCAAGATATTCCAGATGAGGAAAGTCCAGCTGAGGGAGATCAAAGAGCAGGAAAACCTGGATCAGACTCTCAGAACTCCCTGCTCACTCACCAAGTGAAGGATGCTCTGGGGAGGAGGTGTGTTCCTTGAATGAATCACAAGCAATTGGTTTAAACTAGCTCCTGGGGAGCACAAACTGTCAACCTGCTACCCATTTTTAGGTCTTTGGGGAATCCCCAACTGTACTTTGGCCTGGCCCAAGTGTCATTACTTTCCCACAGAAACAGCTCCTACTTTGGAACTGCCTACTCATAATAAGGCCCCTGAGAGCACCTAGACCCTCAGGTCTAAGGGTGGAATATCAAAATCCCAAAAGGTTTTAAAGTTCCCCTAAGGTTCTCTGAAGTGAGTGTAGAGAGAATAGGTTGACTTCTCTATATTCATTTTTTTTTTAAAGATTTACTTTTTTCTGCATACAGAACTGGGGTACAGGCTCCAGGTGTATAGGTGGTGAGAGGATTCACCAGAGACAGAGTGGGGAGCAGAACAGGCCAACTGACAAAGCACACTGCTGAGGGGAGCAGTGGGTGGATCAGGATCACCTCCAGGGTGGGGATCAAACTTGTGGCTTTAGCTTCTTAGGGCTATGCTTTAACCCGCTGTGCCACCAGGGAGGGCCCTATATTTATTTTTATCTAAAAGGATAGGAGGAAAGTAAGTTTTTTTTTTTT
>NW_004567107.1:21163291-21193384 GCF_000260355.1 Condylura cristata
ATCGACGAAGTACACTGCTGAGGGGAGCAGCGGGCGGGTCAGGAGAGGTCTGCCTCGCCATGTGGTCTCCTCCGGGGCAGGCGGGATTTGAACTCATGCGGAAGTGGCTTTAGCTTCTCAGTGCAGTGCTTTAACCCGCTGCGCCACCAGGGAGGGCCGAAAGTAAGTTTTAATAATATATAAAACACGAGCGGCAGTGGCATCCTCACTTGGTCCATTTGTCAATCAAAGTACATGTTATACTCCGAGGGAAGAATATAAATTCCACAAATCAAGGGGTTGACAGTTGAATGCTCACACATCCATTTGAGCATGTGGTAGCATTCTGCAGTTCATATGTGCTTGGTTGTGTGTGCTCATGATTTAAATATTATACAGTAGAATCTTACAATATTGGAATTTGTAATAACATGAATTGTGACCACATTAATCTATTTCATGTTTTGTTTGTATGTGTGTGTATGTGTGTGTGTGTATCTAGAAGAACTGGGGTGTAGGCCAGAGGTTCCGGGTTAATAGGATTCACCAGAGACAGAGTGAGGAGCACAACAGGCAAATTTACTATTTTTACTGGAAGGCACTGTTGATGGAAGCAGCAGGCGAGATAGGAGAGGTCTGCTGCGCCATGTGGGCCATCTCCCTGGCTGGGGATCAAACTCAGGTTATAGAGGTGATACCTGATAGTGCTGAGAATTAACCCTAGGCCATCAGGGAAGCCCCTGTTTCATGTATTATTTTTATTTTCATTTTGAGCAACATAGTTCCTTTTTTATCTTTTGGCAAAGAACCTAAAAGAGTTTTCTTTCACTAAATGACATGCACCAAATTTATTGACCCTTTCTGTGATGACAAGTGGCTGTCATTAGGATGCTACCTAAACAGAGAATCTCAAGAAATATAAAGACACTTATAATCCCCTTTCAAGATAAAGCTGACAATCTAACAGTGAGCAAGAAAATAACTATACATATACTTTTTAATTTTATTGTAATCTGCTATGGGGAAAGAACAGTGAAAAATGGATGTTTGAAAAAGTTTGTCTCTTGTCAAAAATGTTAGTGATATGAGGTAAATTTCTCAAATCTTGCATTTAAAAACTGAAACAAAATTCTCTAATCTATTTTGAGATTATCCACATGAAGAGTCTCAGTGGTTTTGGAAACTATTTGATGAAAATGTTAAGTGCAATTCCTCTAGCTCATTAAAAATTTAGACATCAGGAAAAGAGATTTTACTCATTTTTAACATTGCAAGTAAATAAAAACTTTGGTCCATGGGTCTGAGAAGTTAATACTATTTAGAAAGCGCAACCAATGATACAACTTCTGTATTGGATACATAGATCTTTTGAGAACTATTTTCAAGCCATGACCGTCATCAAAACCAAATAACACAACTACACCTTTAATTTCTGCTACATAAAGCATTCAGCAAAAGTTGTATTTAAACGAGGCATATTCTTCCACATCACAAATCTAAAAATGTTGTCAATAAAAATTTAGCAATCCCTTGAATGCAGATTTTTATTTGATTAATAAATGTAATTTAAATGCTTAAACATTCCTAATTCATTTTTATTATATTCTTACATACATTTAAGAATTATATATTTTATGTCATTTTGGTAGATGATTTGTACTGTGAATTATAGCCAGTGCTATGCTAGTATAGGTATATATTGTATACGTGCAATTTTATATGTCATGTACACACAAAAAAGCATACATATCCCATATGTAATATAGCACACTACAAAACCATTTACCAAAATAAAAATGATAAATGAGAGGGAGAGATAGAAAAACAAGAAATATGCAGAATGCCCCAGGGCCACACACATGAGATACAGAATAAATCACCATAAATTTTGAGTGACAACTTGAAACTCGGGCTCAACTAGTGTTAAGCACAAAACTCGGTTATTTTAATAAATAAATGGATGAAATTTTGAGTATGGTTAGAAGTTTGAGTTGTTCCCTATAAAAACAAGCATCCATAAATTCTTTATAAAATGTTTTAATACAACCTCATGCACACAGAACAATGAAATAAATTTGCAAAATATTTATCCTAGAAAAGGCGCTGATGTTTCTGCTATTAACCACTAGATGGCAATCGCTCTGTATTACTCTTCACTTTCTTCCTAGAGATTCTTTGGTGTTAGAGTTGGCACCTGAAAGAATATTATCTCTATAGCTATTTGCCAAGGAAAGGCCTATTTGATTTAGGAAATCTGAGACTGACATTACTAATGCAAATGCATTTCTGTTTATTTCTTGATGCATATATGTATGACAATTGCAACAGTTATCCACCAATTTGATTATCTTGGAGCTGTAAATTATTATGGCAGAATCAATGGAGAATTTATTTTGAGCCACATGAGTCCATAAAGGCTTGCATATGAAACATATAATATAATTTCAGTGCTTTAATATAACATTCTGATAATCTCTTTTCTCCTTTCCTCCCCCCACCAACCTTTGACATTATTAATAAAGACACACACATAGCTACAAATACAGGATATATGCTGTTGCTTCTCTTTGTAGCTATTGGTGTGCACAAGCCAACAACTATCTAAATACCATCTAAATAACTGAGCTGTTCACAGAAAAGATCTATGAAAAACACCTGCAAAATCAATGAGGTCTTGGACAGAAAATTAGAGACAGGTTAATGACTGGGTACCATGCAATACTCTTTGGTTTGAAACCTTGGTAAAGTTAGCCTGTGAAATTTTCTTTTGAAAAGGAACAAAATTGAGATCAGTGCTTTCACAGGTGGTTTTGTTTGCATTTATGTAGTATAAAGAAGCCGTGCCCCAAATCCAGGAATTGGTGTGATCACTAATTAGTTTGGTTTAAAGATCTCACAAATGAGACAGCAATCTTTTATGAATCCTTTGTTTCATATCCCACGTGATCAGGAATGGCTGATAAATCCTAGTGGTGGAAGATAGTACATGGATAACATAGGATAAATTTTTTAGGAGAGAAGCTAGTGGATTTGAAGAACTAGCATGTCATGGACCAATGTTTCTGCAGCCCTGAATAAAATAATACTGAAATGGGAGTGTTCAAATGTATTGGAATGGCTTAGAGAAGCACATGTATGAAGACCTAGATTGTGGAAAGAATGAGTCTGGAGCATGAAATGACCAAGATCATAGTGGTGTTCAGCATTGTGAAAGGCAGGGAGATCTGTTCCCTTGTATCATTATTAAGGACAAGATTGATATTGCCTTAGCAATGGATGGAAAAAATACTTCTCTGGTTGTGGAAGGCAATTAGTCTCAAGCAATAAATGCAGAGTTTGCATTTGTAGCTGTCTAATGGGATGATTCAGACTGTCATTGGGAATGTGTTGGGTCTATTTGTATTATCATGAGAGTGTGTGAGTATCCAGTGTGCTTGTAGAATTAACCAAAGTGCCGTGTGTGTCTCCAACACTAGATGCTGAGGGAGATAAATGGACCTGCTATAGTGAAACAAGGGCCAGAATGTGTGTAGTACAGTCAGGGAAGGTTCTAGCATGCCACCTCTGGGGCTTTGGTAGATTCCTGAACATATGCCACTAATTGGGTTGGATGTCAGAAGCCCCAGGTCTTGAAAGAGCTTGAGAATCTTCAATGTTTGAGACAAGAATGGAAACACTGGCTGCATTAGTGTCTGGGTACAGAGCTGTTATTTCTGAAACTCTGGCTGATAAGGCACCTATGTATTTGTAAAAAACTGTGGTTTAAATATGTTTGTATAAGGAGAAGATGCTACAGAACACACTATAAAACATGTTCCATTTATTGTGTTTGGTTTCTGTGACAGGACTGAATTTACTCCTTTATCAATTATTCATCCCTACTATCCCCTTCAACACATCTCACTAATGACAGCAGAGGACAAGTAACAAATTCATTTTCTAGAATGCTCTTTCCCATATGGTTCAAATTTAAAGTGTGCCAATGAAAATCTCTCATGTGATTTTGAAAGTGGATGGGAAGAAGCCGTTATTCCCTGGAGACTGTTGCAGGCAGACACCTGGATAAATGTGAAGTTCCCAGAAGCTTCCTAAGGAGTAATCGGAACCATCTAATTTAGCACTTCACTATATATAAAGTGGAATTGCACCCAGTAGGGGACAGGAAACAAGTTAGTCTGACTGAAGCCATTTTCCATCACACCTGGCCAGATTGCATTAATTAAAATGTAAAGTGGAATTACTGAAATCTGTTGTGGTGCTAGGAATTTTTAAATTGTGTATGTTGCAGTAGTTTTAGCTCTGTCAGCAGTTGTTCAAGACTCCCAAATCAGCTTATGATTATGGTGGTAAATACTAGGATATAATACATTGTTCACTTTTGTTGTTAGGAGCTCCCATCCTTTTGAAACCAATACAGATCATGACAATATACAATGAAGTGATAATCAAGAATGTAAACTATCAGGGAGTCTAGAATCAATAAAGAGAGAGAAAGAGGAAGAGAGACAGTCTGGGTAAGTAACATTTAAATTAATATCTCCAATTGTGAGACCTGTAACAAATTGACTTTTAGGTTATTTTTACTACCTTGATAAATATTGGTAACCAAGGAAAATGTGATATAAAAATAGCAAAAGAATCTACTTTATTTCCACTTCAGGATAAGACCAAATAATCACAAGTAGCATCAGGTTGTCAAAAGGGATAGGTAGAGCAGTAGCAAGAAAACTCCCAAATTTTGTTGCTGATTAGCTGTAGATATTTCAGCAAGACATATTATTCCTTTGTTTCATTTGCTTATCCATGAAATAAGAAGATAATTTCTAATATCTCTTGTAAGTTCACCATTCTGTGTTATTATGCACTTAACTTTCATTCAGATAAAAGAGACTTTGGTCTCTTAGTGTTCACTTAATAAACATTTATTGATGATGCATTCCATGACGATAATGTATGATATTAGTAGGTGATAATGGATATGTGAAGAACTTTCAAATTAGGGACCATACAACTAAGTGCAAAATGTTTAGGGGAAACTTTGTAAAACATTTGAAATGGGTCTCAGGTAAACAACATATGCAGAAGATTAAAAAAAGACATATTCATCATTTTCTTTTCAATGAGTAATTTATGATCCTCCAAATACATTGCACAATTCCCTTTCATGCTGCTGTGCTCCTCTGATGATTTTAGAACTCGAGAAAGCAAAGTTGTTTCATCTGAGAAATCACCCCACTGGGCCAAAGCATATGAAATAAATGTTCTAAAGGAAGATAGGATTACAAGAAAACAGGAAATCAAGCTGAAACTGGAATTTGGGAAAATCAATTGGAGTTAAAAGAAGATCAGTCAAGAAAGGAAACACAGTGGTGGTAGTTCTGAAGGTTAGCTATTGATAGCTCAATCCTTGCTATTTGTAATGGGTCCTCACAGACACAGCGAGAGAAGGTGGTAAAGGTTGGTGGAAAAATATACTTAAATTCTAAAAAAGATCAGTTTCACCTTGTCACTAAGCAATATACCTTCCATTTCAATGAGAACTGGAAAGGGCATTATTCTATAAATAAGTATCTAGGATATTATCTAGTGTTAACTTGAAAAGTTAAAATAAAGAATATTTCAAGTGAATCTGGAAAATTCCTGGTCATACTTAGTGTAGGATCTAACCCAGACAAACATGATTTTAATTACAAACTTGTGACTTAATAGCTGAGAGACCTTGACAAGTCATTTACTTTTCTGACTCCCCATGTCCTTAATTGTAAAATAACATAAATAATAGAATTATACAACAAAGAGTTTTTATGAAGAGTGAGATAATGAGGGCAAAACACCCAGCACAGTTTAGTTTTTAAGAGTTGGTACTCAGTAAATACTCCTTCGAGTAGTGTCTAGCTTACACCTTGTTTATATCATCCAGAGTTTAAGCAGGAGATAGAAACTACACAGTGGTTTTACTAAATTTAATAGAATATTAACAATATTAGAATAACAAGGGAGTAGCCAGCAAGAAGTAAAGGAAATCTAAAGAATGGGGAAATGGCAGATATAAGTAGTCACTACTATCATCTACGCTATGATACAGTGTCAAAGAAACACCCCTCTCTCCAGCCTCACTCCCTCGTGCCTTTCCCGGGGCATAGATCCACATTCTGTTGAGAAGGGTGTGGTCATGATGCCCTGGATAACAAAGAAGTCACTGTAGTCTTATACCATTGGATTTTACTAGAAGTCCATCCTCTGTGGTGCTAGAAAAACTACACATAGGCAACTACCTTGTCAGTGGTAATCCACTGCAAAACCGCTACAGGTGCAGACAAAGCTCTTGGCCACTGTGCACAGCATGTGCTCTTGGCCACTGTGCACAGCAGAAACAAAGTACTAGAATAGACATCTGGGCTGGGTATCATGTTGCTAGAAAACTCAGTGCTGCAGTACCTGGGTGCTGGAGAGGCCATGCCTGTGGCAGGAGCCATTGACTAGGAAAGCTGAAGAAGTCTTTGCAGTGAAGGAGCCAGGCTATACACAGGAGCATGTAGTGTGGAGCATAGTGGAGCTAGAAAAAGACTCCCTCCTCCATTGGTTGTCTCTCTGATCTCTCTATTGATCCACATAGCAAAGAAAAAATAATTAAAGAGAGCCTAGCTCCATTTCACAAGTCAGGCGATTGATTGCTGGGGATGGCTATTAAATGAATGTCATCTCTCATTGACCTGCGAACTGGACCCAGGTGATTCGAGACTTCTCATCTCTCCTGCACACAAGCAAAGGGTGTTTTACTTGCTTTCCCCAACCCCAAAAGCTGACCAAGGACATATCCCCAAGATTAAATGTGTTGCTGAGACCATCTTGATGAACACTGCACATGATTAAACCCAGTTAAACCCCCAATATAAACTTTTAACATTTGTGGAGGTGGAGGTAGAAATCTAAAAGTCTCTTAAGTAAGTTCCCTTGGTTATTAGAATGGCCACCTACCAGTATGGATTGGTCTGCTGTTCTGTCTTTTCTTGTCCTCTGTGTAAAGAAGCCATTTTCACATTATACCCGGGCTATGACTCAACAGCACTGAAGAATAGAGAGGGTAGGCAATAAAGTGATGTGCAATGCTGGCTAACCTAGTTTCCTCTTTGGAATGCCTTAGTGTGGAATCATTCCTTATGAATTTATCCAGTGGTCCCAGCAGGTTGACTAGTTCCCAGGAAGGAACCTCTAGGGAAGTTGACTGCCTTATGTATGGGAACAGATTCTAGTTTCTTCTCTTCATGTGTGTCCTAGCTCTTTCACTTTCCCATAAAAAAGAAACTATAATCTTGTTGATCAAATTGTGGGCAACACATTCATCCACAATAGCTAATGGGTAGGTGTACTTACCATAAATATCAGGAATTGAGACACACCTCTTTAATATCTTCGATAGTGCTCTTGAGAGTAATTCTGTCACTTCTCCTTTTTATCACAAAACTGTGGAAGAATCCTGGTCAGTGTGTCATGTTCCTCAAACCATGTGTCTCTCAAATCAGTAGGTGGTAATATTCTATGACTTGAATTAGACTAACTGGAAGCAAAGAACTGTAGTCCTCCAACTCAACTTCCCCACCATTTTGCATTCAGAATAGCTGGGTACTTACCCAATAACAAGGTAATATTTACTTCTTGTTGACCTGTTCCCTACATTTATCCACCAGTAGAATTTTCAGAAACAAGATGTGATTTGCATAATAGTATTCAGATATTTCTTTTTTTCTTTTCACTTTAAAAATTTCATCTTAGTTTTTAACAACTGCTATTTTGTTTTTGCAAGCAAGTGTCTAAAGTGGTTGGCATTTTAAAAATACTTATATTAACAGTCATAAATACAAAAATATTTAAATAACAATTCATACTTTCCAACAGAAATATGCATATAATATATAAATATTAGGGTAGTTGTATAGAAAATTTACAAATAACTTTATATTTATTTAAATCATCTTTATAATTCTATATGAAATTATTATTCTAACTCCTATTTCACACTTAAAAATGAAATTGAGAAGTTATGTTTTTCCAGGATCACATAATTTTGAAAAGTCAGAGCTGGGTTCTAGGAGCAGCTTTTGAATTATAATCCTGTTCTTTCAATTAAATGAATAAATGTTTTTTAAATTCCTGGTACACTGTAGGTATTCCATAAATGCATATTTTACAAGTCCCTTCTCTCTACTTGTGCTAGCTGCTTTCTTTGTTCAGGAGGTTGATCTGTTATGCAACTTATTTTCAGCTCCCATTGCTATGGTAATGCTAATTATTTAACATCTTGTTCTAAAGGCCAAGATCCCAGCGGAGATTATACATAGGGCTCTGCTATAATGAGCACAGCTTCTGGTGATAGGAAAAAATACTTTTGATCCCTTCCTCCAGTAATACAAAGTTGTTTCGCTATTTGTAAATTTTGTTTACTGGGAAGCAAGATAAATTTACCTCAGTGCACTCATGCTGTTTAAATATCCACATTTTTTTTAAAGTTCTCAGAAAATGTAACTTTAAAAACAGCTTTTAGAACAGCAGGGTCAATTGGCATAGATAGATTCAAAGAGTGAGAAACAGAGCACATTTGATGCTTTTAAGGTAGATTTTCTAAATATCTTTACTCTTGGGGATCAAGAGCTTTTGAACAATCAGTGTTCACCCACAATTGAAGCCAGACCACATTTAAACAGTCCTTATTCTTTCATACCCACATAAATGAATTTCATGGGTAGTGTAGGAAACTTGGATTCTATGTCTCTGTAGAGACATAGAAAATGAGGTCACAAGATAGACTTTCTTCTTTTCTCTGTGTTTCTAGGTTATCTCTCTGAGTGCTTTCAACACTTGCTACACAACATCCCCAGAAGTGAAGGTGCTCTTGGATTCTGCTGACAAGCTCTTCCCTTTTGTTTTCCAACTTTAGGGGAGTATCTGCTTTCTGCAGGCTTTAGTCTCTGGGTAATATTCCTTTCTTTAGGGTCCCTCTTCATTTTTCCTCTTCTAACTTTCCAGTAAAGTGCAATCAATTCCTTCTTAAAATATGAAAAGGATTTCTATTTTTCTGATTAATGTAATTGATAGAGGAAATAAATTATATGTTGATCTAAAATGTGTCAAGGACTTCAAAGGTGATAAAGGGATAAAATGGGGTTCTTTAGATATTACCATCAAAGCCTTGGATTCTATAAAGTTATTTGAATAAGAGGTTAAATTATGAGAGGAAGATACTAGGAAGGGCAGCTAAAAAATGTTTCAGAGAGGAGCTTTTTTGGATAATTACTGATAACAAATTAGAAGACTGGCAGTAGAGATGAAGTAGTTGAGTTGAAGTGTATTTTTGAACTAGATCCAAAAATAATTCGTTATGAAAACTAAAAGTTGGGGTGACAGAGAAGTAATGTAAGATGATATGATAGGCTGAATAATACCCCCAGATTCTATTCTTAGAAACCGTATTACCTTATTTGGATGAAGAGACTGCAGGTGCAGTTCACGTAAGACTCCTTAGATGGGGAAGATTAGCCATCACTGTCTGCTTGGGCAGGGCCCTAAATGGAATCACGTGTCCTTATCGGAGCAAGCCATAGGAAGGTTTAACAGAAGAGAACTATGAGACAGAAGCATGGGGAAAGCAGGCCAAGGGAGAAGCTGCAAAATGTTGGCTTTGAAGATGGAGGACAGATTTGCAAGTGAAAGAATAAAGGCAATTAAAAGAGGCTGGAAAAGGCAGAGAGATGGATTTTCTCCTAGAGCTTCTGGAGGAATTGCAGCCCTACTGACACCTTGACTGTGGCCTAGTAAAATCCATCTTGGACTTCCAGCTCCTAGAACCATACAAAAAATTGATTGGAAGGGCCTCCTTGGTGCTGCCAGGAGCTGAGTCGCAGACAGTGTAGCATGAATTTGATCCCTGGCCAGAGAGGTGACCCACATGGCACAGCAGCAGACTTCTCCTCCCCTCAGCAGTGCATTTCAGTACATTTGCCTGTGTTGTTCCCCACTCTGTCTCTGGTGAATCCTCTCACTGCCCCCCACCTCTGGCCTGTACCCCAGTTCTTGTATGCATGCATTCATGCATAAGTAAATGGTTTTTTTTAAATTTTTTTTAAAGATTTATTTATTTATTCATATAGAACTGGGGTACAGGCCAGAGGTGGGGGGCAGTGAGAGGATTCACCGGGGACAGAGTGGGGAGCAGAACTGGCAGATCAACGAAATACACTGCTGAGGGGAGCAGCGGGCGGGTCAGGAGAGGTCTGCCACACTATGTGGTCATCTCCGGGGCAGGCTGGGATCGAACTCATGTGGAAATGGCCTTAGCTTCTCAGTGCTGTGTTTTAACCCGCTGCGCCACCAGGGAGGGCCCGTAAATGGTATTGGTTTAAGCCACCAAGCTTGTGGCCATTTGTTATTGCAGGTATAGGAAACCAATACAGATGTGTAGTGCCAGCAAGGCATCGAGGAGGTTTCCTATGATTTGGGTAATGGGTAAAGGAGGAGTCCTGCAGCCCTCAGTGGATTTTTTCAGGCTTTTACTGGGCAACCAGGTACACATTAGGCAGGGAGGCTTGGGCAGCCAGGAGGCTGGCAGAACTGCCATCCCCTAGCAAATCTTTACTCTTTCTGGGTATCTGGTGTTCTCTCGGGGTCTCTTTGGTCTCTACTGCACTGTTCTATGTTGCTGTTGGTGTCCCTTCTCCAGCCAGCCTCTCAGCCCAGATACGCCCACTGATGCATGCCCACATCCTACTCCAGGTGTCAGCCATCAGGCACACGTGCAAGACCACAGGTGTGGGTCTTAGACGCCAATGGCGGGCAGGCAGAAAAACCTGATAATTTCCATTTACTCTTCAGGATGACTCCCAAAACTTCGATTTGAGCAACAGGGTAAGTGTGTTATTTACTAAAGTGAGAAATACTGGGAAATGAATAGACAGATTTGAAAGGTATCAGAGAAACATCAAGAGTTTATTTTAGAACTTGCTTTTTATGAGCTTAATAACCCAAATTGAAGTGATTGTTGAATATGTTTAACTTAGAGCTGACTGAATTTCTTGGAGCTGTTATTTGGTTTTTGCATCCCTTTTGGGAAAGATTCCAATTTTTATTTTCTGGGACTCACATTACTAGTATGTTAGACTTCTTGAAATTATTCTACAAGCTATTGAGGATTTGTTCTTTGTTGTTAACTTTTATCTTTTATATTTTATTGTGCATGAGAGTAGAATCTTCTGTTTACCTGTCTTTGGATACTATTCTTGTAAGCATCTCCCTATTTTAATTTTCAATATTGTAAATTTTTTTCAGTCTGTGTTATCTATTCCATTAAATTTTGTTTCTTTCTTTTATTTATTTATACATACAAAACTGGGGTACAGGTCAGAAGCACAGGTGTGGTGAGGAGAGGATTCACCAGAGACAGAGTGGGGAGCAGAACAGGCAGATCAACGAAGTACACTGCTGAGGAGAGCAGCGGGTAGGCCAGGAGAGGTCTGCCGTGCCATATGGATCACCTTTAGGGCTGCAGATCGAACTCATGGTGAAGTGGCTTTAGCTTCTCAGGGCTGTGCTTTAACCTACTGCGCCACCAGGGAGGGCCTATTCAGTTAACTTTTAATTTCCATATATTTTCTGAA
Organism: Condylura cristata; assembly: GCF_000260355.1. Taxonomy (NCBI): domain Eukaryota; kingdom Metazoa; phylum Chordata; class Mammalia; order Eulipotyphla; family Talpidae; genus Condylura; species Condylura cristata. Next base: position 21,174,919 of record NW_004567107.1, read on the forward strand.
ATTTCCTGGATCTGTATTCACTAGTTCCACATTCTCCTATTATCTCTACTATACTTACAGTAGTCATTTTAAACTGACAAATTCCAGTACCTGGTATGTCTTTGTGTGTGCTTTTATTGAACGATTTTTCTTTTGAACACATCGCAATTTCTTGCTTCAGTACTGAATGGTATTTCATGGAGACTTCGGATTCTGAAATTTTCCTCTTTGAAGTACTAATTTTGTTCCAGCAAGCAATTGCTAGTGGACCAACCTGATTATAGAGGCCTTGTTTATGTTAGTATGACTCTTAGTGCCAGGGCATGAACTTTAGTCCTGGGACTGGTCCCTACTACTATAAGATGTGACCTTTCTGGAGTATCAGTGACAATCCCTACATTTATTTATTTACATCCTTGTTCATTTTTGTATGGTATTTTATTTTTCCCCTGAGGTGCAATCCCTATAAATCTCTTGTCACCACCTCACCTGTGAACCATCTCCACAGTCCCTTGTGTTTTTTCCTCCCCAGTTTTGACCCCCTTTCCACCTGCTCCCATGTTGTATCTCTCAGATCTATAGTTTGTCTGCTAGGTTTTCCTTTTTCTGATCCTTTGTTTGTTTTCCCCATATTCTTCCTATAAGTGAGTACTATTCAGCAATCAAAAAAGATAAACTCATACCATTTGCAACAAGAAGGATGGAGCTGGAAGAGATTTTGCTCAGTGAAATTAGTCAGAAAGAAAGAGAAAAATTCCTAAATTTAAATCCTTGAAATAGTCAGGCCTTGAATGCCAAACTATGTCTCCAGCACTAGTCAGCTGCTAAAATACTTGTTTAGCACATGAGTCTTCCAAATGTTGTTTTCTGAAAATCGAGCAGTCTCTATACTTGCTACAGTTGAACTTTGGAAAAGTTTACATTCAGATTTGGCACTGCCACTTTTGTGGTTTTATTCTTTCATACATTTACATCTATGACCAATTTTCAAACTGCCCTGAACTTTCACTTCAGCCTTTTACTTTCTGCTTGACCATCTTCTGTGCAGAGCACACTGGGAGATGTTATCATTGGGGGAAAAAAAAAAAACAGCGAAATGTGCAGTTGATCCAGTGTGTATCCATTCTTGAAAATACATCACATCTGTTTCACGTTTCTGCCAGTTTATTCTCTTTGTACTTGAGAGCTATAGATACCTAGATTTATTTGTCCAGCGTTTATAGATTTTATCTATGGGAGATATAACCCAGTATAAGCTATTCTGGCCATGGAATGGACTGGTCTAATTTCAGGAGAATTCTGGAGCAGAATTAATATTAATAGTCTAAACATAAACTTGGAGAGTGCATATCATTGTTGGTTTTGAATTAGAATCACTTGATGAAGCTTTTAACACTCTCTGACTAGAATACACTGAAGCAACTAAGTCAGAATCCCTGGGGGGAGAAAGTTGTTTGAGGTGGCAGTTGTTTAAGCTCCCCAGGTGATCCTAGCACTGGGACAAAGGATAAGAGAAGTACATTCTGATTATTCAAGTCCCTGAATTATTCAGCAAAGGAAACTAAGAAGGACCAACTAGAGGGAAGGAGAGTGATGAAACCAAGAGAGGAGATTTTCTCTAAGTCAGAAGTCACTACGTTAAACATGTTAACATGCTGCTCAGAGTGTAAGTTAAAAGCTATAATTTCACAATATAGATTTTTGTTTTGGTGTTTCACACAAATCAATGGCAAGAATTTTAAATATTAATTGCAATCAAAGTAGATGTACAAGGGTGGTATTTACATATTGTGTCTCATCTATAAAAACAAAACCTTATTTCTGTAACTGCTCTCCTATAGCTCTTGACCCTTCTATTCTTGTATAGGATGGAAGAAAAAATGCCCAGTGTAGCTCTTTCTAGTTTAGTCAGCCTCTTTGTTATACTTGAGTCGTTAACAGTAAGTTCAGTCAGTTCAGGTTTTGTCAATGTAAATGTGTGGCAAGGGGTGGGAGACATAAGTTATGGGGTCTACTACCTGGGGTGTTATGGTTAGAAAATGATGACTACCCAATGAGTGGTCACTGGCTTCCTTATGCCCTCACGTGCCAGCCGTGACACTACACTTGTCAGATTTTTTTTTTTTCTTGTACCTGATGTTGAAATCGGAAGGGGCATAACTAGAGCCTCTGACATTGAGGTGTCCCAAATCCATATTCTCCTCGACCAACTCCAACTACCCATGTTGTTCTATTTACCTCATTATAATTCTCCATTGTATGTCTGAAATTGGGCTAATGTATTAAAACGACTAACAAAGTGAAGTTTTAATAATGACAAAAGGGAATATAGTAAGTACATGTAAGTTGTTAGATTGTAGGGGGAAAATAATTTCTTAGAAGTCTAGATTTAAGAGATCAAGACCTGGAGGGAATTCCAATAGAAGTACCTAAGTTTTGCCTTAATATTCATCTTTTCCTGATATTTTATCTTAGGAACAGCCTGTTCTAAAAAGAACTGACTCCTATAATATCGTAACCTTTTAGGAAGGTCACTGTATTTACTCTTTCAGAACATAATTCTGGTACCCATACAAAAGACCAATACACTATCAAATGACTACTTTTCATAAGTTTCAAGTAGAAAAATATAAACATAGGCTAAATAAACAGTGTTAAATTAACAAATGACTGAAAACAAAGTGCTATATATATATATATATATGTATATATATATGAAAATTTGACTGTATAGATTGTTTGAAAACAAGACATAGACTTGTCATAAGTACAGTTGAAGAGACACGACTGATGATTTGAATAGTATAGTCAGTAAATTTAAAACTGCACATTTTTTCCCGAACTCAGAGAATCTTTATTGTATACATGCTTATTTCAAAGAAAACAAGTCTGGCACTCAAAACTAATTGATAAGTTCCAGAATTTCTCAGAATTGATAAGTCCCAGAATGCACTTCCTGTTTGTGGGAACCTATATTAAAATCTTCCCAAGGTTGTGGGAAGCTTGCCATGGCAGTAATGGAACTGAGAGAAACAGAATCCAAGCTGTAGTAGATTGGATGACCCAGTGTCTACATTTGAGAAATATTCCTAAGCATAAGTCTAAGGGGTAAGTGAATGATTAAATCAGAGAATAAAGAATCAAGGAAAACAGATATAAATTCACACAATTAAATGACCTGAAAATGTCTAGTACCTTGCCACTAAAAATATGTTTCCCAGACTTGTATCACATTATCTGGGAGCATTTTAAAAATGTAGACTCTCAGGTGCTCTGAAAGACCTACAGAGCCAGAAATTGCATTTTAGTAACACCCAGAGATGGTCTGAGGGTGCAAGCCAGGTTAAAATTCAACAATTGATTTAGGATATAGCTGAAAGCCAAAGCAAGCTCTTCAAGATAGGTAGATTTTAGGGCCATAATATAATTCTTCATTATTAGAAATTTAACTTGGTTAATGCCTGATATCAAAGAATAGAAAATAAACAGGAGAAGGAAATTCCACTTATTTTGACTATAAAAGGATTAATGTAATAATGTGGTCTCTATGTAGTACTTAGTGGTGAAAGGTCATCGGTAGATGATGGTAAATGTCTATAGGAGAATGTAAGTCAATAGGAATGACTTTGCATTACTACTCATTGCAGTTATAAAATGTTTGACCTGGAAATACCTTTCCTCTATTGAGAGTCATCGCTTCTCCTTTTGTTAAGCTGGAACCAAATGAAGTGCATTTCTAATTGAGTTGCAAAGGCCCAGGAATTGCAGTGATAGCTCAAAATAAACATTAAATGCTAATTCAAATATTTGTAGGTAACAGGGATTGAAATTGAAAGCACACTTGGTTAATTAGCCAGGGTCTTAAATCCTGAGTTTTATCACACCTCATAAATGAGTCTTGAATGAATTGAACGTCTGATATGACAGCTCCTAAAATCTTCCCTTCAAAACAGTAGTCAGTGTTTAACATCAGGGAAGCTAAATCCAGAGTTGGAGTTGCTACTTCCCGCATAGCATTGTATAGTCTGACAATTTTCTTCCACTGAATTGGATAGTAAAAATGTATTTGCTCTTAAATATGGCATCTTGATGTCTACTTGTTCTTTCCCAAATATTTACTAGACACCTTTTATGTGCCAGATAAAGAGTTTGGTTCTTGGCATACAGAGCTGAACAAGGCCAGTTCCTGACTTTTGGTCATTAGGAGTGGGGAAACATTGACACAAATCGGAGCGAGAATCCTCATGAACAGGGAATTATGGAGGAGAGGAGGGACTGATGGAAAGTTAGAGGTCCAGAGGACACAAAATATACTGAAAAATGCTTGATATCTATAATCTTTATCCATGAAAACAATGTTGCACACTAGATGTCACGTGAGTCAGATCTTTTTTCACTTTTGCAAATAAAGAATCTGAGTCTGTAGGGTGATTATGGTGATATTCATGATTTTATAGGCAAGTGATGGCACGCAAATTAGAAACCAAGTTTCTATGACTAAAATTCCAGGTCTTCAGTTTAATTAGTCCTCTGCCCTCAACTAGCCTAAGAAATAATATATCCAAGAATAATATTTTAGAATACTTCAGAAGCCTCATCCAAGTAACTATGAATATAGTCTGGATGAGGTATTTGACATCTCACTGATTGGATCTGATTGGGTGTTTTTTAGTGAGGCAATGATTTTTTTAAAAAAGATTTATTTATTTATGCTTACAGAACTGGGGTACAGGCCAGAGGTGTGGTGCGTGAGAGGATTCACCAGAGACAGAGTGGGGAGCAGAACAGGCAGATGGACTGAAATACACTGCTGAGGGGAGCAGTGGGTGAGTCAGGAGAGGTCTGCCACGCCATGTGGGTCATCTTTCCTGGTGGGGGATCCAACTCATGCTGCAGTGGCTTTGGAGAGCTTCATAATGCAATGCTTTAACCCATTGCACCACCAGAGAGAGCCCAAGGTAATGATTTATTTTACGACGTCTTGTTTCCCTATTATTCTTTTTATTTTCCTCTGAAAGCTGCCCACCTGTTAAAAAATAATCACCTTCTATTTTCAGTTAACGAAAGCTGAATGTTTGGGTTCCACTTTAGAATGTTAAAATATTTATTATTTAATGACAAGTAAAGGGCATCTACTTAGTAAAGTGTTAGGATGGGACTGTGGGGAAGAACAAAAAATTTGATAACATCTGTTGAGTTAGGACTCCCCAAATCAACTAAATCAGAGCCCCTGATAGTTGGACCCAGCCATCAGTAGTTTATAAACCTCCCACATGACCTTATCCTTATCCACAGTGGAGTTAGGGTTGACTAACTCCACTGTGCTGTGAAATGGCTACAATAATAACAGCAGGCACAGGCTAGGCAACATGCTAAGGTCTTTAATTGGATAATCTCCTTTCATGTTCATAATCCAACAAGGGAAGTGTTATTGCTATCTATTATCTCCATTTTCATCCATGATGGAAATGAGGTTTTCTCAGAGGTGTTTTTTAATGTGGCCAAATCATTGATGAAATCATAATTTTTTACTCCAGATTCCAAGTCCTAAACATGAGATTATGCTGCAACCCTACAATAAAGTTAAATTTAAAATGAGGTACTTTTGAGAACAATTTTTTAAAAGTTAAATTTGTGGGACAATTGGGTAAATGATTCTTGGTCCAATGAAGCAGAAAAGAGAGAGTGAATAGAGAAAGATGAAAAGAGAAATAGGAAAAATAAGCTTCAAATGAATTAAGGTCCCTTCAGAAGTGTTTTCTGATGTAGTCTCTGAATTAGAAAGTACCCCTCAGCATCACAGAAAACAGCATGGGCCATAGCTAGTTAAAAAGAGGTCCCTATAGCAAATCCCAAAGCAAATACACAGGAGAATATCTGGTACCAGTAAGGAGGGACCACCATGAAGAAAACAGAGTGTATTAAATTGGCTTTTATGAGGCCTCAGTTGCAGAGCCATGCATATCTCCATGTTTCATCTGTTAAACAGTTACCAATTCATAAACATAGTGTTCCTGCTTAATGTTTATCTTAAAGGTCACTATAGCATATTGGCTACCAGGTAGGTTTAGCATAATGTGTGAATGAGATTCAAATCTTGGCTCTAAGATGGAGTAATGATGCTAATATTACAGGGTTATTATGAGAGTTTTAGTTCATACTGATTTATAAAAAGTGTATATTTGGTTTTCATTCCTATTTCTGGGATAGAATTCTTAAAATTCCTCTGGAATTTCCTAAGCGATGAGACTCATAACGTTGGAACTTTGTTTCACCCCAGAGCCCTGAGAAAGGGATAGGAGCTAAAGAATGACTTCAGCCACTAATAACCCATAGTTTAATATTCATGCCTACCTGATAAAACTGCCATAAAAACCCTAAACTATGGGGTTTTGAGAGTTTTCAACTTGGTGAACATGTGAAGATTGATGAGGGTGGATTGCTTGGAGAGGGGGTAGAAGCTCAGAGCCCATACCTTGCCCTATGAATCGCTTCCATTTGACTTCAAGAGATCTAGGCTTTTATAACCAACTGATAATCTAATAAAATGGTTCTCTGGGTTATTCTTAACTGTAAGAATACAGTTACTCTTAGATATTAGAAAATGATACCCAGAATATCATATATCTGAATATACTTTGGTTATTATTCCATTGTTATTCCATTAAATGAAAAATTAACATAACTAATAATAACAAAATACTTTCTTAACTTTTAAGTTAAGCCCAGAATTTCAGAAAAAGGGAGAGATATGCCAATTCCAAATTTTATTTGGAAAAGTGTCTATGTGCAGATATTGCAATAAGACTAATAGGTGTACAGGTGGCTAGAATCTTACAGCCTGCCACTTACTAGCTTCATGACTTTATGCAAATTAATTGGTGTTTCTGAACTTCAACTCTAAGATCTTCAAATTGGGAGTAATAGAAATGTTGTACAATATTAAATATACTATATTTGTAAGCTTTTAAAACAATGTCATACATGATAATTGGATATGAGTGTTTGAGTAAAGTAATATGCAAGCTTAGCTGTCTATTTCAAGGGAAAACTTGGTTAATTCTGAATTAGCAATTCAAGGACTTTTCTTGATAACAGTGGAATTTCCGGTGGATTTGCTCACTGTAGTATTTGCTTCAAACAGTAGTGAATCAGGATGAATATTTTTGGATAATTCCTGTTCCCTATATTGGAAGTAGATCAAACTGGCATCCTGCATAAACAAAGTCAGAGATCTTGATTAAATACATTGTGATAGAAATAAGTGTAATCCAGCAATAAACTATTTGCCATTATGATGGAGAGGAGAGTAGCTGCCTTCCATTGCCATTATTGCCCATGTCACTAACCTAGGCCTTCTCAGATAAGGAAACTTGCCATTCTTAAAGAGATAATATGAATATATAGAATTTCATGCTTGTAGCACAATGACCCAAAGTATATACTTAATCCTAAATCATTCTAGGGGATAAATAACATTGAGGTATAGAAAAGCATTTTATCAGTCTTCAGAGGTCAACTTTTCCTATCTTTTATTTCTTTATCAATTCTATAACCTTATATCCAGCAGTCAGGTGAAGAAATCAGCAAACCATTGAGTAAACAGATCAGTGTACTGTCAGAAAACACAATCTTATACCTTTAAGTAGTTACTAATTTTCAAAATTTATATGAAGTAAAATAATTTCAAAATCTGAGCACCTGATATTTGCTAAACAATAGGAATATAGTAATTGAGGGCATGGTTCAGCCTCCATAGAGCAACTAATAAATTAGATTTTATATTCTGTTGGGGTCAGAGAGGACTTAAAAATAACAAACCAAGAATCTTGTAGATGACCAGAATATCTCAGTTGAAAATTGAATTTCTCTAAGGATAATAATGAATTAATGAAAACAAATTAGCAAGATCATTTGCAAGGTGAAAGAGGAAATTCACATTGTAGTACAGGCTTGTAATTTAAGTGGACAAATAGAGCTTCCTATCAAACATATTGACAAAATTGTTTAAATTCTTATATTTAGAATATATGGAGTCATACATTCATGTTTCTCAGAAAGTCTTATTTTGTTGTACTAATTATTGGCAAATATAGAAGAGATCTCTTAATCAACATTGACAAGAAACAAAGCATCTACAGTTTAATCTTTCAAAAAGCCATTTTCCATCTGGCTAGCATCTTCATTTATATTCCTGCCGTTACAGATGTATATATTCTCATTCTTTCAATTTCTGGTTTTGCTGAGAAGAAAATTTTCAACAGCACATTTGCTTTCTTCAAATACATATGTCCATAAATACAATTGAACTCACATTTTTATAACTAAGATATGTCAACCTAATTAAAATTTCCTGATTTTGATCTCCAAAGAGCTTACAGTTTAGCAGAGACCAATTAGATTGGCAGATCATCCCCTTAGGCATTCACAGAAAGCCCACTTTGATAATGTCCCTGAAAGCTTCTAAAATTGGTCAGTACAAGAATTAATTGAGTGACCCTAAGGGCACACTATACATTAGGAGGAATTATCCCAGTTTCTGTTTCTCCTTTTCCTACTTATTCACTAGACAAGCTTACATACAATGTGTCAGCTAACCAGAGAGCTCAAATAACACAAGGCAAGTAATTTTAAATGCCCTAAATATGCCACCAAACCTGTACGTTTTAGCAATATTAACCCTTCATTATTACATAAGCCTATGTTACAAAGAGAATTTTAAGTTGAAATAAAATCTTCTCTCATTTTTCACAGATAAAGCCCTAGATTATGTCTACAAGCACTTTATCATCTGTGTTTTCTTCTTACTGTCTTGGTCAAATGAACACTCACATGTCTTGGTAGAGAAATGGGGGTCTGTTCATATAGAGCTTTTTAGCACTTTCATGTGAATATCAGCTAACTAGAAAATTCTCTTATATTCTTGTGAAGTTCCAGCAGGACCAATGACACACAAGAATATCATACCATCAGTCTCCACACTTCATCCACAAATACTCAGCACCCATGTGACATTTTCAGTCTCTAAAATTTAAGCATTCCCATAAATAAAAGTATTTATAAGCCAAAACTTAAAACACAAAAGGTGTTATAGGACAGACCCACATTCATCTATAATAAAAGGTAGTTTTACTTTTAAAAAAAAAATTATTTATGCATACAGAATTGGGATACAGGCCAAAGGTCCAGGTGAGAGGATTCACCAAAGACAGAGTGGGGAGCAGAACAGACAGACTGACAAAGTACAGCACTGAGGGGAGCAAGCAGCAGGGCGAGTCAGGAGAGTTCTGCTGCTCCATGTGGGTCACCCCATAGCCAGGGACTAAACTTGTTTTTAAGCAGCTGCGGGTAGCTTCATATTGCTGTACTTTAATCCATGTGCCACCAGTGAGGGCCCAGGTAGGTTTAAAGATTGTATGATAACTGGTAGAGCAACTAAAAGAGAAAAATAAAGCTTTAAGGGAAAATGTTCTTGATTTATTTAATTTTTGCAGAATATTTGCCTACTTCCTGACTTCAATGCCTATGAATTTAACTCTCGTATGTAAAGTCTCACTCAGAGGTAATTGTGACAATTTGTTTCTTATACTCTAAGGGTTAAAATAAAACAAAAGAGAAGAAAATAAAAACAAATAACTGCCCTGCATAAAGAGGCATATAAAAATATCCTTATCATATATACTAAGTATAATTCAAAGATTTATCCTTATTTTACTATCTTTTCTTCTATGTGGGCCCCAATAATCCATTGATTTAAATTCCTATTTCCTCTTTAGACCAGAGTTGTTCAAATCCCAATTTTGAATTGAGTGTGGATCTTGACTGGGGTTAGAATTTCTACTTTCTCATGAGCTGAGAATTTCAGACTTAAAACAAGGACAAGACCATTTATGGCCTTGTGTTTCCTACTTTCCCAAATTCCTGCCTCTTTTAGAAATTTTCTATCCCCAGAAGAGCCACATATCCCTAGACCATTTCTAACTAGTGTAACTAATAGCTGAAGCATTAGCTCCTAACTCCTTAAATCCTTGACCTTGGAATCTCTCTCCCAGGGAAGATTTCTTTTGGGGTTCACAGACATATAAGCTAGAGATTTATGAACTGAAGATGCAGTTGCTTTCTGGTTTTCAAACTTGTATCTTTGGGTCCAGAGTGTGAACATTTGTATATGTTTCTCTCCCCTACCCCCCATTTTGTTTTCCTTGCATTCCCTTACCTTCAGAAATCCTTCCTCCCCAGTTGCAGTAGAAATAACTCCTTGCATTTTTATTACCTGTAGAATGAAATCGGTCTATATTGACTTTAGAAATCCATTTCATTTTCGCTTTGATGTCTCTCAATACCCTTTTGAAAAGGCCAGTTGAGATTTTTAACAGTTCAATGTACTTCTTAATTTGATCAATTTCTCCTTGACTGTGTGTAAAACTAATGTATGCTGAGTTTGAATGTCTCCCTTCTTTTCTTCTTCTATTTCCCAAAGCTCATGTTTTAACTGCTAGATCAAAACCTTTTATAAGTGAATTTCCCTACTCCTTAAATTTTTGTTAGTAGTATTATGAAATGCAGGCAAATTTTCTCTTGCAAATCTCTTCCTTATCTGCTGATTATAGTTATCTTTTTATCTATTAGCAATTCTGATAACATGGATGGGGAAGGATTCCATTTATTGATATGATGTTAACAGAAGACCTACATATAATAGGAATCCATGAATGAATTACATTTGTAAGTTTATTTTTAAAAAGTTGTAGCTGTGGGACAGAAGTTCAGTTTCTTAGATTGAACTAGTTGATCTCAAAGTAATAAAATGGATCAAACTCATGCTCTAGTGGCTGCCAATATCTTCATAGAGCTGAGACACAATCCCGGCGCCAGCAGGGATCTCTTTATATTACGGGAATAGAAATGACAAGAAATATAGCAAGGAATTAAACAAGAACAGCTGAAGATATTTTTAGATTACAATCAATAAATTAAATCTGTCCAGTAAATATACTAAAAAGAGGGAAAAGTCTTTAAAAAATGAAAAGGAATTTGAAAAAATTAAATATCTGGAAGGAACAGAGGTGCCTTGAGGACACCCACAACATAAGACCAAAAACTACTCTAGAATGCTGCTACCTCTGCAATTCCTCTCTAAGCAAAATGCCCTGTGCAACGGTTACCTAACTGCTGCTTAAAAAATACCTCAGCTTAAAACTAGACATTTATTTCTTATAATTCCTTTGAATAATTCCAAGATATAACTGAATTATGTCTTTTGATTCAGGAATCTGTAGTCATCTCAAGATTCAACCAGGGAAAACTCTGCTTCCAAGCTCACTCTGTGATTGTTGGCGGCATTTAGTATCATGTGAGTTCTTGGGCTTCTGTCCTTGCTGACTGTGGGCCAGAGACCACCCTCAGTTTTTGCTACATAAACCTCTATAACAGGACAGCTTGCTTCATCAAAGTATGCCAGCTTAGTGGGCAATAAGACAATACTAGCAATAGAGAAATCCTTTTTTTTTTTTTTATAATCTAACCACAGGAGAGGCATCTCATTACTTCATTAGTTTTTCCCTGTTCTATTATTAGGCCCAGCCCACAAACAAAAGGAGAGTATTGCACGGTAATATGAATTTAAGGCCAAAAGTTGTTGGGAACCATGTTGGATGCTGCTCACCACATATATATGTACAGTTCAACTTAAGTTTTAGAATCTTGCCTGGAAAAGCAATTTAAGAAGCTTAGGTCGGTTTTTTTCTTTATTCAAAGGGAGGAGAGAAGGCATAAATAAACATTGCCAGTCAGAGCTAAACCTTAAGTATCAGGGGCCAATTCTAGAAACTAACATAAACCAGGTAGAAGGTGGGTCCACCCAAATGTCTAATGTTTGTGCATTTATGTGTTCACTAGTGTGCTCATTTTATTTTTTTTAACATTTATTTATTTATGCATACAGAACTATGGTACAGGCCAGAAGTGCAGTGGAGGTGAGAGGATTCACCAGAGACAGAGTGGGGAGCAGAATAGGCAGATCGACGAAGTACACTGCTGAGGGGACCAGCAGGGCTAAACAGGAGAGGTCTGCTGCACTATGTGGGTCACCTCTGGGGCTGGGGATCGAACTGATGCTGAAGTGGCTTTAGCTTCTTAGTGCTGTGCTTTAACCCGCTCTGCCACCAGGGAGGGCCCATGCTCATTCCTAATAGGATTGTTTTCCCTACATTTTTCTTTGAGGAGCCAAAATGTCTCTCTAGTTATTTCTGACAGAAAGTAGTGCAATTGTAATTCTATTCCATTGAAGTCTGAATGGAGATAGAATTTTTTGGAGAGAGTCCACCCTATGGTCAGTGAGGTTTCACACTTTTCTTTTTGACAAAGCTGGGAAATGTCTTTGGTAAATCTCTTTAAAACCTATATAAAGAGATTATATGGATTCATGACATTTACTATACGCCATTGGCTCAAGCGAATATTAATGTAGGAAGCCCCAAGATGTCAGGGAAAGTAGGCAACCTGAGGAGGGGCTCTGATGGCTTAGTGCTCAGAGAACCGAGTCCCAGAGAGCTGATGGTGCAGCTCCTCTCCAGACACTGCAACTCCAGTGGGCAGTTGGTTAGTGTGGTCCCATGTGGCATATGCTGACAGGTTCAGGACCCCCTAAGAGCCAAATTTTCTATTTGAATTTCAATGCAGGAAAGAAAACAAAACAATTCTGATGCCCAAGCTTGAAGGTATTCAGGCAGTAGAAATTCTCTCGCAATCAGAGGAAGAACAGAATGTTTGTACTTTATAGTCACTATTTAGGATTTAGAAATGTTTCAGAGTCTGTTTTCTCAGGGATCATACATACAGTTCAGTTGTTAACAGAGATCCTAAAAGTATCCAAATCTCTGAAAGACTGTCTTTTAAAATAATGACTTCAATTTATTGTTCACTGAAGGTATCTGATCAGTGAGTTTTCTAGGCCCATCACAACTACTATTTGTTTCACTAACTTACCTTTGCCAAATTATCTCCATTAATTTCTTTAGGAATAGTGTCATTTCTCCTGCCTTAGTTCAGAAATGTCCTCTGCTTTTCCTCCGTTTTTTCCTCCTGAACACATTTGCTTTTATCACAGGCCTTGTGATTTCTTTAGTTCCTTAATGAGTTTGACCAATAGCTATCACCTGAACTCTTTACTATAATTATCTTAAGCCTTTTCTTTGGAGTTTATTTTCAATCCTGTACCTTGAAGGTTGGAAACTGAATAAACAAGAAACATCAGTTCTCTTGACTGAATCATTTCATTTGTTCCTAAGAGTTCCACATTGGTTTTTTCCTTTTCACTAAGAGAATTAAGAGTCCATCATAGCTTCTACATGGGAAACTCTCCTGGGAAAGTAGTCTGCATTCAGATGAGAAGAAATGGGAATTATGATATATTTTATAATTATTCAGAGGACATACTTTCAAACATGCATAATGAGCTGTTTTGAAGATTTTTAACCTGCCTTTTTAAAAAGTCACTAACAAAATTGTTCAGACTTTTGCATTTCTGCATGTAGAAAAAAGTAGAATGTTCTTGATTTCTAACTCCCTATTTTGTAATTTGAGAAGTTTCCTCTTAGATTGCTCTGATTTGAGCTAAAAATGTCCCTAAGCCTTTAAGACCAGTTAAACAAGGCACAGGGAGACCTTCATTACAGATTCTTCTGGTGAACTTAATGAAACCAGACAATCAATCTGGCTGTAAATGACTTTTCTTCCCACTCTTCTTTTAGAGTATGCTTTCATCTTGATTTGTGAATAATGCCTCTTCCCAAATAAAATTCTCCATGTTCAGAAAACCTGAAAAATTCCACCAGATATCCAAATATTTGGGTGGTATTATTTATAAACACCCACAGTTTTTGAAATGTCCAGGCAACTATTCCTAAGTATCTTCTAATCCTTCAAACCAACATCTATCCTGTATTTAGATTTATTTTGTGTGTGTGTGAAAATTCTTCTCATTTTGTTTTTCCACTGAACCCTTTGATTAAAGTATGGGCATAATCAATATTCAAAGTATATGCCACAATGATTGTGTGGTTTTCATCAGGACCCTGGCCAAATGAACATTGTGGCCTATACATAAGGTAAGAGCTATAAGCTGGACAATGTTAATTATAAGAGAAGATATCCTTGCCTGAATCTTTAAAAAGAGTTTCCAGTGACTTTAATACTTTTTTTCCCCAAAAAATGCTTTGAATAGAGATATGTTTGAATCTGTTTTGATTCTTTAATATTAACAAGTGCAGTAATTAACAAAGGATAAATTTTCCTTTACACATAATTGCAGTGAGGTGATTAGGAAAATAGTAAGGCATTGAAGTATATTGTTCTCCTGCATAGACTCTGATGTATTCTCTGAGTAATTTACTGTGTCTTTAGATGGCAGTGTTTAGAAACATGCCAAGCTGAAGAATGACACCACAGACTGAGCAACACACTTATATAGGACTTGCTGGTAGCACAGTGTCCTCTCCCAATCTATAGCTTTATTATCTTCACTGTTAACAGTCATCTAACCATTTTGCACCTCTAAAGTTAAAAAACCTTTAGAGAGCCCTCACAAACTTCTTTATGAAATCTGTTGCCTGAATTGACTTATGAAAGCACTTTATATCATTCAGCTTAAGTGGTGTTATGCAACAGGAACAAATGGCAACTTCCCCACCCAAGTCTCAGTGACTTAAAGTAACAAAGATTTATCTCCTCTCATGATGCATGCTATTAGCAGGGTGACTGAAACTCGGCTTCGTATTTTTTTTTTTTATCTGAGAACCAGATTCAGAAGAAAATTCAATCTGGGTATGCAATAAAGGAAAATATATGTAGTGTACTGTACATTGATTTAATTGTAATGTTTATGTTTATTTTATTGGTCACAGGAAGGGATGAATATAAACAAGGAAGATACTGACAGAGTAGGAAATATAATTTTGCAGGAAGGGATACTTCAGGGAAAAGCAAAAGTCCAATCCATTGTCCCTTCATGAGCTTATTTCTGTTAATCTTTCAGCAAAAGTACTCCCTATATCTTTCACGCCTTGCTGTTTTTTAATACGCTGTGTTTGTATGTGGTTCTGAAATTTTAAATCTGCCAAAATTCCTGGTTTTGATTTTCCTCCTGGCAATTTCCTACTCATTTTTAGAAACTATAAGATCTGTAAAGGCCCTATTAGCTTCAGGTATCTATGTGGCATATTTAGTTACTTTTTCAGAAACCTAAGTGTATAACTCTCATTACCTTCACTAAAACCACAGCGTATGTCTAACATACATGCAATCTCTTTTCACAGTCACTAAAGATGAATGCTTCTAATTTTGAAACAACACCATATTTTATTATAAGGCCAATTATAACTTCCTTATGACAAGAAATACCTGACTTTGCTTCCATTGGCAGAAGATATATCATATTTAGTTCTTGAGTTCCCTAACATGACTCTGTGTTATTAAAGCCACCACTGTATCATAGTCATCATAGACCATGTGGGCTGAATTATCAAAACATCGCTATCTAATTAATATTTAGTATCTTAACATATTACTTGGTATGTTGACATACATGTTTTTTGATATATTATTTTTCCTTGCATAGAGTAACCCACAGGTAGCTATTCTTTCTTCCGTAATGTGATGGCTGCTCCTCATATTTCAGTCTTTGGTTCATCAATTCTGAACTTCCATGGAAGTGGTTTTGTGGTCTCGTGCAGAGAGATAACCGTGCTTGCAATGAAGTTCTTCTGTTGCAGACGAATACAGAGCAAAGAGTTGTAGATACTAGAAATAAATACAAACATTATCATATTGGAATACTCTTGGTCTTCTCCCATACTATGGAGAATTTTTCAGATCCTGAATCTCTGGAGTTTTAGTTGGTTCTAGAATTCATAAACTTGAGTCTCTTTAAGGTTTATGAGGTTCTCGTGATTTTTTTTTTTTTTTTTTAAGGAGAAATGAGAGCTGGCAACTGTTAGTAAAAAGCTGTTGGTTCATTCAGTACTTGGTGAGTGAAAAGTAGGCACTTCAGCATTGAAGAGAACTCTAGAAATGACCGCTTTAGAGCAGCCCAGCCATAGCATATCAGAAACACCCTGGTGGATTTTTCAGTTATAAATACTGAAGTCAGAGCTGCAGAGATACTGATTTTATGGATCTGGAGTGAAGCACAAAAGTCTTAGTCATTAAATTCATGCCCTTTTGTATTCTAACCATCTTTTCTTTTAGTATCTGACTCAGTATCTGATAAATGTGATTGAATGTCTACTATAAATTCAGAATCATATTTACTGACAGTATATCCCATCCTATCTTGTAAGTATATACAACAGTAATATCCTTTCAGTATCAATACTTAAGTCACCTTCTATTTTGTTTTGATGGACATGTCTGATTCCTACATAATAGTTTCTACTTATGTTCCAGAGTCAAAGAATAACCTAGGTTACCTTCAATCAAAATAAACAATCTCTGAAGGAAACTTCCATTTAACCTATTCAGATAAACAGAATGTTTATGAGTATCTTGGGAGAATTTCTCAACTCCCTATCCCAATAAAGTTATTTCAATTTACTTATTCAATACAATAAATAATTTTGAATACTACATATGCCACATGCTTTTCTAGGCGATAGGTTACATGATCTGAAATATATTGATGAAAAGCATGCAAGATTGCAACAAAAGTCTGAGCTAGTTATCTTCCTACCAGCCTCCTTTCCCTGCACACTCAGCTTAATTATGTGCACCATGATGATTGCAGTTAGTTTCAATGCCTGGATGCATCTTACTTCTAGTGCCTTTATATCTTCAAGGTTTCATTGAACAAATTGTCTGTTTTAGCTCTGCCCTCTGATTTTCCTGCTTTTCTTTCCCAATGACCCTGTATGTTTTTTGTCTCTCAGTTCTGCTCATGGAATCTAAAATACTTTTTCATTTTATAGATTTTTTACTTTACGTTTAACTCTTAGATAATTGGAAGAAAATGCTACCAACCTCCTTGTAAGAAGAATCTGAATTAAATTTAAAATTCCTGTAATTTAGTTCAGGTAGTCATGTTGCATATACACTGACATCCAAAAGCACTCTAGTTAATTAGCATGTGCAATAGTAACTGGTTCCAGGACAAATCTGGTTTTGTTCTATACTATTGCCATTCAACAATCTCTTGCCATCTCTGTTGACCAAGAGACATCATGCCACAACTGGCACATGATCCTTTGTGAATTTGGTTGGTTTTGTTCATTTTGTGATCATATCAATGAAATTAAGTGTGTAACCAGTCCAATTTGTGTTGAATTTAATTGCTTTTTTATGTTTTTAAAAGTTGTTACAACTTACTATAAAATAGAAGTTACATGTCTGTATACTATCCTAAACTCAGAAAGTCATGACAAATGACAACTTTCTCAGTATGAAATAATTTTTATATTTTCTTTCAATGACTATGAAGTAACTTTTTAAAGGTTTATTTGTACAGAACTGGGGTACAAGACAGAGGTGCAGGGAATGAGAGAATTTACCAGACAGACTGGGGAGGAGAACAGACAGATGGACGGAAATAGTGCTGGGGGGTGGGGAGAGCCAGTGAGACAGGAGAGGTCTGCTGTGCCATGTGGTTCACCTTCCTGGCTGGGGATGAACTCATCCTGCAGTGGCTGTGTACAGCCTCATGGTGCTGCTCTTTAACCAGTTGCACCACCAGGGAGGGCCCATGAAACAAATATTTTAACTGGAAAGAAAATCATGCCATGGTTTCATTGACATGAGCTTTTCTTTCTTTGTTTCTCAATAATATAGTAAACGATCTTGTGTTCCACAGTCAATTTTGCTGAAGAGGCATAGTGCCCAGCAAAAGACTACATTCCTGGGCTTTGCATACAGATTGACATGGCCATGCAAGTTAGTTCCACCTATTGACTTATAAGTCAAAGTCCTTGATTGTATTGAGATTTTGAGAAAAGAAGAAACTGCTTTAAATGGGCAAACAACTGGCAGATGATATAGTCCTTCCTTCTGACTTGATTGGAACACAGTTCTCAAAATCATGTGACCTTTAATGGCAAGGTTAACATAGAGGTGGGAACAGTCTAGTGATTTTTGGGGTGAAGATAACAACCCTGGACTGTTGCAGAAAATCCCATATTGTCACTATTTTTCAGGTATTTGTATCTTACAACTGATCACAGACCTTCACTCTGCATATAGATTCAAATTCACAATGTGAAATTTGAAACTTAATATTCCATAATGAAATTATTTTCAAAAAACCAGCAATGGTCTTCCAGGATGTTTTACTCTCTTTTATATAGTATATAATCACAGTATTAAAATATGTATGTAAGTTGAAAGTAACATTTAAATTTCCATCACTTTAAGATTAGGGATTAGGCCCCTTCCTGGTGGTGCAGC
Source organism: Condylura cristata (assembly GCF_000260355.1). Taxonomy (NCBI): domain Eukaryota; kingdom Metazoa; phylum Chordata; class Mammalia; order Eulipotyphla; family Talpidae; genus Condylura; species Condylura cristata. The sequence continues at coordinate 21,193,327 of NW_004567107.1, forward strand.
GGGTTAAAGTACAGCCTGCAAGCCAGCTGAGGCTTCTGTGTGAGTCCAGAGGTGACCC
>NW_004567107.1:21193499-21196912 GCF_000260355.1 Condylura cristata
TTCCCTCAGCAGTGTACTTTGTCATTCTGCCTGTTCTGCTCCCCACTCTGTCTCTGGTGAAGCCTCTCACCGCCCCTAAGCCTCTGGCCTGTACCCCAGTTCTGTATGCACAAATAAATAAATAAATCTTTAAAAAAAATTAGGGATTAATATTTTACAATGTAAATATTAAATATAAACATAGATATCAGATTAAAACTTTTATGAAAAATGAATAAAAATACATGGAGTATGCAGGGGTCAAAATAAAGGATTTAAGGATGTTCACTGTACAGTTTACATTTTTCAGTATATTTATAATTTTTCAACTTAGAGGCAATGAGTACACATACATGTTACTGATTCATATATTGTACAAAACATTAGGTTGACAATGTTTTGGCACTTTGGAGATATTTTGGCACTTTCTTCAGTGCTTCTTTGGGTAAGCTCAAAGTTCCAGCACTGAAAACCAAATATCTGGGTTTCAGTTTCACTGTACCTAATCCCATAATTCTCTACATAGAGACTTGAAGAAATTATTTTACTTATTCCTTTTCCCCTATCCTGGACATAACATCCTTTAAACATATACTCACTGGCCAATTTAAAAACTGAGATGCAAATTCTGGCATCATTGCAAGTGTGCTGGACTGTAGGATTAATTAAAATCCTTTCAATTTCAGTGCAAAAATGGAAACTGCTGTATTGAGGCAGAATTATCAGAAAAATGCTTGCTCTCTAGTATATTCAAATTTGATAACTGAAATGACTTTCAATATGTTATTTAGGAATCCCATAGTAGAGCATTAATGAGCAAGTCCCCGTAACTGATTACAAGTCAGTTCTAGCAAGGGATGTAATTAAAGTCTCAGATGTTTTGATTTTCACAAATAGTAGTTTGTCCTCCCATGGTGCCTTTTATCCATGCTCAGAGTTCTTTGCAATTATTAGCTCATTAGTCCTAGTGGATTTTTTAATTTAATTGTAAATTAGTAGACCCTACAGAGTTAAATATAAAACAAACCAAATGTTAATAGCCCATTTCATGAATATATATGCACCAATGGCTCAACCTTTATTATCTCAACATACATGGATAATGCCAGCTGTAACTTCAGCTCTCTTCCTGAAACACAGTTCCATAATTCTTACATATTATTGCTGCACAGAATTTGTCTCAACCTGAAACAACTTTTCTTTTCAGTATTTTATTACCCACTGTTCCAAAGTTTACCTTTTTATAGAATTTATATATATATATGGATTCCTCCTTCTACTTTGGTATATTCATATAGCAAAGAATCATATGCAATGGGAAAAAATAGAGAAAATATTTTGATTGCTGAGATATCATGTAATTATGTACCAAAGATCTTATATTTTCATTGCTTCCATTAACAACTTCAACCTGGGAAGGAAAGAATGAACATATTCAGTGTTTCTAAAGTTGCTGAAAAACACTTAGCCTTTTGCAGAAAGAGAAAATATCAGTTGTGGGTGAAGGACTGAAAGAGGAGGATAAAGAGTTGACAGCCAAAATTTGCTCTATCCAGCTTCAATTTATCTTCCAACTCTGACCTAAACCCTAAAAATCACCCCTTCTCTCAGTCTGTTCCAGCATTGCCAATCCATTTTCTGATGTGTGAGTGTGCACATGGTTCAATTCTGGCCAGGGTATTGCTTTCATCTGACCAGACTGATTGGCCTATATATTAGTACCCTATTACTGTTAAAGCAAAATACCACAAACTGGGTAGCTTAAACAACAGAAAACTATTGTCTGACATATCCAAGATCAAGGAGTCACAGAGTTCCTTCTTGAAGTTGTGAAATAATCTGCTGCACTTCTCTTTCTTAGCTTCTGGTGGCTTGCTAGCATTCTTTGGTGTGGTTTTTTTTTTTTTTTTTGCATTCTGCCTCATCACCAGGATCTCTGATTGCATTTCATAAGGCATCCTCCCTATGTGCCTATCTATCTACAAATTTCTCCCTTTTAAAGAACATCAGTCATGGCGTACTAGGGACCTATTCCCCATACCTCATCTTAACTAATTATACTTGCAATGACCTGTTTCCAACTAGAGTGACATTCATGGATAATGGGGGCTAGGACTTTTACTTATGAATCTAAAGAGGGCACAATTCAATCCATAACAGTCCAATACATATGCATAAGCCAATTAGACTCAATGAGTCTTAATTAAACTTTCACAGTGAATCCTCAGTCTCAATCTTTTTCCTCCACTACACTAAAATATGCTAGACTAGAACTGCTGTAGTCATCTTACAACTGCTCAGTAGGGGTGAAAGTCTGCAGAAATGAGTTTAACACTGTGGAAGCAGAGCCTTATTGAACACCAGGGAAAGCCACATTTGAAGTCAAATACTCTCTTAATTTCTCAGTTATGTGAGGTAAAGCGTACTCCTGTTTTAAAGGCTTAGAGTCACTTTCTGCCCGTTGCCACATAAACACTGTCATAGTTAATATGATTAAAGAGTGGGATTAGTGGTAGGTGTATTTCCGTGACCTACAAAAGGAAGGGTGATAAAATGGTTATTTCAAATTAGACTCGATGAGTTCTTGCACAGTAATATGTAATACCTCAAATGCCAAGTGAATCTACTCATTCTGTTACTATGAAATATTGTCTCTCTTCACCCAACAAGCACACAAAGACACAATTTTCTGAAAAACGGCTCTGCCCGTAAAGGATCAAGCTGCATATTCCCAAGTGCTGACCTTTGCCTTTTTGGTAATAAAGAGACAAACTAAGTGTAACATAGAGACAAACTAAGTGTAACAGAATATAGAGCTAACAGGAACACAGGTCAAATGCAGAGAGAGTCGATGACCACAGGAAAGTGGTCTTCAATAAGAGACAATGTCCAAACAGTAGAATTAGAAGTGATGGTGAATTCAGAGGGAAAACTGTTTTGGGGAATGTCACAAGGACCTGACCTTCACAGAGTGTAGTGGTCATGGCAGTATGCCAAGCACAGTAGGTTCATCTCTGAGAAATGTTCAGGAGTGGGGATAAGTGTAAGTGCTGTCTTCCAAAAGCATGGCAGACAGTAAGACATCAGGCAGATATGTTATGGGCAAGGAAGCTGACATATAGAAATCTCCATTGTATCAGTATGCACTGAGCATAACTGCTTTAATTTCTGTTAATTTAGAGATCCCTGGAATACTTCAATACAGAATAAGAGTTTAGCTTTGAAAATTCAGATTTTTAAATTACAGAATTGTAGCCTTTTGATACAAGCATGGCTGTATTTGATAGCTTTTGTGCAGTTCTGGTCTTCTTGGTTTACTTTTTTTTTTTTTTTTTTTTGACGGTATATTTGATGTCGAGCAGTGACTGGAGTTCAGACGTGTGCTCTTCCGATCCACATTCTTAGTTTGGGCTACTTTGTGATAAGAGATTATT
>NW_004567107.1:21197012-21219332 GCF_000260355.1 Condylura cristata
CCTCCGGGGCAGGCGGGGATCGAACTCATGCGGAAGTGGCTTTAGCTTCTCAGTGCAGTGCTTTAACCCGCTGCGCCACCAGGGAGGGCCCTCTTGGTTTACTTTTTAATCCAGCCACTATTTTTTCAACTAGCTTCCAACAAGTCTATAACCTGAGAGCACCTCTCCTGGCTGTCTGCATTTGTTCTGGTCTGTGCTCCAGATCTTTTTTGATACTGTATGTGGGAAGTTTGTGGGAACTGGATGGCACGTGAGAAAACTAAAGTGTCAGAGAACAACTATTTGATGGGACAATCCTTAACTAAATGGGAGGTGAGAGCTGGAGCATGAATGGCATGAATGGCCTCCTCTTTTGTCTTTCCAGTTAGCAATTATTTGGAACTTTCCAGCTTATTCCTCAGCTGATTCAAGCAGAATCCAGCCATTCTAATTTCTGGAGGGGTGGGGGTAAGGGGAATGAAGTCCATAAAATGACCTTCAGTTCTCTGTCTCACATCTAGAATTTCATATGGTTCAAGGGACTTGTTTATCACTGGTAAATCACTAACTCTTCTTACTGTTGGGGACAGTAGGAAGAGTTCTGATGTAGGAAAATTAACAGATCACAGGCAGGTCTAAGTTGGCAACTGAGTATCAGATCTTGTGATTTGGGCTCATATTTAAAATCCACACACACACACACACCCTGATAAGAAGGCACACTTCTGAATTGGTATTGAATCAGGGGTTTTGGAAGACTGTCCTAAGTTTGAGGACCCCAGTTGTGCTCTTTCTTGGTTCTCATCTTTGGCAAGGAAAGATTTCAATGTGGAGGCCAAAGTTACAGAAATGCAAGAGATTTATTGATAGGTAGGAAGAAGAACAGGAAAGCTCTCTGGGCAGAGAGGGGTCTCAAGTGGGTAGCTGATTGAGGTGAAGCAGGTGTTTATATAGGTATAGTGGGTAAGAAAAGAGGGTTTGGCCATTTGGTGTGGAGTTGTGTCTCTTGCTGATAGGCTGGACCTCAGGGGAGTCTCTTAGGCTGCTGAGGCCTAAGAGTTTCCCACATTACCCAGCTTATCTTTCTGAAACCAGCTTTGGCCCATTGCTACTGTGCTATTATGTTGGTCTTCTGAACAACCCACTTTTAATTTAACTGGGTAAGGGGCACTTACTCATCTGAGGTTGTTTCTTAATCAAGCTGATAAACAGACTTCAGGCTTGTTGACTACCTATACCCATTTAACTTCCTCCTTCCGTATCACAATCAAAATAGCTATGGATGATGACAGAGTATGTCTGCATTGCCCACAGGACACTCCAAGTGGATATTGTATTCCTTCATGAACAGCCTAGCCTGTAAAGTCAGATCACTCAAACTCTGTAGGTTGATATTTGACTTTTTGTGAAGATTTGCTTCTTGCAATCTATGGAAGTGAGAGAGGTGATAGTAAATGATGGTAGGAGATACATAGCCATCTACAATATTTTCCCCCAAACTTGGTTACAACTTCAGAATCACATGGAGAAAACCTTTTTTTGAAATTATGAATTATTGAGCTCCATACTTAAAGGTGTTGCTTCATAGATCTATACAGGAATCCTGAGATTTATATTATTAAAACTTCCCAGGAGATTTTGACATTAGGGAAACAGTGATCTAAATAATTCATGCAAGAGATTTTAAGAGAATTCATTACTTAAAATCATAATATTTCTACCATATGTTGAAAGCTCAGATATTTTCTAAGTCACTTTTCCATATTTTCAAGGGAGAAAAATTCTTAACCTCTTGATCTGGAAATAGAAGTTTATAATTTAGGTTTCATAATAAAAGTTCTAATTATATACATGTATATTTTGTTCTTTGTGAAAATTAACACAATTTTTATTGGCATTTATAAGCAGTCTTTGTTCAAAAAAAATTATCTGTAGGTGTTATATCACATAATGGAAAGTGTACATAGTTAATTATAACTATTTTATCAACTAATTAGTATTAATTAACTGTTCGATTAGATTTTGACTGACAAAGGTAATTAAATTGATATCCCTGTTCAAATATACATGTTCTTAAAATTATCATTAACTAGTTTTGACCATAAAATTTTTCTAATAGACTTCCAGAAGTGGATTTGGTGTTTCTTTTTTCATAAAGTAAGAATTGAGTTGATTATGTCTTTGTGTCCAGATAAATCCACAGTAGTACAAGATTGCTGAAAATTGAGTTCAGCTTAGTTAACGAGTATGGCCATTCCCTTTGAAATTGAAAACCAGTTTTGTTTGTTGGTTTTGTTTGGCTGTGATTTATAAACAACAACAACAAAAAAAAATCAATTTAATTTTTATTTTAATAAGCAAGATTATAAATATAAATTGTTCTCTTGATATAATTTTGTTGAATAAATTGTCTATGGGGTATTTTTTTGACATGACATGATGAACTCAATTTAGATGAAAAGAGGTTTTTATAAAAATGGAGTTAACTTATAGAATTGTAAATCACGAGTTGTGAGAGTTCATTTATTTCTCTGTGGCAGACATGTAGTTACCATGGAGAATAAAAAGAAAAATGCAGTCATAGTGTAGCAAATCAACCTGCAATGAAGCATACAGAAAAACAGTAAAGTAATTAACCTGAAATTTCTATTCATTTATTTAGTATCTACTCTCCTAATTATGATCCTAAACAGTAGGATATATTAGTGAAAACAGAATAAAATCTCTGCCCAATGGGGGATTTGCATTGTATCTCTTCCACTTGTCCTCATTATTAGAAAAAATACTTCATGATAGTACCAAAGATAAGTGAGAATTACTTATTACTGCTTGTTTGAATACATTGTCAAAGCAGAAAGGCATCAAAAATATTATACAAACTGCAAATTATAGAACCTGTATATACCATATTATACAGGTATATTATAATAGACAGGTATAATATACAGGTATATTATAATAGACAGATATAACACCTCCTGTGTTTCAGCTTTACCTTCTTTGTTATGATTCACAGGAACACCAATAATACTTGAAAGTATACATGGACATACAGAAATTGTCCTAAATTTTGACACTGTGAAATAAGTGTTGAACCATTGGTAAAATTTATGAGATCATCTAATCTGAACTGCCTGTGTGAAAAATTTTGATATCTCATTTGGTTATGTATTGAATGCTCAGAAGGTATCTCATATTTAGGCTCATTAAAGTATATTTTAAATGATGTGAGTATTTGACTAGTACAAAAATGAGTTAATATACAATGAAGTTCTATGAGAAATTAGAGTCAAGTTTGCAATTTAATAAATTTAATGTTCTGAAAGGATAGTTTATAATGAGTCTGATCTAAGCCAAACACTTGGGTCTCTTCAAAGCAGTGAATCAAGTTTAGTCTTTTTTGTCTCATCTTGTTTTGCCTTTGACTGTCTGTTTCCCTTATAGAATCCTTATTTATGTTATTGATCTTGGAAGTAGAAAATTTTATTATAAATCATTAATGGAGTTTAAAGGATTATACAATGTTGTTTTTTTGAAGTGTAGAAACAAAACATGGTTGAGAATATTACTGTACTAAAAATAGAGCATGTGGCAAGGTGCTCTAATACTAGTATAGAGGAGAAATAAGATCTACAGTAAAAGTGCATCTGAAGCTAAAGATTAATAATAAGTAGGCATTTTGATCACTGTAGAAAAGTAAAATTTTTGACAAGTCCTTTTTTATACTTATTTTCCCTCCTGTTTTTGTCTGTTCCCTTCCTCCTCCTCCTTTTCGTTCTTTGTCTTCTTAGTTTCTCCTTTAAATTAAAGGGGGAAGAAGATTTTATATGAATTATACTTTGGGTCATTTTGGGATGCTCCTAAATGGGAAATTTGGCTGCTTTCATTATTCTTTGCTAGCTTCTTTGTGTCTAGATTCTAGGTCCTGTTGTCAATGAGTCAGTTAAGGATGTTTATGTGTAAGAGCAAGACACCAAGTACATGGTTATCAGACTTTGTTCCTACTGTAGTAATATGTGGAGTTCTACAAGTGGGGGGAGGGGGCTTAGTGAGGACCAGATGAGACTGGGGATGAGAATTCTCATTAAAGTGTTTATTTCTGTGGTTTATAGTACTCTCACTGTGGCTAATTTCAAGATGTCAACATGATGTAACTGAATTTAGAGCCACTTGCAATCTTCTGGTTTTGTAATTGATTTTGTCTTTTCTAAAGTTTAGGATGAGCCAATTGGTGCTAGATGTGGATAATTTAAGTTTAAATGTAAAGATAATGTGTCACTGTAGGAAAGACAAAGGAAATTCTGATATGAAAACTGCTTGGGGAAATTTTTGCAAGGATTTTAACTGAAATTGGGGTAACTATAATATACTCCCTACTTAAAAGGCAGGGGTGTTAAACTCAAATTTCCTGAGACTATTTTTTCTGGTTTCCACAATTAGGTATTATTAGAACTTTCTATCATCCAGTTTTTTTTTTTAATGTAAAAACATCATTTATCTCATGATACTTTACCTTTTTCTTTCTCTAAGTGAAGGATTTATCTAGTTGTGTAGTTGTGGGTGCCATCTGATTTATTGAGGAATAAATGGGGTTTCTCTGATATATAAGTAACCAGATGTTCAGAGAATCCAGATCCATCTGGAAATATTTCAGTGTTCCAGTCAATAAAAGTTCTTAAGGATCTCTGAGCTTGATGACTCTCTTCTGCATTATGTAGAATGTGAAAGGGCTATAGCTTCTCAAGTGGGGTAAGGGAGTTGGAAGTGTGCTCCAGTTAGGATGTTGACAAAAATTGGTTAATTTCTTTTGTTATCACAGGTTAAGTTTTCTATTTAAGATGATATTAGTGTCTACTAGTAAACTTTTTTTAAAGATTATTTATGCATACATAACTGGGGTATAGGCCAGAAGTGCGGGGGGAGTGGGTGTGGTGAGAGAATTCACCAGAGACAGAGTGCGGAGGAAAACGGGCCAATGTACTGAAATACACTGCTGAGGGGAACAACCGGTGGGTCCGGAGAGATCTGCCACACCATGTGGGTCACCTCCCTAGCCAGGGATGGAACTCGCTGCAGTGGCTGCGGTAGCTTTATAGTGCTGTACTTTCACCCATTGATCCACCAGGGAGGGCCATCTACTAGTAAACTTTGTGTGAATGTCTAACCCTTAGATGAATATCTTCATGAGGATGGTAAGTTTTTTCACTCAATCATGTTTCTGCTAGGTGCGTCCTAATAATTAGACAATGGAAGTTCCTCTTGCATATTTAAATCTATCATGAGACCAAAAACATATTTTCGGGGATTTGAAATAGATTCATAATCTTAATAAAACGAATTAGTGCTGTGATGATTTTAGCATTGAGGATGTTTTGATTCAATGATGTTTCTACTTGCATGCTTGGCTATTACAAAGTTAAAGGATCAAAATGATATGTCATTGAATATAGCTCTGTGTATACACAGAGAAAACAATAATAGTATATATAATGGAATTATTGATAATTACTATTATTTTTATTTTCTAAATTGTATATAATAGAAATATATTGCATAAAATTAAAAAAAATGATTTGGGCCCTCCTTGGTGGCGCAGCGGGTTAAAGCACAGCACAAAGAAGCTTAAGCCACTTCCACATGAGTTCGATCCCTGCCTGCCCCGGAAGTGACCACATGGCGAGGCAGACCTCTCCTGACCCGCCCGCTGCTCCCCTCAGCAGTATAATTCGTCACTCTGCCTGTTCTGCTCCCTGCTCTGTCTCTGGTGAGTCCTCTCACCCTCTGCATCTCTGGCCTGTACCCCAGTTCTGTACGAATAAATAAATAAATCTTTAAAAAAATATGATTTGGCTTATAATGAAAGCAATTACCAAAAGGAAGTAAAAATCTTTTAAAACTTTGGCTTTATCACAATCTAAGAAGAATCTCTGAATTTTTTTTTTAATCGTCATCAATTTATAAATCCTGGATAAAAAATTTACAGTTTGCCTTTGAAATTTCTCACATGCACATAAAAAAGATTTAGAATTTTAGAATGAACAGACATTATTATTTCTTGTGATTTTTTTTCCTTTAAATTGAAAACTTCCAAACCTCTTGTGTCCCCAAGTCAGAATTTCTGATGACTTCATTTTTTTTGGAAAAGTAGGACAAAAGTTGATGATCAAAGGACACTTTCAGAAATCAAGTGAGGCCAGAGATCACTGAATATATCCTGCCATCTAGGAGACCAGAGCCAATAAAGACTGACATTTTCTTGAATACACAATTTACCTGGGGTTTTCAAAGTTAACGGAGGGTCAGTCATAGCTTTAGGCATTTCAGTTTTATTCCAGGTTAAGTAGTTATTGTGTTATTTTTTTTTTAAAGATTTATTTATTTGTACATACAGAACTGGGGTACAGGCCAGAGACTCAGGGGCAGTGAGACAGAGTGGGGAGCAGAACAGGCAGATCAACGAAGTACACTGCTGAGGGGAGCAGCGGGCGGGCCAGGAGAGGTCTGCCACGCCATGTGGTCTCCTCCGAGGCAGGCGGGAATCGAACTCATGCGGAAGTGGCTTTAGCTTCTCAGTGCAGTGCTTTAACCCGCTGTGCCACCAGGGAGGGCCTATTGTGTTATTTTTAATGATAACTTATGTGTTTATTTTAGAGAACTGAAACTGAGAAAAGAAAAAGACCAGTAAAATCAACACCATTACCCCATGAAGACAAAAAGCTAACCTTTGATTGTTTTTCCTTTCAGTACTTTTCCATATCTATTTTTGTTCAACATACAACTTAAATTTTCACTTTGCTTCCTAACAACTTAAGAATTCCTCCACATTGTTTCTGGAAATACTAAATAAATTTAAATTGTTGGTTCAGCAATGGGAAATTAAAGTGGAAAACCCGGTCAATTGGGAACTGAGGACCTTGGATTTCAGTTGCCACAGTGTCCCTATTTGGAGGAATAAGTGTCCTTGGCAGTTTATTTGGATAATTGGGAGGATGGAGTGGGTGGGTCAGAATGATTTGGAGGAAAAAAAAAATCACCTGGTAAGTTTTGTTAAAAATACATCGTTAAAGGGGTGCAACGGGTTAGGACACAGCACAGCAAGCTGGCAGCAACCACTCCAGTCTGAGTTCAATCCCCGGCCCTAGAGGTGATCCATGTTGTACCCTGACTCATGAGAGGCTCTGGCCAGGAAAAGACAAGGCCACTGCAATAGCAAAGGAAACTTTAATACAAGCTCTGAGCTAGGACCCTACCGCAACCAGCAACATCTGGTTATCAGGAAAGGTCTGAACACAGGGGAGGACAGCTTATATAGCCTTTTTGGCCTGTAGGCCAGGGGCAGTTTCTGATTGGTTGACATTTACATGCTTTCCATGTATGGTATGGTTGGCCGCCGGCCATTGTGATTGGTCCCCTGAAATGGCTGGAGCACGTCCTATCAACACTTCAATCAAGAAGAATGCCTGCTCCTCCTCCCTAAAATGGTCACACTCAGAACATGAGCTCAGTCATGTTCCTCAACCCACATGGTGTGGCAGACCTCCCCAGACCTGCCCGCTGCTCCCCTCAGCAGAGTACTTCCTCCATCTTCCTGTTCTGCTCCCCACTAGGTCTCTGGTGAAACCTCTCACCACCTCTGCACCTCTGGCTTATACCCCAGTTCTGTATGAATAAATAAATCTTTAAAGAAAAAAAATCGCTAATTTTAGCTCCACATATTCTCATTCACCAATCTTAAGACCCAAGCATCTGTGCTCCCCACCACTGTTCATACTGGAAACGAGGTCCCTTTCCTTTTCAAGTATTTTGCTAATGTTCTAGCCTTCAAGTTATGATTTTTAGGGTTCCAAAATAATATCTTTCAAGAAGCACTTTTCCCAGTTCTGCAGTCTTTTCTGTGTTTGAATAGTAGCTCCTCTCACCCTGTGTACTTCCTTCCATCCTTAGCTTTATCATATAATTAATTCTCTTACTGCCCCCTCCTTGTAGACTTACCTTACTGCACCATCCTTGGCACAGAATTGCAATTAGGAAATAAATATGCAATATTCTTAAGGCACATATGGCCAAAAAGACAAAGTACATAGATATAGGATGGGTTTTTCCGCTCTTGATTAAGCGCTGTGTTTTGTTTTTTTTTTTTGATGCCAATATTGTGAAGTTTCTTCTTGTTTTTGCAGCATTCATGTAATTCATCTTTTCTGAAATAGCAGGAGTATGTCATTTCACTCTATTACACATACCTCTTGAGGTAGCATTTCTTTTTAAATTTATTTCAGTCAGTTGGCCTGATTTCCATCAGAGACTTCATTTTAACTTGTTATGTTACCCTCTGATCAGAGTAACTACTCTGTAAAGGAAAGGAATAAAATGTTCAACGAAGATAGTCTTGTCTATTGACACTATATTAAAATGCAAATGCAATACAAACTGGAAGAAGCTGAACAACCAAATATCCTGGATCATTTCTGAATCCAGGAAAAAATTCAAATGACTCATTTTTCTATAGCAAGCATTGCAAACCTCTATGTACATACCCTTGGAAAGAAAACAAGGAAACTTAACTACAGAAGTGAACTGGAGGATATTCATTCTTGATGCTCACTCAGTGAAAACATACACTGACATTTTCTAACATATAATAGTCCCCTTTAGCTGTGGTTTCACTTTCTATGATGGTGATGTAGTTTTAGAGTTGATGTGTTTAGAGAGTGGGGTTCTTGGGTTTACTTTGGGAAATGTTTCACCAGAGGTCCACCTTCAGTGACACTTGATGAGTTTCCCAGGTGAGTTTCTCCACGAGACAGACACTGTTTAAAGAGCAGGCTTATTAGGGAAACGTAAGAATAAAGGGCACTTGAATAGACACAAGCAGGCAGAAAGAACTGTCCCAGAAGGGACAGGTTTGCTAAGAGAGATACCTGCATGGTTGTGGGAGGGGCAGTCTCAGAGGGCCCTCTGCCTGGGAGGTCAGTGAAGAGAAGTCCCAGTGTGGTGAAGGTCATGGACAGTCAGGAAGGTTGTTGCCCTGCTGACAGCCAGATTCGGGGCTAAGGAGCACCTGCATAGTTACAGGTGCGCAGAAGGACTGCTTCCCACCCAACCCTCAACCCCTATGTCAGTGAAGAGATTGCTCTGCTACAGAATTCTTTCTTTAGGAGGAGCTTACTCCTTGTGAGTGGTTAGATTATTGTTGAAAGAGACTGGAGATTCCACAATGGGCCCAATCATCACATCTTTACCCTCAGATCTGTGTTCCTGACACTCCCTAGAGCAGTCTGATACCTGCTTGGGTCTTATGCCTTTTGATAAGGTGCTGGAATAATCTAAGGATTTTGATTTCTATAGCTGGGTTAATGGTCATCTTAACCCCCTCTACCTCCACCTCCTTGTGTGAGTCAGATTCTAGTCTTATGACACTTCTTTAGGTTTTTTATTCTTTCCTCCACCAGGTGCACTTAGCCATGTTCAATCACAGCTGAAAATATTATACATAGTAAGATATTTTTTAAAGAGAGCAACTGTGCATACTCATATAACTTTTTTTTTAAGTTTTATTTAGTTTTTCATACAGAACTGGGGTACAGGCCAGAGATGCGGAGGGTGAGAGGATTCACCAGAGACAGAGCTGGGAGCAGAACAGGCAGATCGATGAAGTACATTGCTGAGGGGAGCAGCAGGTGGGTCAGGAGAGGTCTGCCACGCCATGTGGTCTCCTCTGGGGCAGGTGGGAATCGCACTCATGTGGAAGTGGCTTTGGCTTCTCATTGCTGTGCTTTAACCCGCTGCGCTACCAGGGAGGGCCTCATATAACTTTTACTACAACAAAAAGTTAGACTTGTTCTAGCTTACTATAAGCTATTGCTGTTATTCTCTTACTGTGCCTGGATTGTAAGTTAAAGGTTATCCATAGGTGTGTGTGTGTGTATGACAAAACTGTATGTAGGCTTCAGTACCATCTAAGACTTCAGGCATCCCCTGAAGGTCATAGAACATATTTTGTGGATAAGGGGGACCTCTGTGTTTTCATAAGTAAAATTTCATTTAAAATGTATTATGAAAGTTATTGCTGAACCATCTTGGTTTCAAGGAGCCCAGCACCATCTCCTTAGTACCAAGCTACCTTCATATATTTGTCATACCTGAAAATAGACCTCAGATGTTCCCTGTTTTCTTCATGATGGTGGATATGGTCACTCAGAATTCTTTTACCCTAAAATATGGATGAAATTTATACAGAATTTCTCCAGCTCCTTGCTTTCTTACATTGTAGAAGTTGGATAAAAAAAAATGTTATTTAAGAATCTCTGTTGTTAATCCTTCTTGTATGTGATCTGGCTGCAATTAATATTTTAATTTTATTTCTGACATTTCTTCTTTACCTTATTCTATCCCAGTTTCTTTTATCTCCTTGCTGCTCCTAAACCACCAAATACACTTCAGACTCAGGGTAATTGACTTACTGTCATCTGTGCTAACAATTCTTGTTCCCTTGCAACTTGCATAGACCATCCCTCACTTCTTTTGGGTCTTTATTCAAATGTCAACTAGTCAAATAGACTGCATCCTTTATTACTGCATTACACATTTCTGCCTTAATAGAGTATATTTTTCATGACACTTACTACCCACTGACACATCATGTATTTGATTGGTTTATGTCTATTCCTATGAGCCTGAGTATATGCTAATAGGATTATAATGACTTTTTCTGATTTTCTTTTCCTCCTCCTACCCTCACACCTGAAATAGTGCCTGATACAAAATAGGAGTTCAAAAAATATTTGTTAAATAAAAGAATGGTAACCATGGGGAACTAGTGCAGCATTTTTTGAAAAGGCTAAGTGACAAAAGTTCTGAATGCTTAAATAGCATCTAAAATATAGTTCCTGACCTTTATGCCTTTGGAGACAGTTATTAGAACCAGTGGTGTTTATAGACACAGCTTTCATTTCTGAGATGAATTCCACCATTATTCTTTTTCTCTTTTGCACCCTTGACTTTAAATAGAGCTCCGTTCTCAGTAGGAATGTAGATTTGTAAGTGTCAGAAAATTATGTGTAAAAATGGCATCATAAGTGCATACTGTTTTATAACCCCATGCTATAAAAGACTAATTCATTGGTACCCTTCTCTGTCAGAAAATAGCCTTCATATTATGACTTTGAAGAATGTAATAAGGATGAGTTCACAATGATTAAGCAATTTTTTTTGTCTAAACTATATTGAGATGTCCATTCCTGTGGAGAAATCTGAAAATTCATCCAGAGTTACTTTTATTAGATAATTTCCTAAGTGTAGAATTGTTATCTCAAAAAAGCTTGCCTTTTTTTTTTAACAGCTCTTAAACCATATTCCCAAATTCCCTTCCAGAAAGGCTGTAGCAATTTGCCAGCAATGCAAGAGAGTGACTATTTATGGTGTCTGTATTAGTTAGTGTTCTCCAGAGGAGCAGAACCAATAAGATAAAATAGAAGATTTATTATGAGGAATTGACTCACATAATTATGAAGACTGAGAAGTCCCACAAACGGCAATCTTTAAGCTAGAAATCCAGGGAAACTGGTAATGTAATTTAGTCTGGATCAAAGCCCTCAGACCAGGGGAGCCCATGATTGTAAATCACAGATGAGGGCAGAAGAAGAGATGAAATATCCCAGCACTGACAGTAAGAAAATGTTCATTTTTCTCCCTCTCTGTTCTATTCAGGTCCTCACCAGGTGGGATGATGCCCACCCACACTGGGGTAGGCAGTTTAGGAGTTCACAGATGCAAGTGTTAACCTCAGCCTCACAAACACACCCAGAGATAACATTTAATCAGATACCTGGGCATCTCTGATTTAATCAAGTTGACATATAGATCTGACTATCACACATCCACCTTTGTCCAGGCAACACTCATAACTATTTGCTTAGACCGTACTTAATCTCCAAAGAAAATCAGTTACCATGATACAACTATCCTATCTATAACCCCGACCCTACAGATCCTTTCCAGAAGAGGATATACAGTTCTTGAGTGATGATCACTCATTTCCTTTAGACCATAGCACATAAATATTATGTAAAATTAGCAGTATTCAAATACTGTGATGTAAAGTCAATGCATTTTGTTACATGATAAGAAAATGAAAGGGCAGTGATACTTGACACATACAAACATAAGCAAATTCACACAAAATAAGGAATGTTAATGTCCTCATTTTTATAACCGCTCATATGGTTGTAGCTGACCTATAAAACTACCTTCGTTTAAAGAAATACAAAAATATTTTAGCAAGTGGTTATTTTATTTTGGTGCAATGATGAGTCTGTTCTATTTTTGATATTATTTAGTCTCTATAAATCTGAAGTGACACTGTTTTTGCATTCCAAATTAATTATATGTCTGTTTCTTAACTTTGTATAATTTCTACTGTCTTGTCATTTCCTAAACTAGCATCACATACCCATTACTGCTGTTATATTTTACCTTGTTGGACAGATAACCATGTTTTTAACATTTTTTTTTGATTTGTCTTTCACAACTGTTCTTTCAGGTGAACTGAATGATTATTCTTAAATAATCCCCAAATTCTCATTGGAATTGCCTTGAACCAAATCACCTTAATTTCAAAATAGTGTACATGCTAGTATCATCCCACTTGCTAATAAAAGCAAATAGCAATTTAAAAACGTTTAATTTTGTGTTTTTGATTTCAAGTTGTGAACATTTAAAATCAGCACTAGCAGCAAATTGTCAGTTCCTTTGCTATCATGGAATCAAGTAGCTGTGCATGGGGTTTTGCTATAAAATATACATGTTACTTTTATGGATGTTTAGTCACAATTAATTGTCACAAATTTTTAGAATGTTTCTTTTAAATAAAAGTGACAATATCATGTTCTGAGGAAACTTTCTTCTGGGAATATCTGCACATACAGCCATAGATGAGAAAACTCCATTATGTGAAGATGTCATTGTTATTTTACTAAATTAATTTAGAAATGTATTGTGATAAATACCCTAGTTACTTTTTGACTTTCCAAAATTATTTTTTAAATTTTGGTGTAAATTAAGGATATTAAGGATATTAAATAGAAAACAAGGGAGTATTTAAATTATTAGTCAAAATCATTAGATTAATCAGTGTAGCCAAAGGAAGTAATTCTGCAAAGGCATTTGTTAAATGTTGAGATTTTCTTGGGCCCAAAATACACATACTCTTACCTCATTCTTTGGAGAGAAGCAATAGGATTAGGTAAAATTTATTACCAACTTAATGTAGGTATCTTGTGATATTACACTAAGTTGATATAAGCAAAAGTTGGGGTTTTTTTTTGAACTTTTATTAAGCTGATACATGTTGAAATAGTAATAAGATTATGAATGATTTTTGGTTTTTCAGACCTTAGAGAAGCACCAGGTTAAAGAATCCTAATCTCTTATTTCTTTATCTATACTGCCCAGTCCCTTGTTAAGTCCCCTGATTAAAGTAAAATTCCTTTAGTAAATACCTTAATCATGCCAATAAATACATTCACCAAAAGTTAGTGTTGGAAAATGTTTAATTGTTTTGAAGAAGAGGCCCTTGTGTAATAGTTCTAATTAAGCTCCAGATATAAATATTGCTTAAATATATCAAAAGCTATAAAGCAAAACAAAACAAAACACATCTATATTAGAAGTACAGTGGTTATTTTATTTACTTAAGAGAGGAAATATAAGGCTATAGATATAATTTGTGTAAACAACTCCTCCAAAAAATTCAGGCTTTATCTTAAAGAAATAATTTTATCACTTTATAGTATAAAACATCTTTATGCAAAGAAAAATGTAATAAAATAAGGCCAACAGAAAATATTGGAAAAATATTTGCAATAATATGAAGAGAGACTAAGCATAAAAATAGGATAATTATACATTTAGTCATTTTAATCTTAACCCAGAGATTCTTAATGGACTCCCAAGGGAAACATGATTTAGAGTTTAGACTCAATGGCCTAAACCAGCTTGCCAAGAAAATAGTCTAAATTTCCCCTTAGGGGCATTCCTGAGCATTCCAATATACCAATAAACAAAGAAAAGGGAAATAGATGAAGACCAACAACCTCATAGAAAATCTATACTAGGACATAGAAAAACAAGTCACAACATACAGTTGTCGTGTAAGTGTTATGAAAACACCCCCACTTCACACTTAAAAAGGAAGAATCATTATAAATTTTATACTGTTTTATCTATTGGTTGTGTGCTCTAAATGCCACTACATAGTAATAAAACCTGACACAGTGGCAATTTAGCAAAAAGTGTCAAAAAGCTTCAAATTGTGATATACACATTGATTGGTGGATAATTACAATTTGAGAGTTCTATCATTAGGAAGTCACCAGAAACGTGTAAATATGAAGCCTGATCTATGTACAGGATATAGGTAGAGTTCTTAATCAGAAATTAGAAGTACCCTAACTGTTCAATTATAAGTTAGCAGTTGAATATTTTAATCTATGGAATAATCTTATTGTCAAATACTATATAATCATTACAATTCTGTTTTCAGAGCATATTTGTTATAGAGAATTGCTCATGGAATAATTTCAATGAATAGAAATTAGTGATAAATATATAATATACGTGTGTACATGGAAAGGATTGTGTGAGATATTTATGATCATTATTACAAGATCTTGCCATTATGGATAATTTTTGTTTTCTCCTTTATGCTTTTCCTTAATTGTCAGTATTTTGCTATAAACTGTTTTGCTATATTGTCAGTGTTTGCTATGCAATCCACTTTTAACAGAAAAGCATTAAATTTTGTTTTAAAACCAAATAGCTTCAGGGAAAAAAAAATCTGTAAAACACTATTAATGCCTTTCACTTCAATATAAATTACATTTTTATAAAGATTTTGTTTTGCTTTTAATTCCAAACTTGTCCTGTAAATCTACCTTTGTGAAATAAAATTGTCAGATTTTGGAAGTGGCACTTTAGTGCTTGTTATTCTATTGGGAAATTTTACCAGACTAACCCTCAGCTCAAACTAGTAGAGATTGATGGGCACATATGTTGAGTAATGCACACTGATTTTTCACAGGAATGGAAACATTTGTAGAGATTGATAGAGCAATTCTTTTCAGACAATATACACTTTGTTTTTCTTGACACTAAAAAAATAAGCAACAGTTTCCGTATGTTGATCCTTTACTTCTCTGTTTTGGGCTAAAAGGCAAGCATGTCTTTTGAATTTACATGTCTATAAAATAGTGCTCTGGATGAAGCAAACATATAAAATATAAATGGAAAATCTTTGAATAAAAAGTCCTTTATTATATGAATAAACCCAAGGAAAGCATTTAGTTATATTATACCTTACATTTTGCATTTAAAAATTAAAATATTTACATTGTCAATGTGGCTTTAAATTTTGTCTCAAAGAAGTTTCCCCTCTATACTTCCAGGAAGCTTTGCAATAGTCTTGCCCCTCTCATCCACAGTAGCATCACAGAGGTGCTCTAAATCACTAATCTGATAAGTTTATCTTCTCCTTAGTAATCTTCAAAGTCTCATTGTTTTCAAGGTCAGTGTAAGACCTTAGCACAGCTTTGAAGAATTTACAACCTACTACCTAGATCCACATATCTGTTCCTTCTCACTTCTCTGCTCCTATTGTTTCTCAAGTTATGTTTCATCTGTCAAGATTTCCTCCAAAAGGCTGTTTCCAGTGTGTCTTTGGTGGCTGTTCCTTCTGCATCAAGTGTATTGTCCACAGCTTCTTTGCCTACCGAGAAAAGCTTCATCCTATAAAAACCACTGATGTGACTGAGTGGTGAACTATTGCCTTTTTGTTCCAGTTCCTTCTTCTTCTTCACTCCCCTAGCACCTCCAACTTGACTTCTGTTATGTCATTTATTAGACATGATCAACACTAACTGCATGCATATAATTGTTCATTTTTGGCCTCCCACTGCACTGTCAGTCTTGTGAGGCTAGAGACAGTGTAAGTGTGAGAGTTGTTGGTGTTCAAATCCAAAGCTGGAACCAAAGGATGAGACAGGCTATAACAGAAACTCAGCCTTGGGTGGGTGCTTTACTGAAATAACAATGGGTCTCCTTTTTAGTTCTAAACATGTGTAATCCCCTTGCCCAGCTCGCTATACTCTTTGGAGGACAGCTCAGGGATACATAGAGGATGCAGTCCCTGATGGCAGTTTATTTTTTCCAATCTTAATTAACAACTTTAATAAACATATTCCTTTACTTCACTATTTCTTGTAATTCCAAGACTCTGATAAATGTAAATCAGCTTTACATTCTTTATTTTATCAAAGTTCTGATAAATGTAAACCAGCTGATAAGTCCTGATAAATGTTAATGTACACATTAACATTATAAAGCTGATCAGTATAAATCAGTCTCCTCACCATAAACATTTGAGGAAACTGCTAGATGGAAAAAAGCTAACATTATTAAGCATTTACTATATGGTAGGCTAAGTGCTATGGTTTGTCTAAATGCTTTACATATTCTAATGAACTTAATTTTCTGATAACTCCATGAGATGGATATCATTAGCATAGACATGAGAATTCTGACATAGTTCATAAAACTTGAATATATATAAACCAAAGTACATGTATGTAGACCAGTAAGCATACATGTATGTCTTACAAGTCAGTAGCAGAGCTTGAATTCAAACCCAGGCAATATAATGCCAGTCCTTACAGTTTTCTGTCAATCATAGTTAAAGGTACACTGTCTCTGGTCCTCAGAATGGTTGCTATTTACTCCAGTTATTAGCCTCTAAATACTAACTTATGGGGCTCATAATCAGCATTAACTATATATGTCTGCCTTCTGAAGTTGTTCCCTTTCAAAGTCCCAAGTTCATGTGACCTTGTGACTCTAAGCTCCTGTTTGTCTAGTCTCTGCTCTTTTGTTCATTTTATATACTGAAGCCAATTGATATCAAAATATACAAATTTGATCATGTTACTCCCCAGCAGAACTCTTTAAATATCACCCCATTGCTTCTGGGATAGTGTCCTGTCAGAGACAAGCTTCAACAAAAGGACAAGGGTTTTTTTCCAGAAGGATGAGGCAAAATGAGCAATTGAAGCAGACACTGATACTCTAGCTGGTGCAATTATCTCCTGTCAAAAACTTCAGCAGTTCTTTATTTAAACAATTTCCAAGCGGTGAGATTACATCAGTATGGGCATTGAAGCAAATCTTTAACAATTCATTCCCATGGCTACACCGAAACTTTTGTGGTTCCATATTACAAAGAAATTCTTTAGATCACAGAAAGAAAACCACCAAAAGCAATCGGCATCCCTATTTTCTCAGCATGATCTATCATTCTAGTCAGCATCTCATATAAAGCAGCAAATCATTAAGTCCTCCTTTGAATAATCCTTTCTCAGACTATATCTAAATTCATATGTTTCTTTAAGTCCCCCCAAACTGTCCCAGGAAGAGGCACATCCTGATCATGTTTATCTGTACTCCTAAAGACAATCTATACTCTTAATTTACGCTAAGGTACTTTTCTAAGAAAACCACTGTCAAGTACTAAACATTTTTGTAACCGGTTCTCAATGCCCAATTAGGCTGCAAACAAAAGAGGGCCAGGAATCGCTTGATGGTCAAATACAATTGCTATTAGCCAAGAACAAGTGTGAGGTATTTCAGCAAGCATTGCTATGGAGACTCCCATCAGTATGTCTTCTAGGAAACTAGACAACTTCCATCTTCTCCGGAGTCTCTCATTGCTAGGACCATGTTATTAGACAGCTTGGGTAGCATAGCCTACATCAGTGTCCTAAATCTGAGTACCACAATACAGCACTCAGAAACTCTGACAACCCACCAGAATTACCCTTCTCCAGAGAAGGCAGTAAGCTTTTGCATCCCTGAATGAATAAATCATACAAATCCAGCTGTCCCTGTCAATACCTGCCCCAAAGAGTTCCTTTGGAATGCTGTTTCTTAGAGCCTGTGGTAGGTGATACTCCTGGCAGCTGAATGTTTCGGTCTTAACAAGGGTGATCTGAGGTGCATCACCATGTCATAAACACTTTATCCTTTAGGACCTAGAATTGTGCCACAGTTGACAGTTTTCTGGGTTTTATTTTCTACTGTATTATGAAGGCTTCTACTTGCCTGGCTATCGCCCATCACAGGGTTATAATTAAATAAACCTTGGTTTGTAAACCTTTCTTATCTTGCCTTTCTCCACTTTTTTCTGATGCAGAATTAACCTTTCTGTGTTCCCTCATTACTTTCTTCATACTTTTCTAGTACTTAACCTCATTGTGTAATGACTAATATTTATATATCTGCCTTCCCTTACTAGACTGTTAGCACCTTAAGGGTAGGGTACCTGATTTGTTCCTATTTGTAATCATTTCAGTATCTGGCATCTAGTAGGTACTCATAAATGTTTAATGAAAGGACTAATAAACGTGACTTAACACAGACTCTCTCTGCCTCTTCATCAATTGGTGGAGCAGACGGAACAGCCAACTGTATGAACGAAAGCCATCAAGCATGTCCTACAAAAGTGACTGAGTGTATATCTGGAGGCAGTAAAGTAAACAATATCTCAAGGGTCACAGCTGTTTCAGTCTGCCTTTCAGCCAAGAAATACTATGATTTACTTTCTGTTCTTGCCAAGAATAAAGAAATAAAGTCAAGCAAAAAGTGAAGGAGTGAGGAATTACTCAGCTTGGATGGACAGGTCAATCTGCTTGCCCACCTGTGGTCAAGCAAGCACAATCAAAGAATAATATACTTTCCCCTTCTATCTCCACCTCACAGTCTTTATTCTTTAACAAAAATGAAGGGCCTTTCAATAAGAAATGTAGTTCCAATCCTGACATCACTAACAATGTCAGTTTTATAACCGATGACATAGGATATCCTCAACATTGCAGGGACTGTATCAAAATAGCTGCATCAAATATTTCCCTTCTTGTCCTGGCTGCTACACTGCCAGAGGCTTCCTGTGGATTAGCTATTTCCCAGGCTATGAAGAGAAATTAGCAGACTAGGAATTAATGATGCTACACATGGTATACGCCTAATACAGTTTTTGTTGCCTTTATTTTCCTAGAGAGGTTCAAACTCAGGTATAAGCTATTTATTCACACGGGAAATTTAGAGGAATATGGTCAATGTGGCAGTTAATGTGTGTTTTGTTTTGGAAATTTTATATTTTAAAGTAACATATATACAGTAAAAATTAAGACAGTATGAAGCAATCTTTAATAAAAGAAAATGTTTGTGTATTCAACTCCCTAAATCTTTTGCTAACACAAATATTCTCAACAACATGCTGAAAATTTTTCCCCAACAGATTAATTTTAGCAGTATTTATAAGCTTTGTCTAGGAAAAGGTTAGCGATTTTATACTGTTTCCCTCATAATCATGCTATTTATATTTTGACTTACTTCTTTTTTGTTTCAGTTATAGCTCTAGAATAAAATAACTATTTTCTTCACTATGTAGATTACTCATAAATACCTATTTAAATAATGAAATTATAAATATGTAAAAATCTTATATCCAGTCATTTGTTGGTCAGCTGACATTGAAGGCGAGGGGAGGTTGATTTGTAGGATTTGCCTGTCTCTGATTTCAAGCTACCTACCAGACTTTACATTTCATTCTATAATTTTAATCATATTAAATGATTTCTCATGATTTGACTTGTTAAATATTTATTTTTGAAATTTTATTTTGATTGCACTACTTTTATTCAGTTAAGATTGGTATATAACACCACAGATTCGGGTGTAGGCTCTCACTTCTTCAGATATCTGTCATCACACCACACCCTAGCCTGTCGGGTCCCCTCACAATTTGCCTCCCAATCTTCCTCTCTTTTCTGGCAACTTCAATTTCCCTAGTTTGTTCTTGAGTTGGTTTTGTCTGACCCTTTGTTTTGCTTCTCTATATTCCTTATATAAGTGAAATCATCAGTATTTGTCCTTTTCCTTCTGATTTATTTGTCTTAGCAAAATCCTCCCAGTTCCATTCGTGGTATACAAATGGCAAGCTTTCATTCTTTTGACTTAAAAAAAATCAAGCTGCATTACAAAATTATGATTATGCAAGCATTGTTCAATATAAACCAATAATTGCGATTTCCTATAAAGAAGTGCAATATTGATGGAAAATAAAGTAGAGCAAATAAACTAGAATTTTCAACTTTTGTGCATATTTTAGAAATAATCAATTTGAAGGAGAACATGACTGTCAAAATTCAAGAAGGAAAATACAAGGTACATTTTATGTAATTTTGATCACAGAAACATGCTATTTTAATTTTGCAAAACATGGAAATTTATCTAGCAGTCTTACTGTTACTAAGGCCTACCACCAAAAAGAGAACAGAGACAGCTAGTTATTTCCTAACCTATTAAAATGACTTCAGGAGAAGCAGACAGGAATAGGGACCTCAATTCCCAGCAGGGATTTGAGTGGTGTGAAACAAAGGGGAGACAGGTTTGTGGTTTCATATAAATGTGTAAAATCAAGGCTTACTGGCTGAGAAATTATTGGCAACTGCAGTAAGAGACTTGTTGCTCTCCAGGAGTGTGTAAATAATAAGATGTAAAGTTACATATCTCCTTTGACTCATTTTTTTTACTAGCTCTCATTACTTACTGGGCTAACAGGCCTTTATATAGTGATTAAAATATTTCATTTCCTCAGTCCTCAATTTTATTTATTAATTTGGTTATATCCATTCCTTTGTTCATTCATTGATTCAGCAGCAGCCACTAACCTTGCATGGCTATTGAACTCTTGAAAGCTGGCTAATACAACTAGAAAAGCAGCATTTAACTTTATGCAACTTTAATTCCATTTAAATTTAAAAACCACAGGTAGCAAGTAGTACATGGTAGTATAGTTGGTAAAGAAGCCAGGGACAAAAGGAAGATAAATATTCCTCCACTGGGTGCTCTGAGAATGGAGCAATCTGCTCCTTTACTCCTCTGTCCCCAGGATGTATAGGTTGCGCAGTTGGGAGGAAACAAGAGAGGCATCAATTTAAGAACATTAAATCTGTGCCACTGGAGGCTGAATATTCTGAGGATGAAAATCAAATTAGAGTTTTTCATTCTCTTTATTGCTCAAAATGATGATACATTTTATTTTGGTTCATATTTGTGCTATGGTGTTCTTGCATATATTGCTTTATTATTTTGAGATTCTAAACACTTTTACTTTACCTAGTGGGCAGAAAAGCTATATGCCTTTAAACTTAAGAGCTTCCAGTTGCTTTTCTAATGCTGCATGTTTGGTGGAATCCACTTTTCATGAAGACACTATTCTTAGGACCTTAAGATCCCTACACTAACTTAGGACTTTTGTTTTCTTTATCTGTTAAGCAGCCAGCATCTTGAATTATCTTTAGTAAATACATTCAACAAATATTTTTGAATGCCTACTGTATGGCATGTACTGGTAATATTACTGAGAAATCAGTGGTGAGCAAAACTGAGTCCCTGCACTCATGAAGTTTACATTTCAGTATAGGCTTGGGGAGAAAGTGGTACACCGGACAACAAAAAATAATATGCCAAGTAGTGAAAATAAAGCTTTCTACTACTATGGCAATTAGAGTAGAGATCCAAAGAAGAAAGAAGCCAGGTGAATATTGGGTGGAAAACAGGCAGAGGGAGCATCAGGTATAATATTCCCAGATGAGACAGCGTGGGGTGATGATGGGCCAAGTTTGTCCATGGGCTAGGTTTGTCAACCTTTCTGAATTTGTGTAAATGAGAGAACATAGGCAGGATACATTAAAAAGGCTTTAATCTGCAGTTTAGAAAATTTTTGGTCTGTCATTTTACTAATAAACTATGCCCAGGGCCCTGCATGGTGGCGCAGTGGGTTAAAGCGCAGCACTAAGAAGCCAAAGCCACTTCAGCATGAATTCGATCCCCATCTGCCCCAGAGGTGATCCACATGGCATGGCAGACCTCTCCTGACCTGCCCGCTGCTCCCCTGAGCAGTGTACTTCGTCAATCTGCCTGTTCTGCTCCCCGCTCTGTCTCTAGTGAAGCCTCTTACAGCCCCTGCACTTCTAGCCTGTATCCCAGTTCTGTATGCACAAATAAATAAATCTTTAAAAAAATAATAAAAATAAACTATGCGCAAGAGTTTACTAGTAAATTCTCTGAGAAAGATCTAGGATATAAGAGCAGATGAAAACTTTCAATAAGTTCTTTTGCTTTGTGGTTGCAAGATAGAAATCAGATATAGTTTCCATAACAAAAAACACACAAAATTTTATTATAGCATGACATAAACCATAATAAGCATTTATGCTTCTCTTGCCTTTTTTT
>NW_004567107.1:21219432-21220194 GCF_000260355.1 Condylura cristata
ATATGTATATTCTCTGTGTGTGTGTGTGTGTGTGATAATCCCATTTAATTTATTAAAGGTACAGAATCCCAGAGGATTCACCAGAGACAGAGCGGGGAGCAGAACTGGCAGATCGACGAAGTACACTGCTGAGGGGAGCAGTGGGCAGGTCAGGAGAGGTCTGCTGTACCATGTGGTCACCTCCAGGGCAGGCGGGGATTGAACTCATGCGGAAGTGGCTTTAGCTTCTCAATGCTGTGCTTTAACCTGCTGCACCACCAGGGAGGGCCTCTCTTGCCTTTTTAACATTCTAACCATGTATCCATTCATCATTCAAAAACATAAAGATACATCTATGCTAAACTCTTTGCCAAATGCTGGAGATACATCCTTTGGCTACATGTAATTCATGGTCTAGTAGGAGACACAGTTAAAATACATATATTATTATATGTTACATTATTATGTATACATATTATTACATGCATGTATAACATACATATGTATATTAGATATAACATGCTATGACAGTTACGTGTAATGTATATAAATATATCTCTCATATATAGCAATTGTATAATAAGTGTAATCATAAAATGAAGGAAAAATAATTATGAACTATATAAACCCAGTAATAAAAGCATAGAAATGGCACCAAACTACAGAGGAAAGGTTAATTGACTGCACAGTGAAGAAAGTTGTCAAGAAGTGGGCCCTCCCTGGTGGTGCAGCAGGTTAAAGCACAGCACTAAGAAGCTAAAGCCACTTCAACATGAATTCGAT
>NW_004567107.1:21222074-21267370 GCF_000260355.1 Condylura cristata
CCCCTCAGCAGTGTACTTCCTCGATCTGTCTGTTCTGCTCCCCGCTCTGTCTCTGGTGAATCCTCTCACCCTTTGCATCTCTGGCCTGTACCCCAATTCTATATGAATAAATAAATAAATCTTTTTAAAAGGGGGGGAGGGGAACTACACACTTTGGGGAATGACTTACAAAAGCATTCCCCAAATCAGACATCTCCATATCCATTTTGTAGGAGTTAGAAGGAGGGCTTGATCTCAGTTACAAACTCACTTTACTATAAAATAATCCTGATGCAATAAACATAAGCCTACTAGAGACTAGAAGTTATTTCTGAAGACAGAGAGAAAAGGTAGCATTTCATTTTAAAATGAGTATTGATTTTTTTTCTAATATGAACAAAACATGCATACTTTGGAAAATGCAGAAAATTACAAAGAGAAAAGCAAAAATATCTGGTAATCCATCCCTCCAGGTTAGTTACCTAGACAATGCATGGAATATTTCCTTAAAGTATTTCTCCATATTGTCTGACATTATATTTGGAAGATAATATAATTTAAAACATTTGACATTGCAGTATTTTAATGGAATTTGATTCACATCAAAACTTTCTTATACTCTTTCTTTCACATGCACAGATTATCTTCCCTTGTTTGCATTTGCTAAGCAAAAACCAGTAGCTTTCCAGTGAATCCCTGTCATTATTTTCCAAGTAACTTTCTTCATTCTTCTTTTCCTTCTGAGTATGTAATCATAAACTGCAGGCTTCTGTATTCAGCTTCTGTTACCTCAGTTCAGGTGATACTTTCCTCTAGTAGGCTTCTTTCATCAAACAGTATTAAGAATAAAATAAATTGTTGATGTTTGAACTTGGTCCAGTTGGTCATCCTGGAACTATTAGATCGCTTAATGAGAGCAAGGACATGAGAGGCTTTAAGATATGTATATTCTCTGTGTGTGTGTGTGTGTGCATAGCACCAATTATTTAAATGTCAGGTAACCTTACACTTTTAGTTCAAAGCTCAGGTGGATATTTAGGTGTGTCTCAGTGGGATACTATCTTATATAGAAATCAAAGTAGAAAAGAAAAAAATAGTGAGCCTTGGAAATACAGAAGTGTACAAAGTAGGAGAATTCCAGAAAAGCTGCAAATGCTCAAGTAAAAAGTCCTCAGCAAGTTATTAAGTAAAACATTATTCTTCTATTGTGATTAGATATGAGAGCGAGAGAGAGAGAAATCGAGATTGTGGGGACTGCAGGCTCCCTTGCCTACAGAGCCTTCCAGCCCCCCTGTCTTGCCTGCCTGCCTGCCTGCCTGCCACTGGTCTGCCTGTGTATCTGTTTCCCTGCTTCACCATTAAAGGTCCAGAAAATCTACCACATCCTCAACGTTCCTCTACACATCTGTCCGATCTACTGTGAACCTGCCAGTTCTGGGATGCTTGCACAAACCATGTTTATCGGGTCTAGTGAAAACTATGTTTAGAATAATTTCCTATCTAGTAATAGTTTTAAGAACATGAGACTGTAGGACAGAACCACATTGATTTCCTGATAACAGCTAAGGTTTCCCGAGGCATTTTCAATAGAACTGATTCCCAGTTTTCACTTCCCAGAGATACTGACTTTATTGGTCTGACTAAAGCCCAGATCTGGAGATATATAAATGGCCCTCTGGATGATTTTAATATGCATGCAAGGTTGAGAATCTCTGAGTTAGAGTGATTTTCTCATTTTTAATGTGTCCAGCAGAATCCTGAGTAAAATTGTATCCACCAAGATCTCAATCCCAAAAAGGAAGGCATGTTCCTTAAAAACTTTCTCTATGAGTCAGGATCAGAGAGAAGTGTTATGGGGTTTTTCCTGAAACTTTATTTGTGATTGTCTAAAATTTAATGTTAGAATAAAATACAAAGCAAAGCAAATTCATGTTTTACAAAAAGTTGGCCTTGGAATTTTTTTTTTTCCTATGAAGAACAAGGGGCAGAGAAAAAGTAATCTGCTAGTATAGTTTTTCTTTTTTTGTTTAGTTCTCACTACTGGGTCTTGAAATAAATATACCAGATCACAGTCAGTATTAATTTAAATAAAATAAAATAAAATAAAATAGAGAAAAAAATACTAAAGCAATAGAGACTATTTGTGTGTGTTGCACTTAACAAGAACAGGTATTATTTCATGAAACTTCAGTCTCAGTTATGTTTACATGCATATGTATACATACAAACTGTGTGTATACTTTGCACAATATAAAATGTTTTTCTTAGTATGAGTCCTAGTTTAAAAATTGAATGTTAGTATTCTAGAGGGTATGAAATAAAAGGGTTTAGGGAATAACTGGAATAAGAGCAAGCGTACTGGGCTTGGAGTAAAAATATAAAATATAAAACAAGTCCACTTTATATTTTTATATATTGCAACTTACATGTCATTTTATTGGAACCATACAACATAAATCCATAGATTATAGATCTAATCTCTATACAATGTACAACCAGACACATCAAGATAAAAACATGTCCATTCTCCTAGTAGATATCATTTTATCATATATCAAAAAGTCTCATCGGTACATTTGCAAGAAGATTTGGGCAAGTCACTTGCCATCTGTGTTTTTTCCCAGTACCTCACTCTTGGTAAATGGAGTAAAGGGATAATTCTTTCCCCCTAACTTTATATCAAGAAGAGAGTGGGAGAGGTGATCATCTATTCCTGAAAGAAAGACAAAATTAAATATCTTAAATGAAGATTAAAAATAAAGGCATGGTATTCCTTTGAGTTCTTACTTTCTAGAATATTTTTGATTAATACATTTTGACTTTTATAACACAAGCAAAATGATTCAAATATTAATTGAATTCCCTTTCATTTAAAAATACCCAGGCAATATAAAACATACAGAAAGGAGATAATACAAATCACATGTAACAGCACATATCTGTGATAAAGTGTTAAAATATTATCTTATATCTCTCCAAAGTATGTAGGATCACATTATGTGTACTGCTTATGTTTTTCTTTTTTGAAATTAATTATAGCCTTCATTTTTTTAATCCAAGAAATTGAAAATGAGGAGTGGTAAATAGTATAGAATACTAATTATTACAGTGGTTTTTTTAAAAGAGTTATCAAAATTAGAAATCACCAATCTTATATATCTTTAGAACAAAATATTTGATTATATGGACAATTTATAGAAAAAATGATGGTTTATTGTTCCACATGCTAACCACTAGCCATATGTGGCTCCTTACATTTTAATTAATCAAAATGAAATAAAATTAATATTTTTGGTTTCACATTTACATGTAGTTAGCCACATTTCAAGGGCTCAACCACCATATGTTGATAGTAGTTACAGCATTAGACAGCATACACTTCCATCATTAGAGAATATTCTTTTGGAGAGTTTTTGTAATTTTAGTAGATGTGTATAATTTAACAATTTATTGAGTATGAAGTATGTATCAAATGTTCTGTAAGGCACTTTTCACTTTCCCTTCTGTTATTTAGAAAGCCAAATAACAAAAAGGCTATGGGATAGAAGTTTTTATACTAGCTTTATGGGTTTAATAATGTGAAGATTC
The DNA here is from genome assembly GCF_000260355.1 of Condylura cristata. Classification (NCBI taxonomy): domain Eukaryota; kingdom Metazoa; phylum Chordata; class Mammalia; order Eulipotyphla; family Talpidae; genus Condylura; species Condylura cristata. The sequence continues at coordinate 21,225,642 of NW_004567107.1, forward strand.
ATGAAGTGAATTGATTTGGTTGAAAATAGCAGAAATTAGTTATAATTTGTCTATCCTCCCAACACTAATGGCTGGTCAGTTGGAACATTTGTGGTATATATTGACTACTGATTCCCCCTCAGAACAGCAAGGAAACCCAGCTCTAAGAGTTCCTTGTTGGCAGTCAGGAGACAAGTATTCTATCCACTCAGTTCTTGATGGCCACTACCCTTTAATTGACCCAGACAAAAGGACATTGGTCCTCAGTCACTTCCCTGAGATCTCATTGCCAGATCCACTGTTACTCACAACTGCTTTACAGTCGTGTCTGAATCTAACTGCCTTTCATCATTTTCTATGCTCTGCTTCCTGGCCCCTGTTGCCAGTCTTGTCAAACAGTAACTGCAAAAAAAAAGTTGTCATTGGCTCATATCTTGACATATGTTGTTCACTTGGCCTGCAGATCTCTTTTACTCTTTCCAACCTATTTAATTATTGATGTTACTTATTACTCAACTCAGTTCTGCCTCCTGCAAGATGCTCTGCCTTAACCACAGATTGTGATTTAGGAGTCCATGAAATTGTTTTTCTAGTGCCTTGTTACTAGTTTTTCTATAAATCAGCTTATTGTAGTGTAATCATTGGTTAACTTGTGAATTTCTCCTTAGACTATAATACCCTTGAGAATTAGATTCATATCTTATCTGCAGCAATACCAGATAAAGATGTAGATATTCAACTCCCAGTCAATGGGAGAACCCCTCACAGCTCCTCCCATCTTATGAAATGTCATTTCATTTGAAAATAAAGGTGAGAGAGAATCCTCTTCAGCAAAGTAGACCTCAAAGGGTCAGACTTTCTGTGTGTTCACATCTCAGTGATCATCAAAAGCAGTTTAGGTGAGGCAATTGTCTTTAATGGTCTTGATACTAAAATGATATGTAAGACATTATTGGCTCCTTGCTTTAGAATATGATGAGAGATGAGCCTGTAGATAAGCAAGTGGAGACAACATAGTTCTTTTATAACTCTCCCTCTCCATAGCTGGAAGTTGTCTCTGTTTTATGTGCTTGGGAGGCAATTTCTTTATCCCATTTCCCAAATCCCAGCCATGCTGCTGAATGATTTGAGAAGTCCCTCCTCCACTACTTCATTAACTCTCCTCTGTGCCAAAGAGAGCTGGCTTGCTGTGACACCTGCCACAATGTGTCACAAGCTGACAGGCAATCACTTCATGGAAGGAACTGTTCTGCCACAGAACACACATCAGATTGACACACTGCCTCTCCTTGAGGGGGAAGAGCAATTCTTCCATATTCTTAGGTAGAAAAATGTGTAGTATAAAATGCAAGAACCCTCTAGCAATATGATCTGAATAGGGACATTATAAATACAAGACTTTTTATAACTGTCATTCATCCTCCTGGCGTTGGGATGCATGACACTTGGTTATGTTACTCACTTGCCCTCATCTTAAGCACATTGTGATTATTTATTCATGTGTTCAACAGATTTGGGGGACATTTTCTAAGACACAGCATCTTTAGGAAATGCCAAGAGGACCCAGGAGTAAACAAACATTGTCCCTACCATCAAGATCAGCTCATCCAAGTAAGAGACAAAGGCACATAAACATGGTTATTATGTAGTGAGACAAGGGCTTATAAGAGAGTCAGACACAAAGCACAGTGAAAGCAGCCACTCATGAAACTTGAAGGAATTTGAGAAGGTTTCACAGAGGAAATGAAGTGGAAGCTGATTTTGAAGGACAGTGGGAGTCACATGGGTTATGTAAGGAAGACATCTGGCAAAGGTAACAGAAGCTGCAGGGGCAGGAAGTGTGAGGGGAATGGGCTATAATTCCCTGTGGGGGATGTGAGATAAGCAAGGAAGAGACACAGGCACTGGATTAGATGGGTCAGTCAGTGGGGAACATAGTGTATGAAGTTTCTAAATAAAAAGTTTGAATGTCTCATGTTGACAGTGGCAATTACCAGCTATTTAAGGATTCCGCAGAATGAGAGATTTTAAGATGAATGCGCCCCTACTTTATAAAAGCAGGAACAAGAGTAGGCTTCTGAATTTGTGTCTTCCCCTCATTTGTTTTCATCTTTCTCTATCTTTACTTTCATATGGTTAAAATTTCTAAAACATGAACAACATTCCTGGTGGTTTATGGGAAGAGGGGAGCTTGGGAGACCCTATTCCATCTTGCTCTCAGGTTATAGGAGGATGATAGGAAAAAGGAAGGAAAAGCTGAGAATCTTGGGATTAGTAAAGTAAAAACAGAGGGGATCTGGTGACATGAATCTGGGACAGAGAAGCAGCCAGTCAAGTAGCCTTGGAATCTAAGTGTCCAGCTCCCCCTGGATGAGGGCTGATCTAGTTAGTGTCAAGGGAAGATGGCAGGGTCAAGGTCTGAAGATGTGCACTTACATGAGGAAGGAGTCATAGGGTAAGACTAGAGCAATGGGGACCACACCATCAATGGCAGACTCACCTATGGAGGTAGAGGATGATACTTTGTTGATTGAGGATTTACTTAGATAAATTATGCCCAGCAAAACATGCATGTAATGGTAGAGAGGGGGCATAGGGATAGAGAAGTAAGTAAGAAAGATAATGGCAATAACATTATCCTGTAGGTCTTCTTTTTACACCCTAAAAGATATAGCCAACATGACAGGCAGGGGAGATAAGTTATACCAGGTACTTAGCAGCAAAGGTGATGGGATCAGACAGAACTAAGTTTAAATCTCAGCTCTGTTGCTATATCTGTGTCTCCCACTATAAAATAGACATGAATGTACTAAGCTTGCAGCATGATTGAGAGGACTATCTGGGAAAAAAATGTATGTAAAATGTTCAGCCCACTTCCAGGCACTATTATTTTATAAGCTTAACTACTTTCTATTTAGCCTGGTATAGGGCATTCAAGGAACTTAGAACTATTCCATGGCATGACTTTACTTGATTTGCAAGTGCACTGGAAGTTTAAATAAATCTTTTGCAAATATAAGACATATTAAGAGTTATTACCTGCTGGTATTGAAGGAGATAGTCATTTGTCAGTAATATTGACCTAAGGAAAACCAGCCAGGTATAAAAAGGCATCACTTTGAAATGATGTGACAAATGAGTCTCCATCATTTGAATGAGGAGACAGTAATGGGGTCACTGGATCTTGTGGGTCTACTCTGACAAGTAGTTAAATAGTCATTGCAATCTCAGTAAGCAGGATTCCTCAGTCATTTCTATGAATTAGGAGTCAGGGATATAATTCCTTAGTAATAGTGGAGATACAATTTGTGTATCTCAGTGATCAAAACCTCAGATTTGAATGACTCCTTAAACATAAGAATTTGAAAAAGGCAGTAAATAAGTATTTATGCCTCAACAAGAATATGAAGGCATTTGTAATATTGGTGTGAATATTTATCTCACCCACTTGTTACATTTACTCACTGATAAACCTTTAGTGCCCAGTCTGAAAGCCACAAATTTTATTTCAATTTAACAAATAGTAGGTGAAATTTTGATGTTTCTATCGCTTCTTTGACATTCAAGCTTTTATTTAACAGTGTTTAATAAATGTCTTCATGCTATGCAATATTTACAAAATATGAAGCAAATGAAGCATATATCAGGTATATAATGATATTATTGGCTACTTAAAAACTATGTGAATGAACTTATATCTGAGTATTAAAAGGAGTTAAAACTTTAAATTAGATGCTAAAAGAACAGAAAATTTCCCAAATTAGAGGTTCACTGCCTGCCTTGAGTGGCTTTAGAGTCTGTGCAGACAGCATAGCATTCAATCGCATGGCTTCCCTGCCACCACCCCTCTCACCTCTAATTTCTCCACAGTAAAGTGAAAGTGGCCTTTATTATTCCACCCGTAACCTTAGTTTCCTCCTCTTCCCTTCCTTCTCTCTCCTACTCCTCTCCTGCAACAGCAGGAAGCTAATTAGAACACCCTACATAGAGGCTGTGGAACTGAGAATCAATCCATGTTCTCTCCACAGATCATGAGGCTCAGCCACCTTCTTTACACAAAAATGCCCCCTGCTCAGCAAGCCTCAGGTCTGTATGAGTGTCATTGTCCCACCAGGGGCTTTCAAAAATATGCACAAGGTGACTCTTTAGGCTGTAGAAGTCTTGGGGGCTGATTATAAAAGATACTAGCAGTCTGTGCCACAGATTCTTTCTCTAGATAGCTCATTCACTACTAGTGCATGGGACTGAGGAGGTGGGAAGAGGTTAGGGATGACAGCATCCTGTGGCTTTCAGTTTTTTTCTTACGTGAGTGCTACATCAACATCTTCTTGCTTCAACCAAAAGTACAAGATTTGATAAACATTTCCTTTTGCTGGTTGACTGCCTCTTATGTCTTCCCCAACTATTTCACTCATCTCTCACCCTCAAAAGTCTGGATGTAGCTATTGGTATTTAATGTTACATGTAAGGAATATGGGACTCAGAGATATTTGATGACTTGCCCACCGTCACACAGCTAGTAAAGAATTATATGTGGATTTAATCTCACTTCTGACTCCAGACCTAGCACTTATTTTACATACCACACTGCCTATTAAGTTTCAAGCACTGGTACCTTATGATAAAAAATGAACTACTTGCAATATGAACTTTTTTAATAGAGAAGTTCCAGAAACAGGACATCCCCAGGACCACACTGTCATTTTGGTTTACACTTCCCATGAACTCTTTCCAATAAACATTTCATTTAAATTTAATAAAGTAGTTAATAAAGTCATAAAGGTTAATTACTAGTTAGAGAAAAAATATGACTTCACTTTGGTGAACATGTGAAAAATGAATCAACTTCGCTTTGCCGTTAACCCAGATTATACAGGCAATAAAGCATGATTATGGATTTAACATGTTAATTCCTAGTGGATTTAATAGTGGTGCTCTGGATACATGACCAATCGCTAACCCATCTGACAAGCCTTCAGACAGCAGTAATCAAGATGAAATCATTTGGCCTACATGTGGATGCAATATATCTTTCAAGATGAAATGATTGTAATTTTTCATCATACAGTTATTATAAATGCCTAGAGATAGAATGAACAGTAGAGAAGGGAAATATTGGGGACACAATCAATCTGACACCTCAATTTGGTAGCTAATTTTTGAAGAGAATAACCTTTTAACATTGTCACAACAGTAAGATCCTCTCTGAGGTAATATTGCTGGCTCTGATGGTTTATAATTTACCTGTAATTTGTAGAATAAAGCAAAGCATGCACACTCCTTAAAATATTTCCCCTTTCTAAAAATAGACCATTAATTGAGTAAGCTCTTTGTATTACTAATATTCTATAATGCAACAGCTTTTTTTAAAAATCATTGTGACTTTAATTCTTTCTTTTCAAAGATTTATTTATGTATGCATAAAAGAGCTGGAATATATGGCCAGAGATAGGGGTGGGGAGCTTGAGAGGATTCATCAGAGACAGAGTGGGGAGCAGAACAGGCAGACCTACTGAAATACAAAGCTGAGAAGAGAAACAGGTGAGACAGGAGAGGTCTGCTGTGCCATGTGGGTCACCTTCTTGGCCAGGGATCAAACTTGTTCTGCAGTGGTTGTGGGTAGCTTCATAGTACTGTGTCTTAACCCCTTGTACCACCAGAGAGGATCCTGTGGCTGTTTTGGTATTGGTGTGATATAATAATGACACCTGAAAGAGAAGATCCCATTGTAATCAATAGGATCTATTGGTAAGCCATTATTACCTCAATTAAAAAAAATTCCTAAATAATGATATATTTATATTGTACTATCTGGTAAATATAAAAATGTTATATTTTTTTAATTACTTGAGAATTCTGAAACAGGTATCTGAAAATGATAAGCCTTTGGTCAAGTCTGACCCACTATCTATATTTACAAATAAACTTTTATTGGTAAATCACCATACACACTTGTATATCATCTTTTGTGCTACAATAGCAGAGGCAACCAGTTATTACAGAGTCCATGTTCCCAAAACCCTAAAATACCATCTGGCCCATTACAGAAAATATTTGCAGGCTCCTAATCAAGAGAATAATTTTTATTCTGAATTCTAATTTAATAAAATTTTGTTATTTTATTCTATTTCTTCCATTCATTTAAATCATCTTAGACGTGGGTACCAAAAGTCTCACATCAAAGCTGTCCTCTACATCATATCATGGTAGTGAGAATTAAATATGGAGACAAGTAGTGTTGTATATTATAGATGTTCAAAAATATGAATTCATTGCCCCTTTCCAAAATGTTCTTGGTGCTACTGTTTTAAATCATAATTTCTTGCTGGAGTTTAGCTCCATGTGATAATATTATGGAACTTTTTCTTACAAAATCATGCATATGAATCACTGGGGTAATATTAAAAGACAGATACTGAGTCAGGTTGGAGCTGGAAATTCTTCTTTTTTTATTTTTTTAATTTCTTTTATTACAAAAGTTTATTTTTACATCATTTTGTACATTTTTTTCCCATCCCGATTGTAATCCCCGCGGGTTTCCCATCACCAAATCACCCGTGTGCCATCACGATAATCCCGTGCATTTCTCTCCCCCCCCCCCGTTTTTGAGGAGCTGGAAATTCTTAATTTCTATCAAATAGCAAGTATCATTTTGATATAAGGCATAGAGAACTTCATATTAAAACAAGTGAGTATCTCTCAAAGAGCATCTATTAGGATCTCCTTAAGGTTTACTTTGCTTGGAAAAGATTGATTTCTAGGTGCTAATACAGAAGAAGGATTAGGATGGGTCATGCTGGTATTCATGCCATGGACCCAACTGTGACTATTTCCTCATGATAGCACTTACAAGAAATGATCCCACCCCATTCATAGATAAAACTTTATCTTTCATTCACTTATCTATCCAGCATTTGCTAAGTACCTGCCGTAGGCCCATGTTGGTTTTGTCTTGAAGCTTTCATTCTTGGGTCAGAAGAAAGGGAGAGTAGATTCAAGATGTGTATGCTAAAAAATTCAAAATAAGTACTTCTGAAGTTACAATAGAATTTTGTGGGGGTATAGAGGAAAAAGTTGTTTATTTCCATCAGCTTGACATTTGGGAAAATGCTAACCAAGGCATCAGAAAGAATGTGTCCCTTGGATACATTCTAAAAAGTAAAGTTTGTCCAAGTCCATCAAAAAATGGGCAGAAGAGCTAAAAAGACACTTCTCCAAAGAGGAAATGCAGATGACCAACAAGCATATGAAAAAATGTTCATCATCACTTGTAATAAGGGATCTGCAAGTTAAAGCTACAATGAGATATCACCTCACACCAGTGAGAATGGCAAATCTTAAATCAACTAGCAACAAAAAATGTTGAACTCTCCTGCACAACTGGTGGGAATGCAAACTAGTACTACCACTATGGAAAACTGTTTGGCGGTTCCTCAAACTGCTAAACATGGAGTTTCCATGTGACCCAGCAATCCCACTCCTAGGTATCTACCTAGAAGATACAAAAACTGAGAGGGAGGGGACGGGAAGTGCACGGGATGATGGTGATGGCACACGGGTGACTTGGTGATGGGAAACCTGTGGGGATTACAAATGAGATGGAAAAAAAAATGTACAAAATGATGTAAAAGTAAACTGTAAAAAAAAAAGGACCTATTATGGATAAAGAGCCTACTAAGAAGTAGTTACCACCTTCAAGAGACTTACAGCAACTTTACTACTGTATCAAAGTGAAAAGAGTGAACTAGAGCAGCATCAGAAGCTGCAGGGCATGTGTAAGCTCACACTTAAACCTGCGTAAGATTTATAACAGGTGGCACTCCCTGGTGGTGCAGTGGGTTAAAGCACAGCACCAAGAAGGTAAAGCCTCTTCAGCATGAGTTCAGTCCTCACCCAGGAGGTGATCAACATGGCCTGGCAGACCTCTCCTCACCTGCCTGCTGCTCCCCTCAGCAGTATACTTTGTCAGTCAACTTGTTCTGCTCCCCACTCTGTCTCTGGTGAATCCTCTCACCACCCCTGCACCTCTGGCCTGTACCTCAGTTCTTTATGCATAAATAAATAAATCTTTAAAAAAAAAAGATGTGGTAAATATACACAATCGAATATTACACCGCAAAAAAAAAAAAAAAAAAACACATGCTTTTTGCAGCAGGAGCTGGAAGGGATCATGCTTAGTGAAATAAGCCAGAAAGAAAAGGAAAAATACCAAATGGTTTCACTCATAGCAGGAGCATAAAGGACCAGGGAGATAATAATAATGGATCAGAGACATTTTACAGGGATGTAATGTGGGGAATGGAATAAAAAATGGGAGGGGAGAGAAGTGCACTGGACTATGGTGATGGCACACGGGTGATTTGGTGATGGGAAGCCCATAGGGATTAGAACTGAGATGGAAAAATGCACAAAATGATGTAAAAATAAGCTATTATATTATTTAAAAAATTAATTATTTTTAAAAACTAAGGTTGTCTAAAACAATGGTGGAGCAAAAAATAAACCAAGCTAAAGTGTAGCATGAAGATGGGCAATATCCTGATCGGAGGACCAGATATTCCACACTGTTGGAACAAATTTGAAAAAGAAAAGAAAAAAGAACTTGCTGCAACAGACAGTAGAAAATGATAAAGAGTTAAGCAGGGGAGCAATTGATCACTGCTTTACATCAGCAATTAGGCTGCTGCATCTGTTCCTTGCTTGTTTTAACTTCCAAGCACTGTATTTAGAATAACGTATAGAGCACCTGAGTCTTCTGAGTTCCCGATAAATATGTGTACATGAAGATGCTCCATACTTTGAAATGATTTTCTTTATTATTTGGTGTAAAAAATAATGTAATATTTGTTGGATATGTGTGTCAACTCCCGAACATTACTGAAACTGTTTTACAATTGAACATTACTGAAACTGTTGACACTATCTGTGTTCAAATGCTTTCTAATTTACAAGTGACCTGATTTATAAGTGATCTATCAATTAGACAAAGTACACATCACATTATTTCCAAATAGTGCAATTTTTAGGTTGGGACACTTAATAATGTGATAAAACTTGCTATCAGTACAATACTGTTATGATACTTCTAGTAGCTCAGTAGTCACTTTGATGTGGATTTTTGACTTAATTAAATTTCCAGATTAAATATTTATAGAATATTAGAATTTTTAAAAATTCTCTAAGTATAACTTCATTACAGACTTGTAAATAATTTATTTTTATTTTATGCATATAAGAGCTGGCATGTAGGCCAGAGGTTTGGGGTTCAGGAAGCTGGCTGAGATGAACTCTATTAGCATCAAAAGGACAATTCAGGGTGAACTTGGGAAAGCAGAATTGACTTTTACCCTTATAACTAAGTAGAACTGACCCCTTAAAGCCTAACCCTCATGGTTAGCTTCACCAAAGACAGAGTGGGAAGCAGAACAGGCAGATCTATTCAAATGTACTGTTGAGGGGAGTAGTGGATGAGATAGGAGAAGTCTGTTGCTCCAGTGGTGTTAGATCCCACGGGTTGAACTTGTGCTGCAGTGGCTGCCAATGGCTTCATACTACTGAGACTCAACCCCTTGTGCCTCCAGCAAGGCACTTGTAAACAACTTAAAATCTACCATGCACCTATTAAATTCATTTTTAAAAGCCTTGGTAAGTTTGAAAAATGAGTCCAGTTAAAAGCAGAAATGAAGTATGAGAATGTTTAGTTGTAAGATAGTGACATTATCTTATAGACAGGAGATCAGATGTTCAGAAAGCAGTTGAATCAATTTCATTTGACTGAGGCTAACAGTGAATTGCAAACTTACCCAAGATGATACAGTTCAATAACACTAGACCAATTAGAGGTAATGTGTGTATTGAACTACTGTATGGAGGATATTGTGAAGGGAATATATTTGGCTAGTGGAGGAAAGTTAGACTATTGGTAAGAGATGTATGCAGATTCAAGGATGTGTGTGTATATATATATATATATATATCCTTGTACATATATGTATTTGATTGTATGTGCTTTGTCTTTTGGAACAAAAGAATGTAGGAATACATTGGGACTATAAGGTTCTTATTTTACAAGACTAAAGAACTTTGACATTATCTTCTGTGCAACAGGGAACCCATGAGGAATTTTAGGCAGGGGGATTATGTGAATAAACATGTATGTATATTAGAATGATTGTAGCAGTGTCGATGATGAGCTAGAAACAGAGAAAGCCCAGAGGAAGGGCAACAAGTTAAGAGGATACAAAAGTGATTCCAGAAGCAATAGCTGTGGGGATTGATAAATATACATTAGTTAAAATGTGCATTATAAAAGCATTAATAACCCGCTTAAACAAAATATTCCCACTTTACAGTAACTCTCAAGAATCTTCAGATACCCCATTTTTCCCCCTGCTTCTCAATAGATGGATAATTTACCTCAAGGAGTTTTAGCCCAAAGAGTACTAGAGTCAAGGACAGAGATAAAAATTGGCCTTGGGCTTCAGAATTTCAACTGACCCACATGTCATAGAAGATACTGTGTGAACTGAAGCATATGTATTGAAAATCATTCACCTGCCTCCTCACAGCTGGCTGAGATGAACTCTATTAGCATCAAAAGGACAATTCAGGGTGAACTTGGGAAAGCAGAATTGACTTTTACCCTTATAACTAAGTAGAACTGACCCCTTAAAGCCTAACCCTGCATGGTTATATTAGCATCTTGGATTTTGCATAAAAAAAGTATTCTCAGTAACAAAGATGACTATCTGATCTAGGGTCATAGGTACATTTGAGTGAGATTTTCAAAGCTCAGTCAGCCGTGAGACACTATATAAACAAGGCGTGGGCAGCTAGACCTACTGTTTGCCTCTTAGCTCTATTGCTTATTATGCATGATATAACCTCTTTAAAATTCATTTTCATCTTTGAAAATATGGGCACACTTTAAACCAAACCCACTTGCTATTGTAAAAACAAATAAACAAACTTGTAAAGGTCAAATGACATAGTGTTTATGAATGTGTTCACCAAAGGGTGTGAAAGACAGAAGGTAACTGAAATGATGCAACAACAAAAAGTAAGCGTGTCAAGCTTGGTTTAAGATCAGTACTCTGGACTTAGTGTCCTCTGGATTTAAGTCCAGACTACAACTTGGTGCCCTTGGGCAAGTAACAAGTTATTTTCTTTATAGCTTCCAATATATTTACATGGAAAACTTCTCATTCTTTAAGACCAGGTTCACATATCACTTCTCCAAGAAGTCGTCAGAAGCTTCTCCACAGGAATTGTTGCTCTTGTCTATTCTCTCACAGATATCCATGTGTCACTTCCCAGCAATTTTCTTGATTACAAGTCATTGGAAATTCTAATTTAATTAGAGAGGAAATGTGTTGACTCATAAAACCAAGAAGGGTTAAAAAACAAACATGTGAAGGGCAGGAGGACAGCTTCAGTTTTAGAAGTTCTGTGTTCTAACTTCAAAGGTTGCTTTTCTTTGTTAGTTTTCTCCTTAATTCAAATTGACTTTCTTTGTAACTTGAGAGATACAGCTCTTGATAATGTCGAAATCTTGAAATCTCCCCCATGTGCCACTAGGAAGGGAAGCCATTTTTTTCAGAAACAGTTTTGAAAATCTCAGGAAAGTACTAAGACTTGACCACTTCCAAACCAAACCAGGTAATTATGTGTGACCAGAGAGGCATTAGTAGTGTGACTTAGGCATTGTTGCCATCAGTGAACCAATGTTCAATGTGTAGGGAATCAGAGTTATCAAAAACCTGGAGGCTCTTAAGTACAACATTTAGATTTCAAGATTATATGAAGCAGGGTCTCCCTGGTGGCCTCGCGGTTAAGTCTCAGCTACCATGACAGTCTACCATGATGGCCTGAGTTGATCCCTGGCCAGGAACTAACCCACCTATGGTGCAATAGACCTCTTCTGTCTCACCAGCTTCTCCATTTAGCAGTGTGTTTCAGTTCATCTGCCTGTCCTGCTCCCCATTCTGTCTCTGGTGAATTTGCTTACCCCCCACAACTCTAGACTACATCCCAGTCCTTCTATGAAAAGTATATGAAGGTACAGTTTTTTAGGTAGGGAGATAAGAAAGTAAAACCAGAATTCTCACAGATGCTACTTTTTCCTGTTTATTCACATGTTTTCAGAATCAGACAGTGAAGTACATAAAGACAATACTTAAATCTAAGACAGTGACTATGTCTTATTTAATGGGTACTGAAAATGCATGTGTGTATTTGTGTGTGCATATATGTGTGTGTGTGTACACACTTCAATAACACTTGCTTTTAATAATACTTAATATGCATAAGTTGTGTTAAGTAACATCTAATCCTTTTGGGAATACAGTCTCTGGTATTTGCAACTCTTGGCAGCTAATATTCATAGTTAAATCTGGAAAGTAAAAATAAGTCAAATATTTTAGAAATCCATAAAAAAAACTGGACAAGCGATGTTTATAGATTACCAATTTAATAATATGCTTTTCTCTTCAAAAGGAGCTCCAAATTTATCCACCCATTTTTTTATTCCAGTTGCAAAGTGATAGATGAATTTTTCAGTCATATTCTCAGATCATATTTATGATTTCAAAGATCTTTGGTGATTAGTCGAGTAGACCATTGCCTCTCAGAACAGTTTGTAACTCTCTGTCTCCAATAATTTGTCTCCTTTACGTTCATTCTTAGCCAGGCAATGTTTCTGAAGGCTTGAATTCACCTTTTTCTTTGGGATTTGCCTTCTGCAGGAAAATGCACACTCTGAAAGACTACTCACATGCTGTATGTCATTCACTTCATCACAGACTTCCTTGGTAGCCTGTAGATCTGGGTACTGGCACTTGTTTTTTCTGTGCCTAACTCCTCTGGTTTTTCTAGCTCTAGGAAATGTGTCTCTTTGTTTCATTTCTTCTTTACTGGGAGATCTGGGTTTCTTAGTATGTAGGCATGTGGAATTGATACAGTGACTTCCAGCTTGGGAAGCAACTTCACTTTTAGAACAGCACTTGGGTCTCTTCTCAACAGTTGAGGAAAGCTTCCCATATTGGACTGTAGTTGAAGAGGGCTCTGGGTAGATTGACTCATGCCCATACACATTCTTTTCTTTTGAATGCTCACAGAATAGCTTATGGATGAAGCATTCACTTCTGTGTCTTCCTTTCAGAGAGTGAGTACTTGAATCTCTGCTTACTGATCTTTTGGAAAGTTTGTCACACCAGGATTTGGATCTCTGAGTATGAGACCCTAAGTGTCTTTGGGTTGTTCTACTGGAGTGTGAACCAACTGCAAACTGGGAGGATTGTCTACAGATCATCCTCTTTTTTCTGGAAGAGGTCAGCTTCCTGCCATCTGTCTTTGGAGAGAGGGCAATTTCTGAAATGGAGCTCCAAGAGGGATCTCTCTTTCTGCACTTGCACCTTATCAAGGATCTTTGTCTGGGGTGTCTTTTCTGAAAGATTTTTGGTGAAGAGTCCAAGTAGTTATTTTTTTCTGCTTCTTTTTTCCGACAATTTGTCTGCTGATCAACCCTTAAAATCTTCCTTTCTTTTAGGCTAAACTTAGCTGGTTGCTCTTGATTAAAAATTGCTGGGGCGCTGATGGCACGAGCAGTTGTTTCACTCTTCCCTAAATTCTGGACATGACTAGGAATCAAATTTATTCCTTCTTTCGTCCTCTCTTGAAGACTTTTTTTGAGACTCAGTGAACCCTGACCCCTTTCCTTTGGTTTAGCACAATGCAGGAACATATTATTAGTAGAAACCATGCCTGAATCTGATTTGTCTTTGATCCAAGCTTGTTTTTTACTTGCTGCTTTATGAAGGATGACTGGAATTTCAGATTTCTTTAAGAAAGAGTCAACATTTGAAAATTGTTGCAAGCCTGATAGAGGTCTTTCATCATTATTCCACTGGCCCTTGGTATTTTTAGACTGTTTTGTGTCATGTTTAGAAACAAGAACAGCCTGATCTGAGGGCAAAGGCAAAACTGGAACTGTTACGGTGGACTTCTTTTTCACCCATGATGAAGCAGAAGGACATTGATAAATGGCTTGCTTGTCATAGGTATCCATGTTGTAAGGTGAGTGAACAAAGCTTATAAACTCATGCAGAAAATGATGGGTATATTGTTGGAGATAAGGTTCTAAGAGGTGAATGAAGGACTCACTGTCCAGGTCATATTCTGTCATGTGGTGGAGAATGGTGGCTAGGAGATTCTTCACTGTGTACCCATAATCTCCATAAACAGCAGTTAGTTCCCGTTTTAGCCATGGGACCAACCTCTGTAGGCAACCAGGGTTTCTCTTGAAGTAATTTGCTGAAAAGTGCTTTACAAGTCTGTATCCTTGGACATGTGCCACCCAAATTCCAGAATAATACAGAGCTCTTCTGAACTTCATTACCACCTGTTCTTTAAAGTAACCCACAGATATGGAGTTTGGTTGGAATTTCCAGGTATCCCCAAACTCCTTCAGTAACTCTTGAACAGTCAGTTCTCTCAAAGGTCTGAGTTTCTTTGCAATACATTCAGGGCTCATACTGAGATGATTATTTTGAGTGGACTCCTCGTAGCTTTCCCCCTCTGAGGGAAGAAACACTGAGTCTTCTTTGGTATTATTCTCTGACTTGGTAGAACATGGAGCAGGAAAGAACTGCACACTGCAAGAAGGTCTGGATTTCTTCCTTGATCTTGAATGTAGAGAGTTATTGACACTCTTGTTGGGGTGGGAATTCCCATCAGACTCGATTTGCATATCATCCAAGCAGTTAAGGCTCTCACAGTCAGATGAGAAATCTGATGGCATTGCCCTGAACTGATTGTATTTCACAGTTGTATGTGAGAAAAATTGGTTCAAATCAATTCCTCATTTGGCATGAAAAAGCCCTATTAAAAACATTCCATGCATATTTCTGTAATATGTTTTGTCTCCATGGAATAAATTCTAGAATAAAGCTAAAGAACAAACAGTTCCCTCACATTAATAATAGTGAGCTCAATAGCTCATAGACAAGGCAATGAGGATTCAAGCACAATGATTTTCTCTTTCTCAAATTGTTGCTGTGAACTCTGAAAAGCAAATTAGAAATATACACCAATATTTAAGTATCAAATATAGCAATTCTAACTCTAGAGATTTAATCTAGATATATAAATCCTCAAATAGATAAAGATTAGGGTTTTTTAAGGAATAAAAAAGTAAAATAACAACCTGAGTCTCTACCAGTAGAAAATCTGTTAACTAAATCATGGTTAACTCTTTGTATTTAATGTATTTAATGAAAGGCAAGTCTATAATACATATAAGAGAAGATCACTGAATATATTGTTAAATTAAAATGTTAGTTTATAGGAAAAGACTATTAGAAAATCTTAGAGCTTTACCATTCATTTCTGGTAGTGTTGTGAACAAGACACCTTGAAAAATAATCCCACTAGGAACGATAAAAGAATGCATGCTATAGTTGTAAGTATAGATCAATATAAATATATCTAAATTGAGAGAAGTGAGTGAAATTCTCAGAGGTGATAAACAAAATATCAGAAATGGATGTAGTTCTGATATCACTCTCCTGCAGCAGATGATAGAAGAGTGAATAGTGTCCACAGTTGAATATCTGTCTAATAAGAATCCTGCATATAAATCTGTGTACTCAAATGTCTACCTTTTGTCTCACAAGAGTCAGTGAGAAAAATTAGCTGATATTTTATAACTAGAAACAAGTTTGCAGACTAAAATCAAACAATCTGTTTCTGTAAAACCTCAAAAGGGATCATTTATTTTGAAGTTGATCCAACTTGGAAGAAGCAAACCCCTTTCTCAACTTAAAACCAGGTCTCATGACCAGGACAAATATCCTATAAGAAAATTTCACAACAAAAAATCACTAATAAAAAACATCATTATAAACATTAATTCACAAAAATAGTAACATATTTGCTCCTAAAAGAATCAGAAAATGAATGAGCTGCAGGATTGTGTAATACTCATCCCATCTTATGAGGTTCCAAGCTATCTTTTCCAGTGTAATGCTTTCACTAAGTCGTCATTCATCTTGAAAAATAAGATGACAACAATTACATTATTTAGGTATTTACCTGCTAGAGGATCCACACTTGTTTGAGCCTTAACTGCTGGATTAATTTGGTTGTCGAAGATTACCTCCGTTGTGTTTACCTAGAGACAGAATTTAGAACTTAAAGCAAATTCTACTGTGGACTGAAGAAAGACTATTCCAAGTTTTCCATGAAACATTTCATCTGTTTTTTCCAAGTATACTGAGTCCCAAATAACTTTAAGATGCAAGCTCTTAATGAAACAGAATTGAGGTCCGTGACTTCAAAGGTCGCCAGAGCCCTTTACTTTTTTTTATTATATATTTTAATTATTGTTATTATTTATTTTTTACATCATTCTTCATTTTGCGCACCCCCACTTTACTTTTCTAACAGACCAATCAAAACCAAATAGACTAACTCAGAAGAGAGCAGGGCACTGGGGGGAAATAGTTGTTCCTGATAAGTGAATTCTCCAAAAGAACAGTTGCTAGTTTAAGATTAATATTTTTTGGGGGGGGGCCCTCCCTGGTGGCACAGCGGGTTAAAGCACTGCACTGAGAAGCTAAAGCCACTTCCGCATGAGTTCGATTCCCGCCTGCCCCGGAGGTGACCACATGGTGTGGCAGACCTCTCCTGACCGGCCCGCTGCTCCCCTCAGCAGTGTACTTCGTCGATCTGCCTGTTCTGCTCCCCACTCTGTCTCTGGTGAAGCCTCTCACCGCCCCGAGCTTCTGGCCTGTACCCCAGTTCTGTATGCATAAATAAATAAATCTTTAAAAAAAAAGATTAATATTTTTTTAAAGATTTATTTACTTATGCATACAGAACTGGGATACAGGCCAGAGGTGTAGTGAGAGGATTTACCAGAGACAGAATGGGGAGCAGAACAGCCAGATTGACAAAGTGTACTTCTGGGGGGAGCAGCGGGCAAGTCAGGAGAGGATTAGGATTTAAATTAAATTAAAAATTTGTCACTTTCTCTTTAAAAGCAAAATATGAATAAACTATTACTAAAGACAAGGTTGTTAATGAATGTCTTGGTTGTGTACCACATTTTGGACCAAGATTATTAAAATGCATTATTTGGAGGGTAATTTGTTCATTATAGCTAAATAAGTATGATATAGTCAACACAATTGGAAGGTCACTCATTTTGGAAGTATGACTCATTATCATAGTCCTTTAAAGTTTAGTCATGCTTGCAAGGTTATTTAACTTCTCTTAGATCCAGGATGAAATCAATTTAGCTCATGGGATATCTGGGGGAATTACACAAGCTAATTTATGTTAGTGTCAGTGATTCATAGCAGTTCAATAGAACACTCATTTTAGTGTTATTTTGAGTAAATTTCATTGTGAATTACCAAGATAGTAAATCACCTTTGTTTTTTTGTTTTTTGAAATGTGTTTTGTGAGATTCTGTAATACAAGATAAATATCATTTTCAATGCCTTCATAATTATAGGGCAACACATATTCCTGTAATCTTTCCACATCTCACAGCTTTATATGGAGGAAAGACCCATATAAACATGAGTTCTTATTCTGCTTTTACTCTGGGAAATTTCACATATGCCTTCAGAGTATTGGCTTACCCTTCAATGAAATGAAGTAAGGTTAATTAAAATGAGATTTAGGGGTAAAAGTATTTTGTAAAATACAATGACTATTAGTAATAATTTTCCTCAAGAGTTAATCTCATTTATACACTATGCCTCTCTCAGTATAAATAACCAATAAATACCTGTTGAAAGGAAGAGAGGGGAGAGATAGAGAAAGGACGAAAGGGAGGAAGGGAAGAAGAAAGAACATGATAGGCAAAAACATATCTAAGTTTTTGCTGCGGATACTTAAATTTTCAGTCTGTCATTTTTTTCCCTACCATCAGATTCAGTTCCTAAATACTGATATTCCTAAAGAAGTTTAGAATGGAAATGTTGCTGAAAAGGGGTGCATTGGCATCCAAAGTAAGAGTACTTCAAATTCAAGGAGTTCTTAAGTTGACAATGATAGATTAATTTGATCATTAGACACTGAGATCTTACCCTTTATCTTCCTACCTGAGACCTGAGGTAGGTACTTGAAAGTCTTATTCTGCATTTTTCCAGCTTCCATGACTCTAGGACAGAAATTCTCCAACTAAGTTCTACTGGGGCCCTTCTTTGTAGAATATTGAATATCTTCCATAGTTCCTAACCACTACATGCTAGTATCGCCTCCTATTCAAGTATGATAACCAAAAATATTTCAAGATACTGTCAAATGTCTCCTGAGATGGTAAAATAGAGTGCCCATCCCCATGATGTGTTTTGAGATTGGAGACTTCCTCTCCAGAACTCGCAGCAGTTCTCTCGCCAAGAAGTTCTAGTATGTGTATTAATTGGAAGGAGAAATTTTGTATTAGCTGAAAGAGCCTGGGTTTGAAGCCAGAAAATCTGAGCTTCAATTTTGACACTTTATACTTGGATTTGTTTTTCATAAGCTGCTTAGTTACATTCTGAGTTTGATTTGTTTCATTTATATATTCAAGCTGGGAAAGTTTTTTTGTTACACTTACTGTCACCAACAGATTATATATCTATGTGTCTGTTCTCTGCTCTCTAATATAAGCTCCCTTAAAAAAAGGATGAAGCCTTTGGTTTATACACTACTGTTTCCTCAGTTCTAAGTCTGGCACACAAGAATGACTTATCTGTATTTGCTGAATAAAGTTTCTATTAGTGGCACAAAAATTAGTGTCTAATAAGTATATACTAGGTGTCATTTTTTTTTCTTAAGGTACATCTCAGCTTTCTTACATTTATGAAAAACTAAATAGCAATTCAGTTTAATGCTTAGCATTAAATAGCAAATTCATTCCCCCCGAAAAAAGAAACAAATAAATATGGTACTAAGTTACTTGTGAAAAGTAAACTGGTTTATATTCATTATCATGAAAGCCAAAATAAGAAAGCAGAGTGTCACCTAGTTTGACCTGAGCTAGGACTGAGTTGGGTGACTTCAGTTTTTCACCATTTTGCCCAAGTCCATGAATGACCATGAAACACTGTGAGCATTATCTTGGTTTTACAAATACATTTTAGGAAGTACACAAATTCACAAATAGTCATAAGTAATGACAATGACAGTGTTTGTGGGCAAAAGCATGTGTACATATAGAGGAGTAAAAATTGTAACCCAAAAGATATATGTATGTATGTATGTGTATGTATGTATGTATATATATAGTGATAGATAAATATGTAAAAGACTGATAAATCAATAATAATAATAATAATAAAGATTAGCTTTGCAAGGGAATTCTTTTTAACTTAATTCTTAGGGAAAATGGTAAAATTTCATTCCAATCCTGGTAGCTTTCTCTGTATATATAACAACAGAACAGGGTCTCTCTTTCTAAGGTATCTCCTTCACAGACACACGGAGGGAACCAATGACTACAAATTCCTAGTACATGTTTTGTTCCAATTTGCTGTTCTTTGTGGTTCCTGATTCTTCATATATTCAGAGATTTCTCAACTCTCTGTTTCTGACTTTTAGTTTAATTCCACCATGACCTGACAGAATGCTTTTTAGGAATTTTAGTATTTTACATTGGTTAAGGTGTGTTTCATAAGACTCTACTGTGGTGAATAATCAGTTTAAACTTGAGAAGCGCATGCATCCTGTTATTGTTTTATGGAATAGTCTATTAATAACAACTAGATCAAGTTAACTTAGTGTGATTCAGGTAAACTATATCCTTCCTGATTTTCTGCCTGCTTTATCAGTTACTGAAAACTGGTGGTATTGTAGTGATCAACTATAATAATGCATTTACATTTTCTTATAAAGTTCTATCAGTATTTGCTTCTTATATTTTGATGCCCTGTAGCTATATCTTTCAGAGAACTGATATCTTTCATTATAGAATATTTCTCTTGGTCTCTGGTAATGTCCATTTTTTCTGAAGTTTTTTTTAAAATGTAACTACTTTAACTTGCTTTTTAATTATTCTTATCATGGCATACCATTCTTCATCTCTTTTAATCTAAGTGATTATAAAGTAGATTTTTTTCATAGACAACATATAATTGGGTCTTTACTTATTATTTTGTTTAACCACACTGATAGTCTCTTTTATTGGTATATTTAGACACTTCACATTTAAAATGATTATTGTTACCATATGTCTACAATGTTTCTGTTTTTTTGGTACTTCACTGCCCCATTTTAAGTTGAGAAAACCAAGACTACTGAATTAAGTGACTTAACCAAGGTTAAGGTTACACATGACAAAAATAATAGTCAAAAGTTGCTGAAAGATATACTTGACTGAAAAGTATCCTCCTTATACTCAGTGATTTCAGGGGGAAAGAAACCTAATGAAGCCTCCAAACCAATTGAAACTATGCCCTCAGGGTCTCTAAAATGAATGTCCCTCCAAGACTTTCATCTTTGAAACTAACCTGATAAAGAAATATTAAGAACCTAGACTCTTTTTCCTACTTCAATCACAACACTTAGATTAACAGCAAGTTAATGCTAAACCCTAATAAGATACTCAAAAGAACAATAGTAAAAGAGAAAGAAAATATGCTTCATTCATGGAGACATTAACATTACCCTGGATGTTAAACCCATAGTTTTAGGATGCCAGCTTTCTTAAAGAGCAGGAAAATTTTGGCCTCAAGCTCAAATCAAGCTGTTCAGTTTTATTTTCCCATTCACTGAGGCTATATAATATGAATTGTTACAACCTGACTCCTGAATTACCATCTATTTTTCTATAAAAGTGCCTCACCCTGCCTCCATGGGGAAGAGAGGAAAGACGGACTGGACTTGAGCCCAAACCATAATTTTAGTAATAGCTAAACCAAGTGACTGCAGCCATAATTGAGTCATTCAAGCCAAGTGGTAGCAGTAATTAGTTTGTCAAATTTGAATAAAGGAGTTTTTTTGGAGGCAAAAAGAAGAGTTTGAGCTAAAGAGTCCTGAACTGTCAGCCCCCGAGGGAGGGATCTTTTCCAAGCAGGAAGGGTCTTCCCAGCACCATAGTTTTCTTGTGTGACAGTGATAGATGTTCCTCGTTACAGATTATGGCCTTGTCACACTTAAACTAATCTTTCTTCATGTTTTCAGGCCCTGCTCATTCCCTAGGGCAGCAGTCATCAATTTACATGGAGAGGCATCTAGAGAAATACAAAATCTATTTATCACACTTGCTCCGAGCGTACTAACTGGCTTCAAACTAAGCATGAATTCACATTTGAATTGGGCTTCACCTCTGCAGTACCATAAATAGTATCAAGGGATTGTTACTTAGAACAATTTTGTATGTTTTTCCCTCAAAAGGAGTCATCTTTTTTTGTGGATACATGTCATTTCATACAACAAGCTAGAAAATACTCAGTGCAATCAATATTTACTTTCTATAGTTTTGCATACCTTTTCCATAAAAGGTTCTTTTCCATATGTTGTCATTTCCTGTCACTTTCAAACAATGGCTGTTTTAGTTCATGTGTTTTACTCTTTTTTGCTACCACATTCCCACTAGAGCTCCTTAATCAATATGTGACTAGGCTGCATTTTAATATTCAAAAATGATGTAAAGTCTTTCCAAGGGTCAACAAAGGGTGGGGAAGAGCAAGCAGATCATGACTAAAATAAATAAACATAGAAAAAAGACTCGTGTCTATAGTGCTAAGTTGATGTTACTCATCAAACTGTCACAACTAGCTATATATTAAAATTTTAAAAACTGTGGTCAGAACGTTTATTAAAGAGAGATTGATTACCTATAAGCATTAATTGACAAACTGGGAGAGAAAAGGAATCAATAAGCTAAGACTTTAAGAAATTAGCAAAAAGAGCATCTAAAAGCATGGAAACCATGGTGAAATAAAGATAAAAGCAAATGATTCTTAAGTAGGAAAAAGAAAGAGAATTGATAAACTGAGAAAATGTTAAGATAATGAGAATGATTGAGCAAAGGATATTATGGAAAACAGAAAAAAATACGTGGGAACATTACTGGACACCTGAACTCCAGCACTTCGCTTATTGTAATTCGTCACCTTGATAAAGTTTGCTGTGTAATCATATGCAGACAAATGAGGACACCCAATGAAAGAACTCCCATTGAGCAGACTGCACTTGCTTCATGTTCTTGTTTTTGCCCCCCTTTATCCCGCTTTACTTCTCTGATCAGACAATGAAGACAATGATTTTACACTGGCCTAAGGAGTCTCAGATGGCTAAACCTAGATTCCCTCAGTACAGATAGGAATTGTCATGTTTCCTGTCCTCTCGTCACCACCTAACTCAAACTGCTCCCTGGAACACAGCAATATTAGGCTTATAAAATAAATTTTCGACTGGTACTTTTAAAAATAAAACAATAAATGTTTTCAATTTCCCTATTTACATTGGATTTTTTCAGATTCTCTCCTAGATTACTTCTACTCCACTCTAGTTCCAAAATTGTAAACTTTTAGAACTGCGGAACACTTGGGGTCTTGTATTTATTTGCATTTTGTGCTTTTGTGTGTCTATTTCTTCAGATGAGAATAGCAATACCTCCATCATTTTGCTAGCCAACGCTTAGCTTACTAGCATATATTCCACCTTCTCTTTGATTGTCCTTTCATGACCCCCCAAGGTTGTGGTGTGTCCTTCCTCTGTAACTCCCATATACATGTCACCTATGGGCCCCTTCCGGCAAACAGGTTAAGAGTAACACACTTTGAGTCCAGAGATCTGTGTCTGGAGCTCAACTTTGCCACTGCATGCGCATGTCACCTCCTAGATTTTGCATGTCACTTTCCTCCTCTGTGAAAGGAGGAAGGACTATGTGTATAGTATTCGAGTAATGCCCAATTTTGAGTAAATGCCATAATCTACTAATTATATTATGGTGAGAGACAAGGTAATTACAAATTGTTTATTTCCTATTTTAAATTGTGAGCTCTTAAAGTAAGAATATACTGTTCATTTAGTGAAAGAATGCAAAAGCATCTTCGTCGTCTTCTTTTTTTTTAATATTTATTTATTTATGCTTACAGAACTGGGGTACAGGCCAGAGGTGTGGTGGGTGAGAGGATTCACCAGAGACAGAATGGGGAACAGCACAGGCAGATTGACAAAGTATACTGCTGAGGGTCGTAGTGGGTGAGTCAGAAGAGGTCTGCCATGCCATGTGGGTCAGCTTTGGGGCCGGGGATTGAACTCATGCTGCAGTGGCTTTGGAGAGCTCATAATGCAGTGCTTTAACCCATTGTGCCACCAGGGACAGCCCACACCTTCATCTTTTAAGCAAGTTTATTGAGACGTAATTTACACGACACAAAATTCAGCCATTGTAATACAATTCAATATTTTTTGTAAATGTGCCAAATTGCTCCACTGTCACCATCATCCAGATTGAGAGCACTTCTATCACTTATTCATCTCTTTGTGCCCCTCTTACAGATAATACCCATAGCCATCCCCATTTTATATTTGGGGAAACTGATATCTGGAGAAATTACTTGAATTTCTCAAGACCACAGTAATGTCAGTATGATAAGCAGGTCTTGAATTCAAGTCTCCTGACATCCTCTATGTCCAAACCTACTTCCTAAAAAGTACTCTCTGCCCTGATCATCTAATAGTCAACAAATATTAGAATTAGGCATTCTATTATCTTTCTTTTTTATCATCTTTATTGTTATTAGCATTTTCATCATTATCATTGATGGGGCATCAGCTCTTAGGCACTTATTGTCTACCTATCTCAGGCTTTATGATGCATAGCTCATCTCCTTCAGAATAGAAGCTATCATTCATGCCATGAGGCAGTGCCAGCCATTCCTGAGTTTCAGATGGGCTCAGATACTGTCAGAACCATGCCATTTTCAATTTGAATGATTATTTGTCCAGATGCCAACTCAGCAAACTCAATCTGGAAACTTAAAATCTATTAGTATAAAATGAATGATGAAAATTGGAACATGAATTAGAGATCCTAATTCCATGTAAAGCAGAGCTGTTGTCAACTCTTTTCATTTTAGAATGGACAATGGGAGAACAAAAGAAAAGACAAATCAGTGATATTGAAGTCATAAGAAACAGCTCCCTTTTTCTTTATACTTGATATGTATAGCTTCTCTCTGCTAATCAAGAAACCCTTAGATATTAAGTTCTATGAATACTGAAATTGCTTTAGTCTCAGAGCACCACCTTGATTTTCTGTGATGTTGTCAGAGTGTGGCAAAAGTGAATTTTCCTGTAAATTCTCTGTGTACCGATAATATTTTGGTTCATGCTTCAAGTAATGGACTAAATCAGTTCTCACTCAAGGCAGCTGTTCATAACTCACTAATCCAGGGTGATTATTTTGTGAAAACAAGCACCTCTCAAAACACTTTAGCTGATATCTACTTAAAAAGAAGATAATGTTGGCAGATCAAAACGAAAATAAAAAGTTGATGTGTAGCCCTTACATTAAGCTAATTAACAATTTGGCAGGTCCAACACTGAAAGCACCCAATTATCTCAGGCCAACCTACTGGCCATCAACATTTTTGTAATGCATCTGGCACAGAAAGTATCACACAAATAACTTCCAGCAAAAGGCTAATGGAGACAGACACTAATGCCCCAGACCAGCTTGAAAATGGAAACTGGAGCCCGAACAATTAGACCTTTCATTATGGAAAGAGTAACTGTAGTCATTCAAGAGTGACATGATTATGACATCCAATTGCTTCTCAAACATTAACTGCAACCATCTTTTATTCTGCTCTGTGTGAGGGCCAACCTTCACCCTGTCAAAGATGTCTAAGGACATGTGTAGTCCTGCTTCAGCTGTGGAGTGGGACTTATCAGGATGCTTTGCTCATGGTATGCATTGCTGGAAAGGATGGTTTCCTTCTATATACTATGGCATTTTGTGCATGTGTTCAGATATTGAGTGGATTCTGAAAACCATTCATGGGAACACT
Organism: Condylura cristata; assembly: GCF_000260355.1. Taxonomy (NCBI): domain Eukaryota; kingdom Metazoa; phylum Chordata; class Mammalia; order Eulipotyphla; family Talpidae; genus Condylura; species Condylura cristata. Next base: position 21,250,634 of record NW_004567107.1, read on the forward strand.
ATTTTTTATTTTATTTTATAATAGTTTATTTTTACATATTTTTGTGCATTTTTCCATCTCAGTTGCAATTCCCTTGGGTTTTCCATCACCAAATCACCCATGTGCCATCACCATAGTCCAGTTTGTTTTTTTTTTTAATTTTATTTTATAATATGGGAACACTTTTAATACCTCTATTGGTCTAAAATATGTAACACACATCAGGAAAAGATGACTGTCCAAGGAATTTCTTTTGATGGAAAAAGAACCATAGTAATACAAATACAAACTATTTTCAATAAATTGCATGTCAACTACCTAATTTTTTTTAATTATTTATTTATTCATACAGAACTGGGGTACAGGCCAGAGGGTGAGAGGATTCACCAGGGACAGAGTGGGGAGCAGAACAGGCAGATCGACGAAGTACACTGCTGAGGGGAGCAGTGGGCAGGTCAGGAGAGGTCTGCCACGCTATGTGGATCTCCTCGGGGCAGGCGGGGATCGAACTCATGCGGAAGTGGCTTAAGTTTCTTAGTGCTATGCTTTAACCAGCTGCGCCACCAGGGAGGGCCCGTCAACTACCTAATTTGAGTTGAATACTGTACGAGGAATGTGGGTGAGGAAATCACTGTTATTGCCTTGAGGATCTCCCATTGTAGTGTGGAATGCAGATTTGTGAAGAATATAACGTGGTAAATTTTATGATAGTGAAATGATTGGTTTTTTTAAAAGGACCAAAAAAAAAAAAAAAAACCAAAAAGATCATAGAGAGCAAATTTGGAGGAAAGGATAGGAGTTAATGAAGGTCTTGTGGAGATTGACCACACTACCTGTATAAGGTGGTAGCTCATTGTGGTTTTAATTTTCATTTCCCTGATTATAAGGGATGTTGAACATTTTTTCATATGCCTGTTGACCATTTGTACTTGGCAAATAGTAGGTACATAAGATTACTTAACCACCTGTAGTAACTGATTGTTTTTGCTATTCTACCTTCCTTTCTTACTGTTTAGGCTGATCTGTCCGTCAAGACTATGAATTCCACAGTCAGAATCCAAGTCTTTTACATGAATGTAGTTATCTACTTAGCAAACAACTGTTCTACTCTTTTCTTGAATTCCATCCTGAGAAATATTTACCTACCCAGCTGGATTGGATTAGCATAACCAAAGAACTTCTAATTCTTACCTTCTCACACTGTCCTGCTTGCCTTTTGATTCTTTCCTCTTGAAGCTCACCCCTTGTATTTCACTGTATGTACTTAAAATGATTCTCAGGAGGACTTCATGTTCTCCACCAAACTGCACAAAAATAGCCCAGAGCACAAAAGAATAAAACCATAAAAACTCAAACTCAACCCAATTTCTCCTACTTATAGGAGAAAATGCTGGCTGAACATTTCTAGTGTGACTGTGAGCAAACTCCTTAACCAGGATGAGTCTCATTTATGAAATGAGAATAATAAATTCAGAGAGTGAAGGCAAATGAAGTAACACAGGCATCCACACATGCACACGTAGCAGGTTCTTCGTAAGTGTTAGCCTCCTCCAGTTGTATTTCCTATCAATTTAAGTAGACTTTTACAGTTGACGGTGTAACTGAATTTTCCTTTGAGATAGACTGCATCTTCAATCACTTACTTAATATCATGTCAGCCTGAGAAATTCCTGTCTTTTCTTTTTTAGCAAATGAAGCAATATGTTAGCATACAAAGTCAGCAGACTGGGAGACTAGTGTCTTCATCTCCAGCAAGATGACCTGAGCATTTTAAACCTTTTAGATTCTCAGTTTCTAAAAAATTGCTAAACTCTAATACATTTTTCCATCCTTTCTCTCACAAACAACACTTTCTATTATTTTTTCCATACAAATCAACGTTTTGAAAAAAGTTTTATTTGACAAAAGCAAAATGAATTGTAGAAATATTCATTTTCTTCAAGTATTAATCAAATACAAATAAATCTAACAATCAAAGTCTTAATCAGCTTGAGTTAATCAGTGTTACCACACAGAGTGAGTATGATTGTAGGCAAAATCAAAGTAGAAATTCTTTTTCACGGGTAAATGGAAAATCACTCCCCTCCCACCCCATTGCATTACTGCCTTTCAAAGCCCTAAAACCCAGGAGTCACCTCAGGCCCTTCTCATTGCTAATGTTCTTCCACATTTAAATTCTATTAAAGTTCACAAACAACCCCAGGTGCATTTTACCTAATCCACCTCTGCAATAATTTTAAATTGCCCTTGAATTTGCAATCATTTTAGTGATGACTATTTTGTGTTTTTCAAAGTTGTTGAATAAAGTTAAGAACATTTTGGTGCCTGAGTATTAGGATTCAGTTGTAATTACATTTGGATATTAGAACCTACCAGACATCACAGCTTACTGCAGTTTACCTTAAATGTGCTCCGCACACCTACAGCATGCTGTAGTTGGGCGACATCCCCTAAAAGAAGCCTATTTTATACTTGAGTTTTGAATATATTCTTAATATAGTCTAACAAATACTATAGTGAAATATTGATTGTAATGTTTGTGATCACAGGGCTGACAGGGACTTGTAGGTCACTGCTGCCACCCAGCTTCATGGGAGAATCTGTCCTCTGTATTGCTAGGCCAGGAAAAGCTCAAACTTCAAAATTTGACGCTCATTTCCTACTGAATGAGTAGAATGTTATGTTGAAAATCATAATTCAAACCACCATAATCATTGAGAAATTGTTCTGCTTTAAATTAAACCTGTGATTTTCAAAGCCTACTAAATTTTCCTCAAATTTTAAATAATGTGTAAGATAACTACACATATATTTGCTGTCTCCTTCCCCCATTCTATCTTGCATTTGTACTTAGAGAAAACCATTACCTGGAAGTGAATGTCTATCTTGCCATATCATGATTTCATAATAGCTAAGCAACATATATATTATTGTTTAAAAAGTTTATAAACAATATGTATTATTTTGGGTGTCTTTAAATTTTTAAACACGTGGCATACACCAAGCTTCTGCTTTGTCCCTTTGCAGCTCACCTTTTTATGTTCTGTTGTATTTTTGATATTTACCCATATTGATATTTTATCAGTCTCTGATCCTATCAGTCTACTAAACAAGATCAGACAGGCCCAAGCCCTACTAGGGATTGAAATAAGTTCAAGTCAAGAACTGTTACTATTATCTTACTATTCACAGTTTTATTATTTTCAGTTCTGTCTCAGCTCAGAGATGCAAGAAAATGAAACTTTTTATATGCATTTCACACCTACAATATTGCCAATACGTTGAATATTGTTGAATATCTCTTCTTGATAAAGGGCAGGTCAGAACAGGCTTTATTAGCCACTTATCAAAGAAATGGGAGTGCAAGAGAATGAGGAGATACAGTGGCCAGACGTTTCTCTAGGTATAGGCATTTCTCATAGAATGAATTTATTCATTTGTGGATTGTTTTCTCATTCCCGGTATTGATTTATTACCTTATTTTGTCAATTACAGACTTCTGGGTAGAAAATAACTTCTCTTCAGAACTTCAAAGCATCACAGTTGTCCATTAACTTCCAGTTTTACTAATTGCAGCCTTTATCATCCTTTTCTAAGTGACTTGTCATTACTCCCCAGGCTTGTAGGATTATCTAAAATGCTTATTTTGTCTTCTTGCAAGTTCAGATTGTCCATGGGAGACTTAGTTCAGTTTAGAAAGGTAAGGTTGTTTTATACTCAATAAGATATCATTAACAATAATTCATCATGTACTTGGAAGGAATAATCAGTTTCTGAAACTGAAACTGATATCCATCAGATATCAGCAGAGAGCTGAAAATGACAACAAACCGTTTTGTGGCTCAGCTTTTAGTTTTCTCATCCCTGATATGACAACATACTGTGTACCATGGTGCTCACAAGAAGATTAAATACTATACTACCTTCATAGTGGCACATAATAAACACAAACAAAAGGAGTTTGTGGAACTAAATGAAAATTTGTCCCCTCAAAATGAGTGTTCTATTTGTTTGAAATGATAAGGAAAATATTATTTAAACTGGAGGAGTAAAAAATTAAAAGAGCAGAAGTTCATAGTTCTCTAATGTACCAATTAGAGACCCACAATTTCAGTATTAAATCATTGTTCCCCAGAATGTCAGAGCCTCCTTAGAGAGATTTGCTTTCATGAGTTTCCATTTCGGCACTTGATTAATGCCTCTTTACTTATGGGTAGTAATGTCCCAACCTGGGGATATCTTCTCCCCGTTGTTTTCTTGTAGATGCACTGTTTAATCTTTCAAGGATTCATTTGATGTCATTTCTTCTCCAAATTCTTCGCACACAAAAGCCGCAAGATATACATGTTATCTATCAGAATTAATAAGTCTTTTTCTAAACATTCCTGTGACCTTGTTTTTCAACAGTCTTACACTGAGATTTCAGCTCCTAACCTAGCAGGGCCTAATGCCTCTCTGAGTCCACAGAGGCATTAATAAGCAGGCCCAGGTGTCCAGGGAAGCCACTGATTTAGCTCATGAACATACCACTTTGATATTTATTTCTTTTTCTTTTCTGGGAATCAGTGACCTCCTTCTCCTCCCTCCCCACCAACTCCTTTTTTTTTTTCTTTTGAACTTGATTATTCATCTCGTTTGAAGTTATATTTTATCCAGCCTTTCTAGGTGTAGTAGCAATTTATTTCATGTTAGTTGAGTCCACCATCTTGCCTGAATTGCTGTATTTGTTCTAAATATAACTCTTCATTAAAGTATCTACTTCCCAATTAAACCAACAAAGCACTCATTTCTCAAAGGTGGCATTTTAGACTATCTTAAAGAAACAGATGTCCATAATAGCATTTGCTTCACATCACTGCCATGCCATTTATCAAAACAGGCCTGCACCTCCCTTGCATGCAAAAGCTCACTCTGATAATGTATTCATTCCAGTATGTCTTGACATCAGTTCTCTTTCTAATTCAACTCACAAGTGATATTGTGCCCCTTTACAAGACAAGGTGTGCACTCCGCAGATATTCTCCAAGGCAACACTATAGCGAAGATCTGTGTGTTATCAGAAATGAAAGAGCCTTAATTTGCCTTTTGTAGTACATCTGGGTCCTGATTCACATAACCAAAATCAGTGCTTTACTTTGTAGAAAAGATAGTGAGTGTGCCTTTCTGTTGCTATTTACTAGAACTAAGGTGCAGCCTTCCTCATTTGTAAGACAAGTTTACTAGAAGTGATTAATTATGGCTGAAATACAGCAATTACATGCATTAAAATTAATTACAACTTTTTGAAGAAACTGTTGTAATTTTGTGATCAATTATGGTATATGAAATTGTCAAGCTTTATAATATAACTTTCTACCTACTCTTCACACCTAAACCAATTTATGAGAGACAGTTGTTGGTACATGAAATATGTAGCTGTTCTCTATATTATGAATGTACTGTTTATCATTTCAGTAAGTTCTTGATTGTGTTCCATAAATAGCCACATTAATTTATTCTCAGATTTATCCTAAATGTCTTCTACAAATGTAACCTAATAAAAATCACAATGTGGCTACCAGGGGGAAAATAATACATATTGTTTGGTAGAATGCTTATCTATGCTAAGATAGTATAGGTAAAATTCCATCAATATAAGTCATTAGACAGACTAGAATAGCATCAAATCTTCTCATTTTTAACATTGAAAATTCTATTCACTCTTTCTCTCTCTCTGATTAACTTTTGACCATTACTCTCCATTTTTTTTATAATGTATTTCTTACAAGTGTATGTTCTGATATCATTGTGTTCTTTATAAAGGAAAAATGTTTAAAATATAATGTACTTGATATGAAATAGTTTATATAATTTTTGGCATCCAAAACACAAATATAGAAATCAAAGTACACACATTAAAAGGAGGAAATCTAAAATGATTACCGTTAAAATCTGAAGTAGTTATAACCTTTATTATGATGTAATGTTAGAAAATGTTTTAGCTAAAAAAGAAACAGAAAGAACATTCATTTAACACCTTACTACCCAAGGCCTTGTGTGTGTGTGTGTGTGTGTGTGTGTGTGTGTGTCTGTGTATATGTATATACAAGTGCTTTTGGTGACTTACATATTTTTGTTAGTTCAGCATGGCATAAGGTAGTTGCTGAGAAACAATTTTGAATGAATTGTAAAATGTCTCCACCATGAGTAAGTTTATCTACTTATAAGGAAGTTTCCATTGTAGTTGAATGATTATTATTTAAATAGAATGGAAGTGGTGGTACAAAACTTTGTTCTGAACATATGAGAAATCAAGGATTATAGTTCCTCCTGGTGATAGAAACTCCTCACCCTGAAAACTGGGCTGTGACAAATATGTGGGTAGATTACTTCTATATGTGATATGGTAAGACAGAAATAAGTAGCAGAGGCATTTACCCTGTTACTGACAAGGTGTTTTGTGTGGCATGGCCTCTTAGATTACTCTTGGAGGATAAGTAAGAATATAGACAGGAAAAAAAGGGGAAAAGATATTCCAGATTGAAGTAATTTACCATGAATTCAGTCTTGTTCTTTTAAAACAGTCTGGGAGTCTCCAAAATTTCTCATTACAGTAGACTAGTTAGCAACTTGGAAAATCTAATATGTAGGTTCTGAGCAAGATGGATGTTAAGTTATTTAGTAATTAACTAGGTGATAGTGGTTAACCCCAGAGGAAAACCTAATTGAGATTCTATTTAACTGTCTTTAAAAGCTTGCACAACAGCACAGTTATGACAGCATTCAGATCAATGCTTCCAATAGGAAACCATAGTTATTAATTTTGAATGGATTAGAATTCCATATTTTTTGAATTCCAGAACAAAAATCATAGTCAGATAAAACTAACATATTTTATAGAAAATGTTATTTTTATATCATTATATACAATAGTATAGAGTAAAATACTGCATATATATGATAGTATCTGGCATTGGATATTATGTACCTGTAACTACAGCTACATGACGTATCCATTCTAGCAGTAGATTTGAAGTTACAAGTAAACTCCTGGAATATGTGCTGCATGCAAGACTTCCTGAAAATTAAAATATTGATTTTGGTGTTTTTTTTTTCCTGTCCTACATTGACTCCTATTCTCTGGGTTTACTATGATGCCAGAGATAAAGATTAATTTGAGAACATGAGGGTGATAAAGGTTTGTGTGAACATCTAACTGTTCACTTGGAGATAGCCAAGGCCCTCTGAGCATATTGTTCTCTAACTTCTCTATTCTCTGTACTCTGAATAGAGTGTAATACTCTAATTACACTCTTGTGTATTTAGTCCAGTCATTATATTGATAACACATACTATACCAAACTGAAGTGGCAGTCAGAACCAGGGAGGGGAGAACACAAGGGACTATGGTGACAGTATGTGACTAAACTGGTGGGAATATTATGGGGACTACACCTAAGAGGAGAAAGCAAACATTGTGCAAAATGAATAATGTGTAAAGTAATATATAAATAAATAAATTATATTCATAAATAAATAAATGTATTATGGAATTTGGCCCTATGATGCCAAAGAGGGAGAAAAAGAGAAAGCAGCCACATTATATTTTACGTCCAAAAGAACAGTACTTCTCTCTGAGAAGATTTTAATGAGATCAAAAAAATTAAAAAAGTTATAAAGACCTTACTTGTATAAGGAGATAATAGCTTCATGAAACTTTTATATTTTTCTAAAATTTACACTTTCTAAAATTTTTACATTGAAGTATATTTGACCTCTTAAGATAATTAGCTGAAAGAGATATATGGTTTATTCAATCAAGGTGTCAGACACACAACAAAAATATGTGAAAATCTATGATTTTCATTTAAACTAGCAATGAACAGCTAGAAAACATATTGAAACAAATAACCTTATTACTAACCTCAAGAGAAAATAAAATACCTAGAAATAATCTTAACAAGAAATATACAAGATTTTTATGAAAAAACTATAAAGATTTACTGAACTGAATACAGATATGAATAAGTGACTATATCATATTCCTAAATAAGTGACTTGGAAAATGTCAGCTCTTTTTAATGTAGTTAATAGGTTTAATGCAATTTATTCAAAATCTAAGGAAAACACTTAAAGACCTTCAACTATTATTTAAATACTCGCTTACATGTGTAAATGGACAAGAATAAGTTTGGAAATTTTGAAAGAGAAGAGTAATTATTAACACCTAACTGTCTCAGATATTTTAAAGTATACGATAGGACTAAAATAATTAAAATATTATAGAATTAGAGTGAATAGAAAATATGGAATATGGAATTGAAAAATAGCTCTTCAATCATCAGCTATTATGTATAAGAAATAAAAGATAAAGGCAGCATTTTCAATCAATGGAGTAGGAAACATTGGTCAAAAAGCTCCTGGGACACTGGCTTACTAGTACAGAAGAAAACTGAAATAAGCTTCTGCTTTCATTCCAATATCCAAAATATGATTTTTTTTAAATGGAGGAGGAAATTGTCTAACCAGTGGTTTCACTTCTTGGAACACTTGCCAGAAGGGATGCAGTTGTCATCTAGTGCCATAGCCCCTGAACAGGTAAACTGTGACATGAGCTTCAGTGTACAAGAAAACACCTCATAACATTTAGTGACCTAAAATGTTAGTCATGCCAATGATACATCCTGATCTCATCACAAGGCAAAAATCATAGTGGTTAATCAAACATCGTACTAGAATTAAAAACATTTAAAAACAAAATGGTAAAAAAAAAAAAGAGTGTGCTTTAATTTTTATTGAAATAATATAACATTATATGAGTTTCAGATATTATTATGAATCAGTGTCAGCATATACTACATTAAATTTATTATGAAAAGTCCCATCCATCCTTCACCATGCAGTTGGTCCCTTCTACCTGGTTACCCACCCATCCTTCCTTTTTTCTTTGTGGTAACCACTAATTTGGTCTTATAGTCTAAATGGTTTTTTATTGTTGCTTCATGTGAACATTGTCTCATGCTCTGTTGGCCATCTGCATGTCTCCTTTGGAGAAGTGTCAGTTCAGATCCTCTTCCCATTTTTCAATCAAGCTCTTTGTTATTTTGTTGTTGGCTTTTGTGAGTTCTTTATATATTTTGGGTCTTAATCCCTTGTTGCTTGTGTGATATGCAAAATACCTTCTCCCACTTAATAGGGGGTCTTTTTATTCTAAAGATACTCTCTTTCACTGTACAGGACATGTTAGTTTATGCCATCCCCATTTGTTTATTTTTACTTTGGTTTCCTTTGCTATTGAAGTTGAGCTCTCAAACTTATTCTAAGGATGTATCTGTATGTGCCCACTTTAATATTTACAACCTATTGTTCTTTCTAGTTCTTGGTTTTTACCTTCATGATACTAGAATACATTTTTTTACTGTTTAATTGTGATAGATACTTCTGTAATCTTGTGGCCTTTCTGTGAAGAGGGATAGAGGGAAAGAGGGATGGGACTAGAGGTGGGGGGGGGAGAGAGAAAAAAATACAAATGGCTAATATGGCTAATAACCATGAAAAACTGTTCAACCTCCCGATTGCTAATTCATAAATAAATAATACTTCTATGCATTAATGAATGTTTTGAAAAATTATGTAGAAACATAATGTTCTCTCTCACCCATTTTTTAACCTAATACTTTTCATTTCTTATAGATAATGATTTTAGATGTAAGTTGGTGTTGAATAAATTATTCTCAGATATGTAATTTTAAGTTCATTACACCATTCAGTGGGCCAGATGAAGGAACGTGTAAGAGTAATGGCAAGCATTTAATGACAGGAAGTCAACAGGGAGCATAAAAATTGAAAAATGCAAAATAAATTCCTTGTCTGCCTGAATTAATTTATCTAATCAAGAGGCATGTTACTGTTGATGCCATGATTACTGTGATGTACTCACAGGGGAAGCAAAAGCCTTTGTTTGTACTTGTGCTAAATGCTATCACAGGATTTATTATCATGGAACTGACACATTTTCAAAACACTGTGTTAAAATTAACTAAAAACCGTAACCAGGGAATTGAGAAGTGAAGGCCAAATATTCAGCATACCAAATAGTTTTAATTGTCTAACTATAAGGTTGCTATTATCATAAATAATGAAGGCTAAAAACTTTTGAGAACTTACTGGATGGTTTGGTGATAGACATGGGGTGATAACATATATTTGAAAGGGTGTTAACTTGTACCCCTAAAACAAATACAGGTTTACAAGCCAATATGACCTTAATAAGATCAAAAGAAGAAAAAGAACTTACTAGATCCTAAAGACAATGACTAGTGCATTGTCTTGTTTCATCAACATGTGGAGTTAGTAAAACTACTATCCCTATTTTTCAGATGGAAAACCTGGTCTCTATAGGTGAAATTGAACTCTGGTCTCATCTGTCTATCCACAGAATGCATCACTTAGATGAAATATGAATATTCTTATAGCCATTCATTTAGAATTGAATAATTTTATTCAAATTTTAAAAGGAGAACTGTTCTTTGGGGGGAAGAATGGAATTTTAAAAGTAAAAATAGAACATACTGTCATATTTCCTTCAAGTAGTTTTTTTATACAAACATAAGCATTCTACTCCAAATTGAAATAATATTACATATCATAGAATTTTTTTCTTTAACTGTATGTCATAAACAGTTTTTCAAGTTGGTAAATATTATCCTTAAACATGTGTTTAAATGGTTACAAAGCATTTAATCACAAAACTATGTGAGCAACATTAAATCACTTCTGTAATGTTAAGAATTCAGTTTATAATGCTTCAATTTTATGAATTTTTATGAAACAATTTATAGTTTTCATAGCCATAAATTGGTAAAAATGTTATTACATGGAGGGGGTATTATGAAAAAATGAACCCCCAGGAAATTACAGCTGTTGCTAGAGATTTGTGAGAAAGCACATTTGCTTGTTCTCTTGGCCATAATATCTCCTGGCTATTATTTTAATTTTACCACTTATGGAGAGAATAGTGTCTCTTTCCTTACACTTAGTTTTTCCTTACTTTCTATATTGTTTAGTTCATGCTAGGCATCTCTAAAAGAGCCTTATTACTGCAAATCAAAAAGAAATTTTAAGAAAGAATACTGAGTAGCTTGCAACACTGAACATGCAGTTGAACAATCTGATCTCAGTTGAAATTGGGTAATTCTGGAAACGTAGGAAGCATGAATTAATGGAGAATTTCTTCAAGGTACTGCTGTTTGAACAGCTCAGGCTTGACTTTTCTCTAGTGTCAATTGCTAAGTTTGTGTTAATAGAGGAGGCATGTTTCCCCAAAAGAAAAGCATAGATAAAACAACCTCACTCATGCGGAAAGCATATCCCTGTATATTTGCTGGCTATTGGGACTTCTCTGGTGAATTCTTCTCGGCATGCCCCTAACTCCCTCAGGTACTGTGTCCTTTTCTTATTGTTATGTTTTTATATATTAGACTTACACTCCATATTTTTCACATTCACTATCTTTATCTTTCTAATTTGATTTTTCATGAAATTTTTGAATATGGGAATTTATTAACAAATATTTAAAGCTTTTATACAGCTAAGAAATGCTGTTGGAGAAATCTCAGGGTAAGGCCAGAAGCACAGGGGTGAAAAAGAATTAACCAGAGACAGAGTGCAGAAAAGAAAGGCAAATTTATTGAAATATACTGCAAAGAGCAGCAGCAGGTGAGATGGGAGGAGTTGGCCGCCGATTTGAGAAACTGAAATGGATACTTAATACAGAAATGCATTCAAATTTCTATGGCTCTACCATTCTGTAGTAAAATGTCCTTGGCAGTTAAAGTTGTGGCATTGTTTACTTTCTAATGAAAATGAAAATTATTAATACCTATTTCTTATGGGCTTATGGGGATCAAATGAGATTTTCAGTTTCTACAATCAATATAATACCTCCAGTGGGATATTTAATAAATGTAAATCCTCCCTATGCACAAAAAAAAAAATAAAGAAAAAAAAAGAATAGATTTCCAAAATTCACTTGTTAATTATGAAGTTCTAGCTAACTTAGTCAAGTAATTTAAATGAAAGTTTATTTTTAACTATTTGAATTCTAGAGTCTGAGATCGAGTTTAGACTATGAATTGTCAAATCGAATTGGAAGGAGTGTGCAAGAGGTAAGAGGTTGCTAAAGATAAGGGTTTGGAGTTATCTATCCAGTTTACAAACATTTTTTCTGTAGAAAAATCAGACAAGAGTCAGGATCCAAAATAGACAGACAGAAGAGGGTAGTCAATGTATGGGTTTCACACCACAGAGGAAAGCTGTCCAGATGTAGTTAAAAGAAAAATACTGCAGATTTTGCTATATTAAAAATTATTAGAAAACTTGAGTTTATCTCAATCTTTGAAATATTGTGACTTTTAATTTTGTGATTTTTGACTCCATGGCAACATTCAAACAAAAAGATTTGTATAATATATATTAAAACTTTATAAGAAGAACACAAAAGTATACTATATTATAGTTGTACTGACATAAGTTGATTTATGAGGATAAGGTATAAATAAATACAGCAGGAAAAAATTGTAGCTGCTTAAACGTTAAAGAGGATGGGGTTGTTTTCTTCTTTATTTTTTTCCAATTTTATGTTATGAAATTATGCAACAAAGGGCTTCCCTGGTGGGCGAAGGGTTAAGTCTCAGTGCTACCACCACTGAGTTTCATTCCCACCCCTGCCAGGGAGCTAACCCACATTTGGTGCAGCAGATCTCTCCTGTCTTGCCTGCTGCTCCCCTCAGCAGTGTATTTCAGTCAGTTCTGCTCCCCATCCTGTCTCTGGTGAATCCTCTCATCCCCTTCACCGCTTGCCTACACCCCAGTTCTTCCATACATAACTATATAAGCAAATATTTTTCAAACATGCAATAAAGAGAAATTAAGAAAAAAAGTCTTAAGTCAGTATAGATAGTCCTCAAAAATTAAAAATACAAATTTTATTCAAATCAGTTATCCCCCTTCTAAGTATTTACCTAAAAAATCCAAACATATTTGAATAGATGTATGTACCCCATGTATATGGCAATGTTATTTACGATAGTGAAGAAATGAAAATAACCTGATACACAGATATGTCCACTGATATATGGATGATGAATAAGTAATATATATTCTTTATTTTGTAATCACTTAGTTACCCAGGCTAGTAAGTTACCACTCATAGCTCTCTCTTTTAGGGCCTTAATGTCCTTTTGGGTTTTCTACATATGCAATGGAACACTTTGCAACTATAAAAAGATGAATTATTGCCATTTGCAACAACACATATAATACTTAGTGAACAATAATCACATATTATACTTAGTAAAATATGTCAAACAGAGAAACACAAATGCTGTATCATTTCACCCATGTGTAGTATCTAGAGATAACAAATGAATGAGCTAAAAAACAAACAAACAAACAAACTTTTAGGCTATGGGACCATTTGATGGGTAAAAGAAAAGAAGAGGGAAGAGAAGTGTATGTTGATAGCATTAATTGCAATAAAAGAGACAAAGTATACAGTGTGATTTATTTCATGTATATGAAGTTTAGTCACCATTAATTTGGTTGACATTAATAGAAATTAAACAGAACCTGCATATTTGAATGGGTTTCACTATGAAAATTTTAATTTTCATCTTAATACATGAAACAGAAAAGTTAAAAAATATAAAATTATAATTCCAACTTCATTTTGGAAATAAAAATACGAAATAATTTGAAGTCAATTTTTTTAAAATATCTTCTTTTTTCTATAGTTATGCTTCATCTAGAAATGAGGTCAAAAAAGAAGTCACATTTATCAAGGAGGGTGCCTTAGTAAATTTTTCCAATGTTAAGCAGAGAAAACTCTTCCTTATAATTTATCTTTTGTGCATTCCTAATGAATTTGGGCATTGTACAAATAAAACTTTGGTAGTTCTAGCTTTTGATTCCTAATAAATGAATTCAGTATCTTGATGGAATTGTTACTGCTTTTGAGTACACTGCAATTCATTTTTCATTGCCTAAAATTCTGTAGCCTAAGTAAGAAGAAAAAACAGTCTTTCTTCTTGGGGATTGTCACAACCTATTAATTATAATTGAGAAGCTTTCTGAAAACAAGTAAGTAGTATGTAAATTATTTAACTCTACACACACTCTCAGAGCAGGAAAAAGTAGGACTTTTTCAAGTCTCCTTACATACTATTTTCAAATAAAAGACTAAATGCTATAACAAAATTCCTCAACATTCAGAGGTTTAATTAGATTAAGATTTATTTCTTGGTTATATCACGGTCTAGTGCAGATTAGATAGAGAGTTTTGTTCTCTGTGGTTATTTAGTTACCCAGGCTAATATGTTATCCCTCTCAGTTCTGTTCTTGTAGCACCTTAATATCCTTCACTGGATTCCCTACTTCTGGTCTAAAATTAAGAATGTGTGGGAGTATGTGTGTGTGAAAGAGAGAGAGAGACAGAGAAACAGAGAGAGGGGGAAAGACAGAGGAAAGAATGTGAGGTTTGGAGGTGGAGGTAGAAAAGCGCCTCACATTTGTTCATCTTCATTTCCCTTGGCCAGAATTCAGTTGCAAAGCACCATTAACTGCAAGGGAACAGGGGAAGGCAGTTAGGTCTGGAAACATAAATATTAGTGAGCAACACATTTCTGTGTCACAAGATCACTGTGAAGACACATTAAAGACTCAACATTTCTTGGATACTTGCCAGTGAAAAAGGCACAAAAAACGTAGACATAAAGATTCAATAATCATTTAGTTTACCACCACTGCCCTATAATTTTAGATTAGGAAAAAAAATACAGAGATCCTGAAATGAAAAGACTGGTTAGTAGGATGATTACAACAGTAACCCAAATCTCCTGATTCTTATTCAGTTTTCCTTCCTCCATAAACATGTCTCCATAAAAATATGTCAGGTGGTAGAGCTGTGAAAGGCAAAAGGAGAACCAAGCGACAAAAGTGAAAGAGAAATGGCTTATGTTCAATCTACGATATATATATAGTTACTCCAGAGGGAAGGGACTGTCCAATAAAAAATAAATTTACCATTAATGGAGTATTAAATAAAAGCTCTGTAGGAAATTGTTGGGATGTTACTGATGTCAAAATTGTGTCAGGTGAACTGAGTACTTTTCAACTGTACAAACAGTAATAAAAACATTTTCATTTTCCATTTTAGTCAGACATATAAATGGTTTATGATTATCGCTATAGAAAAATGTTCATCCTAAGAAATATTATTGTTAAAAGTAATTTATTGAGGGCCCTCCCTGGTGGCACAGCGGGTTAAAGCACTGCACTAAGACACTAAAGCCACTTCCGCATGAGTTCAATTCCTGCCTGCCCCGGAGGCCACCATATGGTGCGGCAGACCTCTCCTGACCCACCCGCTGCTCCCCTCAGCAGTGTACTTCGTCGATCTGCCTGTTCTGCTTCCCGCTCTGTCTCTGGTGAATCCTCTCACCCTCCACATCTCTGGCCTGTACCCCAGTTCTGTACAAATAAATAAATAAATCTTTAAAAAAAAAGTCATTTATTGAAGTAGCATTGAATTGTAACAGTGTCTAAGTTTCAGGTGTGCATCTTTATGCGTAGTTACTTCATTGCAAGTTCAACAGTAAAGTCTAATACTGTCCTTCACTATAACATTGACCCCTTTTAGTCTTATTTTCACACACCCCCACCAGTCTCATATTAAACCACTAATTTGGCCTAATAGTCTAAAAGTTCATTTATTTTTGTTTTATTTAGTTCACTTGTTTTTTTCTATGCATCATTTATAAATGGAATCATGATCTTTTTCCTTCTGATTTATTTCGTTTACCATAATAACCTCCAGGTCCATTCACATTGTTGCAAATGGCAAGACTTCATTTTCCTAGAGTTGAATAGCATTCCATTGTTTATACCACATTTTAAAATCTTTTTTTGTTGTTGTTGTTGTTAATTGAAGCAGCACTGGTTTACCACATTGTGATTTAGAAGCATCGGATCCTCCACATCAAGCTACCACATCTTTATCCAATCACCTGCTAGTTTGGTTTAGTTTGTTTCCAGCTCTTGGCTACTGGAAATAATACTACAATTTACACAAGTACATGTGTTCATTTATTTCATTGAGTTAGTGCCCAGAAGTAGGGTAACTGTATCATTTAGACTCTCTATTTTTTTAATTTTGGTGAATCTTCAAACTGCTTTCCAAGATAGTCATACCAATATGCAACTCCACTAACAATGTATAATAACTTCAAAGAAAGATAAATTGGATTGCAAGGTACAAATGATAAGACTTTTAAATTGTAAAAATAATGTTTTTGATGCTTAAAACAGGGTAGTCTTCCTATTTTGTTCCCTAATAGAGTCATAAATGAGGCTTCATCCATTGTTTCATCTCACTAGGGAACACATTAGCACACAAGCAAACATAAAACCAAGACTTTGCAAATTTTGATCACTAATTAATAGGCTGCATTAAAATAGTAAGTATCTACCATCTGGAACTATTGCATCCTGTACAACATCCACAAGCTACTGTGCAGCGCTAAAACGTGACTGGTCTGTCGTGAAAGCTTGAAAGCTGCTGTAAATGCAAAATGTACACCAACTTTTCAGACAGTGCAAAACATTGATTGCAAAATAATTTTTATGTTTATTATCTGCTTGAATGATAATATTTTGGATAGTTAAGTTTACTTTTAAAATTAATTTACAATTTTTTTTAAAGATTTATTTTAGGCCCTCCCT
>NW_004567107.1:21267805-21340583 GCF_000260355.1 Condylura cristata
GTCACCTCCGGGGCAGGCGGGAATCGAACTCATGTGGAAGTGGCTTTAGCTTATCAGTGCAGTGCTTTAACCCGCTGTGCCACCAGGGAGGGCCAAATTAATGTACAATTTTTTAACTCTAATGAATCCATTGGAAAATTAAAACTATGCCTGTGTCACATTGTTTGTGAGACAGTATTACAAACCATAATTTGATAAATACTTTAACTTCTGGATTAAGACCCAATCATATAAATAACTTTGTTTTTATTGACTTGAAGAATATAGAATACCAGTTCTATATACTTAAATTTGTATCATCTTAATTTAATTCTTTAGTTTCTGAAATTAAGAGATTATCTTTGGCTTGGTGCATTGTTCAGCTCTGTAGTTTGCTAGCTGTATGATTTTGGGTAAGTTAGCTTAATTTTCTTTTGTTTTAGATTTATCTTTATTTATGCATACAAGAACTGGGGTGTAGGTCAGAGGTGTGGAGTAAAGAGGATTCACCAGAGACAGAGTGAAGGGCACAACAGGCCGACTTCCTGAAATACGCTGCTGAGGGGAGCAGCATGTAAGATAGGAGATGTCTGTTGTACCATATGTATTAGCTGCCTGACCAGGTATCGAACTCATGCTGCAGATAGTTTGACAGCAGATAGTTTGACAGCACTTACTTTAACCTCTGCGTCACCTGGTAGGCCCCATGTTAGTTTACTTTTCTAAGCTTCCTGCTCCTCAGCTAAATAAAGACAATAACAGTACTTGTGTTGTGTTTCAGTGACTAGCACAGGGTAAGTCCTTAATAAATGCTACACATTATTATTACTACTACTACACAGGTTCTGTCAATCTCACATCAATTAGCATATGGAATATTGTCTGTCCCACGCAAAATAAACATTCACCAAATGACACTCAGACCTTGACATGTACTTTTCTCACCATAATTTATATTAAAAACCAACCCAAATGTCAACAATAGGGAATGATAAATATAGTATGATTTATTAAGATCCAACTATTAACACAATAATTAGAAAGTCTTTTAAGAATCATATATACAGAGACTTGCCCCTAGGAGTATGACCCAAACAAATTACTTTACCTCTTTGTTACTCACTCTCTTTTTATTATTACTCTTCACAGTAAATGATGAAATTTATATTTACTAATGTTTTATTTACTTTTTTCTTTATGACAAAGCATTACTTTATGGACAGCATTATACAAAACATTGTATAAGATCTGATGATTCATTGTTAAAAATTAAAATGTGTATGTATTGCATTAAGTTACCACTGATTCACTTTCACCTACAAAAATATAAGAATTATGTAAAACATTACATATAAAATATTTCAAATATTGTCTAGCACTAGGAAAGATTATGCACTAGCTTATAGAGTACAGTAGCTATAGAAAATGAAAGATACATATTTGGAAAAACAGGGGAAATTATCATTACATCTCCCTAGGCAATTTTGCTATTTTCTCTGTCTTGGTCCCTGTATATTCACATTCTTGACATATCTTTCAGTTATTGTGATTATAAACCATTTTATAAAGGTAATTTGTAAACATGAGTCTATGCTACATTTAAAGCTGAGAAATCAATGACATATTTCCATAGTGGGAAGGAAAGATGTAAACCACTTTATTGAACTATCAGAATTGTGGGATGATTTTCTTTCTTTTTGATTTGTATTAATGTTGTTACTGCAATAAGAAGGTTACTGCAGTCAGAAGGGGAAAATCTTAATTCTTAAATTGATACTATTAGAAAAGCATTGAATCATGAAGGTCCCCAGAGGACAAAACATGATTCCTCTAGCTTACTGCCATCCTGTTGCCTATGTACTTGTGAAAAAGTGGTTAAGAAATTGTTTCTTAGTTGATAGAATTTGTCCTGTCAGGCTTCCAGAATGGAACTACAGTATTTGAACAATAAATTTGAAAAATTTCAAGGAGACCTTTAACTGAGCAAGGACATGTTTCCCATAATATTCTAACCTGCTATCATGATTGTTCCTTTTATTAAAAATAAATTAATATCTTAATCTGTCCAGTTACAATAGAATGACCTTCATTGCAAATGTTGCTAAAGTGACAGGGCTCTTTAGGAATAGCAGTAGATGTGTGCAATGACATATACTGGAAGTATTTTTTAAAAAGATTTATTTATGCATGCATGCAAAACTGAGGTACAGGACAGAGGTGCAGGGGCAGGGAGAGGATTCACCAGAGAGAGAGAGTGGGGAGCAGAACAGGCAGATCGACTAAGTACATTTTCCTTTATCCATTATAGCTATTCTTTCTTGATTATTCTTATCAGTTGCATTTTTAAGTCTGTGATCTCTAAGTGGCATAGGAAATATCCTACAGTGACATATACTTTTAAGAAACTGCATTGCATTTGTTAGATCACTTGGCTTTAACAGTACCTTTTGAGATAATTACTTGCTTTCTATGGATGAAGGCATGAAAGTTAAGCTTACACAGATAGTAAGCATTATACCCATGATGTCAAGTCAGGGGATATGACTGATTCCAAAAATCCATTATTTTTCAACATAAAGATCAATTAACAATGTAGGTTGTTGTGAAACTGCATGATCACATTTTAAGGTCTGAATATTATGATAAAAACAAGAACTCTCAAAGGTTTTTAGTGACCATCTTCATTTGAATCTCTTCTTGCATTCTCCAAAAAAATACAGATGAAGAGAAGAACAAATAAAACAGATATTTTAAAATTATATCACATTTTTCCAACATTAAAATATATTAAGTCTAGCATTTTAACTTAATATAAATCCATAACATTATGTTTCTCTGAAAATATAATGTATTTTAAATTTTTAGAATATTTCACAAATTAATTTAAATACTGTACTCTCAAATGGGACTTTAATATGAGTTTCCAGTTTAAACTACTATTAAAATTGGAGGATTAACAGAAAAGGAAATCACTCTTGTCTTTTGTGTTTTGTGGGAAATAATTTCCCATCCCCAGAGTTACACAGGGCCTGAAAAGTGTTGAGTGACAGGCCATTGTATCAAGAGCAAAAAAGGAAACATTATGAGGAATAGATAAATTAGTAGCCTTAAAATATAAAAAGGTATCTAAAAACAGGAAAAAAATAATTACCAATGCTGTTATTTACTCCTGGTAGACTATTATTTTTTTTCTGATTGGATATTTCAAAGCTTATGTTCCAAGTAGAAGAGTTGGATTTAGTCAGAATATCACAAGTATTATAAGAAAAAATAGGAGCCAGAGTAAAAACATGAAATTATGGGCCCTCCATTGTGGCGCAGTGGGTTAAAGCACTGCACTAAGAAGCTTAAGCCACTTCCGCATGAGTTCGATCCCCGCCTGCCCTGGAGGTGACCACATGGCGCAGCAGACCTCTCCTGACCCGCCCACTGCTCCCCTCAGCGGTGTACTTAGTTGATCTGCCTGTTCTGCTCCCCGCTCGGTCTCTGGTGAATCCTCTCACCGCCCTTGCACCTCTGGCCTGCCCTCCCATTCTGTAATACATGAATAAATATATCTTTTTTAAAAAAATGTTATTTTTCTTCCTTTAAAGAATAGAAATGACATGTTTCAAAACATATAAAGATAACTTGTATATGTTTGCCAATTTTGCTCTGTTTATCCTTGGAGTAACAATTTTTTTCCCCTCCACAATTCCTAGGCATGTCATGGCTAGGAATTCCCTATTGCCTCTCGAAGGATATCTAAATGCCAGTTTCTTCCTGAAGAGATAATCTTTCCCTCAGGGTTGTGGCATCATCTGTAAAACACAACTATTACCTCAGAGTGAAACAAAACCTGTAACACTGTATAACAGGAAATGCATGCCAAAAAAAGTGTAGTCACAGGCTGTAGGAGAATAGATAGATGCTGTATTTCTTTGAAGTTATTTGCTGGAATTTCTAAAAAGCATCGGGCTGCACATTTGAACTGCTGAATGTAATTCATTTGGCATAAGAACAATATACATGAAGCATCTCCTGGTGTATTTTTAGATATCACAAAATGTTCTAAGAAGAATGGCTGGAAGTTAATCACTTACATCAGCATATTTTTCCATGATAAAGGAGCTAGAAGCAATTTCAAATCAGCAACTTCAAGAACACAAGTTATTCCCTAAATGTACTAGTTTTATATCTTGCAGCTTTGGATGCCCAAAATAAAATTACAAACAAGTTTAGTTGTGTTTATTATTTCTGTCGTAGTGGTATATTTCACTGCATAGGATGCTAAAGACCCTGAAGTGTTCTGGACACTTTTGAATTAATATGCTTAAAGAGTAAGTTTATTTAATATGCTTAAAGAGTAAGTTTATTAGAAAGGGACAGGAGAGGAAAAGACACTTGGACAGGAAGAACTGCGCCGAAAAGGACAGGTTTGCAGAGGGAGAGGCCTGCATGGTTGCAGGCAGAGGGCCCAAGGAGAGCAGCCTCCGCTGGGGGAGGTCAATGCAGAGAAGTCCTGGCATGGTCACTGACAGGCAAGGAAGCTGATGCCTGCAGAGGGAGAGAGCAGGTGGAAAGAAGCACCTGCACACAGGTGGGCAGTGGAACAGCTGCCCGGTGCTGGTGGAGAGACTGCCCTGATACAGGCAGTTTCTCTTTGGGAGGGGCTCACTCCTTGTGAGCCTAGGTAGAACTTGAGAGAAAGTAGATTTCCTGAGGAGCTTCCTCTCAAGGTCCTCATCTTTTATCTTTTGGGTCTGAGCTTCAGGCACAGCCCCTAACAGTCTGTTATCTGCTGGGACCTCTTGGAGACCTCCAGGCATCCCGACATTCTGGACATTGGGCTTCGGTGCCTAAGGACTTTGATTTTTTGGCTGTCAGTTGCTTCTCTAACCCCTTCTATCTATCCCCTTTGTGAAACTCAATCTTGTGATGCCACCCCTGCATTCCTGCCTCCATCACTAGCACTGGTTTTGTATATTACATCTTACATTAGGCTATTTGGGAAGCTTCAAGTTGCATCACTGAAAAGCTCTGATGCTAGTCAGAAACAATGCATTTTGATGTTTCTATCATAAAGGCTTTTCAAGGTGTAATATTATGACATAGTTACAGGTGTTATCTTTTAACTACTGAACTTTTGCTTTACCGAATGACTGGCAAAGTTGAAACTTTCCAAATACTTACTAACTATAAAATAAATTACTTTCAGAACTTAGACTTAAAATTTCTCCCTGTAAGAGCACACTAAGAAGCAACACCAAACTGGATGAAGAAGGCAAGAACAGAAGTGACCAAGAGAAATAGTAGTCTATAGATGTGTTACTAAGGGAAGCTCAGGAAACACTCAAAGCAGTTGTGGGAACCCACTTGCATGTTAGATTTGGACTGTGACTAAATAAAGCCTGAAGCAAAAATTTGTTCATGTGTCTTTTCACCAAAATTGAGGTGCAAGTGTCTCCAGAAATAGTCCTTCTCACAGGGGTCCCGCTAAAAACTACACTGTCCATTTAGAGCAAGACTAACTTGCTTACAGCCCAAGGCTGACTTGACAGAGTCAAGATCATCTAGATCATCTCTAGATCATCTAGAGAATTCAGAATTCAATAGAACCCATGGGCTAAAAATTATCTTGTTTAAAGACAAAAACAAAATCAGAGACACCATCTCAACTCTTAAATTCAAGGTTAAATATGGGGATGAATACTGGAAGGGACATAAGCAGCCTTGAACTGTAAATGCACAAAGCAGGAAGTGAGATTTAAGAATTGAAGAAGGGATTAAAAAAGGCACAGAAAAATCCTTCACATTTCCACATGCAAAGGCCCAAGTTCTTAGATCCTAGAGTTTCTGCATTTATGTAAGGCCCAAGTTCTTACATCCTAGAGTTTCTGCATCTATGCTATGCTCAAGTTGGCCTGAGTTAGACTAAGCTGTGAGATAAATACTAAAAAAAAGAGACAACCTTGCCCATTTACATAAGATGTATCTTTTGTTTTTTTTTAAGACTTATTTATTTATTCATACAGAACTGGGATACAGGCCAGAGATGCAGAGGGTGAGAGGACTCACCAGAGACAGAGTGGGAAGCAGAACAGGCAGATCAATGAGGTACACTGCTGAGGGGAGCAGCTGGCGGGTCAGGAGAGGTCTGCCACACCATATGGATCTCCTCTGGGGGCAGATGGGGATCGAACTCATGCGGAAGTGACTTAAGCTTCTTAGTGCTGTGTTTTAACCCACTGCACCACCAGGGAGGGCACATAAGATGTACCTTTAACAGGGCATGTTAACCCAAGCTTTAAGACAAAGAGTATTACCTGAGATGAAGAGAACATTTTTATTAAGGAAGGACAGTAGAGTTAGTTCATCAGGAGATACCAAAAAGATATGCAGTAAAAATATTTTGTCTCTTCACTACAGTGTTGGTTGGGTGGTGTTATGCCGGAATGGGATGCACTACCCAAAAAAAGTCAGCCACACCACTGTAAAGACAAGAGGAAACTATTGCAAGCTCGAGGTTGGGCCCAACCACACACCAGAGGCACCTGGGTGGTAGGAAGGGCCCCATGCATTGTGTGGTAGAGTTTTTATACAGGCCCTGGGCACGGGCCTGGGTGCAATACGGGCCTGGGTCGCTGCCTGATTGGTTGACTCTTACCACCTTCCATATTTGGTACAGAAATTTGCCTCAGCCCATGATTGGTTGGTAGACAAGGTCCGATCCTAGGTCAGGGTGCCCTGGTATGGTGCCCCCTTCTCAGAGAACACAGGAACTCAAGCCTAAAATGGCGGTGGATAATTCAAGATGGAGGCTGTCATGCTCTTCAGGTGGGAATATACTTCTATCAATATTCATAAGATCCATAATTAAGACCTGTGAATTTCATTTTATAACAGGTATACAGCAATAAATTTGTCAAAATGGGGCCTCCCTGGTGGTACAAGGGGTTAAGTGTCAGCAGTATGGAGCTATCAGCAGCCACTGCAGCAAGAGTTGCATCTCCTACCAGGAGCTGACCTGCATGGCACAGCAGAACTTTCTTGTCTTGTCTGCTGTGTCCTCAGCAGTGTATTTCAGTCCATCCCTCTGTTCTGCCCCCATTCTGTCTCTGGTGAATCTTCTCACCTCCCTTTCCTGTTGCACCTCTGGCCTAAACCCAGGTCTTGTATGCATAAAATAAATCTTTAAAAAAATAAAGTTTCACTAAGTGAGCCATAAATTCAGCTGTAATAATCCTAATCTTTTAGAAATGCTATGAGTAGGTAAGCATTTGCTAAAGGCTGGGGGGAAGAAAGATTAAGAAGAAAACTATTTTAATCCTGCACAGAGAGGTCCCCTTAGGCCCACACCAGACCATAAAAAACATGAAATCAGAGACTATGAATTTATTATGTCTAGCACAGAATCTTATACATAGAATCCAACCAGTATGTATTTGCATATTATTTTTGGACTGGTCAATGTTAGCCTACCAGCCTAGTTTCTTAGGATAATGACTACTCTTTCTTTAGATAATTGAAGATAAATTTTGTGTTTGCCCTGTGTCAAAAGCTGTGACTCTGAGATCTGTTGTTTGATATCTGAAATTAATTGTTCATCTCATTCTTTAAACTGTAGAAGGCTTTTGCACACCCATATTATTCACAATAGCCAAAGGCAGAAACATAACAAGTGTCCATGAGAGGATGAAAAGATAAAGAAAATGTGGTATCTACATAAAATAAATACCAATCAACCTACAAAATGCTCAGAACATTATGCTAAGTGAAATAAGCAAGTCACAAACAGACAAATGCTGTAGCATCCCACTTATATAAGGAATCCAAAATAGTGGAACTTAGAAACAGGAAGAAATGAGGAATTAGTATCCAGTGAGGGGTACAGCTTCAGTTTTGCAAGAAGAAAAATTTCTAGATCTTTGTTGCAAAACAATATGAATATACTGAAGACCACTAAACTATACACCTAGAAACAGTTAGAATGATAAACATTTTACGCTATAAGATTTTAATCACAACCTTTTTTAAAAAATGGCAACAAACTCTTTCATTCCTCGTCCACTGCAGAATGTAAGAGAAAGCCTTTGGCAGAGATTCAGTCCTGCCGTTCACACCAGGATAATTTCCTTGACCTACCAAACTTAGCCCTCTGTGTCCCTGTGCCACATGTCTGTGATTTCCTGGCTTGATTCTCCAATTTCCAGTATTTGGCCCAGGCCTTTTGCAATGTTTTAGTGTCTTTGTTATTTAATATTCATGGATATGCTGCTTCCCAGCACTGCTTGGTCCCACACTGATTCTGCTTTGATGCTCAAAGCACCAGAGACCTGAGTAAGGTACACTTTCTCTCCATGCAGGGAACCCATGAAATCCTGTGTTGGTTACCCATCCTGTCCCAAGGATAGATGAGGAATTTTATATCTGGTAGTAAAATGGGTCCAATGTAGACATGTGAATTTAAATCCATGCAGCAATTTAGGTGGATCAGAAACACAATGTCAGGGTTATAGTTCCAGATATCAAAGTATAGTGAGGGAGTGTGGTTTCCTCAAACTATAGGAACGAGAATGTCAGAGTTTGTGTAAGTTGACATGTGGAGAGAAACAAAACACAAGTGCACAAGTCTGTTGCATCCATGTTTGTCTTATCCATGGCCAGGAGCTAGACACAGGGCCAGGACTGTTTGACTTAGTATATAGTACTTAATAGATGGTGCTACTCTTTTTCATTACAGTTATTATACCTGCTTTTCATCATAAATTTTACTTATCCTACTCAGTAAGTCTTTGCTATTATATTCACTGTGATGCATTCATTGCTATCCCCAAAATGCTTTAAAATAGTATTATTATAAAAAATAAATAAAATAGATACAGCATATGCATGTACCTATTATGTGCACATTTTTAAATTATTTGTTTTCTTGCTTCTGATACTGCTTTTTAAAGTTATTTTTAAAAGATTCAGCATTATATGTTTAGCTCTGGGTTCTCCAAATATCTTCAGTGTGTCTGATATGCAATCAATTTTAAATAGAAGTTCACTGATGGGTGTAGATATGAAAATGCCTGAAAGCTGCAGGTAGGGAGCTTTCACAGATCTGTCAGTGTTAGGATATCATGGCAGGAAAGAACTTTAGGCATCTTCCATAGAAATTATTTCCATGATTAAAAATATGAGGACCTACATAGTACCTGATCATTGACCCTCCCCTGTCAACAACATCCAGTGTCATTGCCCCACTGTCAGGACCTCATTTAGTGTGGGCGAGGCCAGTTGAAAATTCAGATCTCAGACAGTGCAGACATCTTCCTTGATGCTCTAAATCAGGTGGTCTCATACCCGGATTTCTGTAGTACTTACTGAAAGTCTGAAATTTTCCTCTGACCGTTTTCCCTCCTAATGTGTTGTTGAGAGTATTTTAGCTCATTTGCACTGCAGACAGAATTTTTAAAGTTATTTTTGGATCAGATATTTTTATCTATAAACATTTCTCTCTTTTTATAAATTTGTTTATTTTGTAATGGAGGCGCCATTAGGGTTACCACCAGTGGGTGTCACAACCGTAGTGCACCTCCCACCAAATCACCCATAGTCCACCACCATCATAGTCCATTATGCTTCCTTCCCTCTTTGTTCTTTCTAGAACATAACATAATGCTTACCACAAAATTTCCAATAAATACTGATGAGCAAATATATGATTGAAAGAATGACTCTAACACAAGGCACATGGCATATCAATCTACAGGAAGGAGTATTCTAAGGTAACACTTGTGGGTATATAAGCTAAAATATAATAAAGAATTCTGAATAAAGTACTTGGCATCATGACAGTATTTTTATGTTAACCCTAATTAATTAACCTTTTTAATTAAATAATGTATCATGAATTATTTTAAATTCTCAGAATTCTCAGATAACAAGAAGTAAATGCTTTAATTAAATTTCTTAAAGTAGTTGAGAGTTTGTGCATAAACAAATCACTGCATGTAAATATGGTCCCTAAGTGTTTTTTATTTAGCCCCTTTTTTGCTTTTCCAAAATGCGTCAAAGTGTGGTTTAGTAACAGATTGTCTATTAACAAGTCAGCACATTGGCTTTTGTCAGCTCCACCGCCTTTCTTGATTCTCAGTGTGTATGTCCATTCTGACAGCCATCAAATTCAATGATTAGTGCAGGATACACAAAAACATAGGTTAGCTGGGATAGTGTAGCACTAGGTTTGATCAGGTTGCTTCGTTATTTTTCTTCCTATAATGAGTCAGAAGAGATCTGTGGGGCCAAACAGGTTCTCTTGATTGGATCAAGATGGGGGTCAGAATATTATAGCAAAATCATTGTCATAAATCAGACACTGGGAAATGATGTTGTAGTAACAAAGTTGCCAGGCTGCATCAGTTAGTGTTCTCCAGAGAAACTACCAATTATGTCTATGAAGAGATGACTTTAAGGAACTTGCTCATGAAATGACTGGGGCTAGCAAATGTGAAATGTCCAGGGTAGGTGGAAGCTCGGACAGTCCCAATTTGGAAATCTGTGGAGCAGGCTGGTAGGCTAGAAACTTGGCAGAAGTAGTTCACCCTGCAGTCTTGAGGCAAAACTATCCTCAAAAAAAACAATTTTGATTATCAAGGATGCTCTTGTGTACTTAAGATCACCTGATAACAGATGTTAACCACATCTAAAAATATATTTTTACCTAGACAGGATTTTTAGTAAATGGAGATAAAAAGAAACATTTTTTTTAAATGTTGATGATCTGGGCCCTCCTTGGTGGCACAACGGGTTAAAGCCAGCACTAAGAAGCTAAAGCCACTTCCCCATGAGTTTGATCCCCACCCTGGAGTTGACCCACATGGCGCGGCAGACCTCTCCTGACCTGCCCACTGCACCCCTCAGTAGTGTGCTTTGTTGATCTGCCTGTTCTGCTCCCCACTCTGCCTCTGGTGAATCCTCTCACCACCCCTGCACCTCCAGTCTGTACCCCAGTTTTGTATACATAAATAAATAAATCTTCTAAAACGTTGATGATCTACCTTTACAAATACATTATATATTTTTATTTTTATCCTATCTATGATAGTGGTGAAAATATAAGACTTATAGGGTTAAAGAGTTTTCTCAGTAAAGTGAAGCACCAGAATTTGAACGCGAATCTTCTCTTCCACTATCACTCCTCATGTGACATATATTTTCTACAGCAAGTATCCAGGAGTGTCACCTCTGCCCATTCTCCATGTGACTAGTGCAGTGCCTGCTGTTGTCTGCAGATCCTACTGGAAGCTAGGGTTCGGAGCTTTATTCTCCGCTTGTAGGGAAGCTAGGTAAGATCTGGAAGACTAAGATAGAGGTTTTTGTTTTTTTTTAAAGATTTATTTATTTATGCATACAGAACTGGGGTACAGGCCAGAGGAGCAGGGGCGGTGAGAGGCTTCACCAGAGACAGAGTGGGGAGCAGAACAGGCAGATCGACGAAGTACACTACTGAGGGGTGCAGCGGGCCGGTCAGGAGAGGTCTGCCACGACATGAGGACACCCCCGGGGCTGGCGGGAATCGAACTCATGCGAAAGTGGCTTTAGCTTCTCAGTGCTGTGCTTTAACTCATTGCGCCACCAGGGAGGACCAGGTATAGGTTTTTAATGTTATCAGAAAATAGAATTTTCCTGTTTGATATGATTTGGCAGATTATTTTGGGGGTCTGGGAATGCTGTTGCAAGTAATTGATGTGGCAAAAAAAAAAAATAAATAACATTGCCAGGTCAGCACAGAGTCAACAAGCAGCAGTCTCAACTCAAAGCTGTAAAAATCAGACCAATCTCCTCCTGCCTCCCCATTTTATTTCCTTAATGGCTGCAGGTATTCCTGAATTTGAGTAAAGAGGTATCTGGTCCCAGGAGTTTTAAATTTCTTAACATTTATGAAATTTGTTTTATGAAGGTTTGAACTGGTAAATATTAAGAAAATTTCCATATGTCGCACAGCCAGAAGGTTCTGGGTCATTACCCAGCACTTACTGTACAACCATATGATTCTTGTCACATTGTTATCACTTGACCCCGGGTGGTAGCTAGATTTCTAGCAACCTAACTAAAGGACTTTTTTCACAGATGAATACCACTGGGGTCACTTAAAGGCTCTCTGTAAGAGTTAATCCTTCAATCTGTGCCCCAGACTTTCCATATGTTCCCAGAGCTTCTGCAAAGACTTTCCCAGGGCAAATGCTACAGGGTCAATTCACAAAGCTACTATCTCTAGCACCTGAAGATGTAAAATAGAGCTAATTCATCAGCATAATGGTGTCAGGTGCAAAAAGAAAACTCCAGCAAATCAGAGATGAAGAAAAGGGGTTAAAGGCAAGTAGAAGAAACAGAGAAATTGAAGGAGTCCTGTCTCCCCACCCCATCCAAATCTTAACCAACTCCCAAAAAAGAAAGAGATGGTTAGTCTAACGAGTATGATTCCCAAAACTGTGTGTGAGTCAAGTCCTTGTTGTTTTATGCAAAGTACAGCGGAGGATACTTTTTTTGCTTTTAGAAGAAATTAAAGAAATATTAGGGGGAAATGAACCACAATTACTAAATAATCTATTTGTCTCAGCAGTCATTAGATAAGAAGTTTATTAGATAATAAAAGTAAGGATTTGAACTTAGAGAAGTTTGACATATAATACTCTGTGAATACTTTCCAATAAACTACAAGTTTGAATTTAGTTTACATAGGTAGGGAAAGTAATTCACTGATATTAAAAATGTAATTATTGTTGACAGGGGCACTTCTGGCTCTAAGTTGTCTGGACTTAATGATGCTAGAGGAAAGTAATATACCATTTAATTTCCTCCTTTCTAATGAGCACCACAGAGATGCAAAGGCTGGGCACCCATTTTTAAATCTTTATTCAGCTTGGTCATTAGCATGGCTTTAAAGACTGCTTTACCTTCAGGCAGCAGGTTCCCTCAAAGTATACAGGGTGGAGCTGTTCTCATTTAAGTCTATGAAGATGTCTTTGCTCTCATGCTTACTAGGCTAGGAAGAGGGTGGAGTGTTGGGAGAGGGGATTCCAGAAAATTTTACTATATGTTCACACAATTAAAATGTCATTTTATCATAGGAAACTTTTTTGACCA
The DNA here is from genome assembly GCF_000260355.1 of Condylura cristata. NCBI lineage: Eukaryota > Metazoa > Chordata > Mammalia > Eulipotyphla > Talpidae > Condylura > Condylura cristata. The sequence continues at coordinate 21,280,901 of NW_004567107.1, forward strand.
TTCCAATTATTCCATTCCCAACTCCAGACTTATTCTTGCTCTCAGACCCTAATATTTTCTTAAAATAGTAAATTACAATTTGTAATCATCTAGCAAGTATGCTCATTTTATTTCTATATGCTCCTGTATTTAGTTTTTAATCTATCTTGCTGTACTCATGTCTTATCTTTTCTGCCCACCACCAGGTAATCAGTACCCAATACACAGGATCTGGCAATGAATAAATGTTGAAGACATTATAAAATAAAACGAATGGTAAAAGATTATTTGCTATTTTTCTCTGTATGAAGCTTTCTTGGAAACAAATGTGGTCACATTCCCCATGGAAATAGAAGATGAAAATAGAATTCTGACTTTCATTCTCACCTTCAATCCTCTTTGAGAATATAATATCTAAGCTGACTCCAATTATTAGGTAGAGGTCTAATCTATTCTGAAAAGGGAAGTAATGAAAGTGGAGTGTGTTCTATACAGAGATGGTAGCAAATGCAAAGATTTTATGGCAGAATAAAGTAAGAGAGGTCTTGTTTGAGGGGTAGTTTAGGTATCAAAGTTCTCTTTGGGTCATGTTAAATTTGAAATTATTTTCAAATCTCTAGCTGGAGATATCAAGCAGACAGCTGGATATTTGGACTTAGAATAGAGGGGTGAGATCAGGGCAGTAAGAAGACATAAGGGACTATTCAGATTTTAGTTGAAATAATTAGGGGTTAAGAAGAGGAAAAAAGAAGAGAAAAATAGGGCGTGGGCCAAACTTGGGAGCTAAGCCCACTAACATTTGCCGATTAATTGGAAGAGAAGGAGGCAACAAAGAAGACTGAGAGCAAAACCAGGGTGATGTATCAGAGGAACAAAGAAAATAAACATTTCAAGAAAGAAATTCATTCTGATCTCTCAAAAACTGTCTAAACTGTAAAGTGTTGCAGATAAACCTCTATGGACGGGAGGTGTGCCAACTTTTGTGCCATTTTCCTTGTCCCCACTTACATGTAGTCACATTGGACTATACTAGTATGTCATGAAACAGCCTGTCTAAATGGAGGTGGCTGGGAAGGAAAAGGTGGGTTCATAAACAGGGAGGGACATATGGAAAGAGACACTTGTCAGAGATACTTGGAAAAGATGCATGGGCGAGACATACATGCTCCGTGTCTTGCCTAATGGCAGCTCTTATCTTGAATTCATGTTGGGTTATGAGATGGTACATTTTGACTTTTGAATCTCTTCTTCTACCCAAGCTGTTGGTGACCTGCCTCTCCCCCTTTTAGATGGTTGCTTGTACGAGAAGTTACTTTAGATTTGTGGCAAAATTTCAGGTGTCAGTGGTCCCACCTCAGACTGAAGCTGTTTGAGCATTTTCTCATCCTCATGAGGGGATGGGTAGTTTTTGGAGTTTCATTGGGAACCTATTACTTGAAATCCTCCCCACCCCACCTCATACATGAATTCTATTAAAAATCTTTCATACTATAAGTCTACTTTCTTTGCCTTTGTGTATGTAGATGGCCAAATCCCTCTCAGACCGTGTGCCCCTTAATAGTTTGGGGTCCATGGTTGTCCCTTAGTAGCAAACTAACTGTAGAGTAAAATAATATTGAATTTGCCAAGATGGAGGCCCTTGATGATCAGGACAAAGTGCTTTTAATGGAATACAGAGACTGGAGCTTCATTAAGAGAGATTGAAAAGAGAACACCTTGATCATATTGGCATATCAGCATCATAATACCTAATTAACATCTTAGACAGATACTGAATAATTCCCTAATTAATTTTATGCATTCATTATTAGTTCTTTCCAATGAGAACCTAAGGTTTCAAAATAATAAAATATTATTTTTTAAATACCTCAGAACTCTCAGGAATATATCATTCAGTCTGAGAATATTTCTAATGTAATTGTTTAATTATTTTCTCCAGTGAATGAGGGTTTTAAATTTTATACTTGGTGATTTACTCAGGAAGGAATGAGACTAACGTTTGTTTTAGCCTTGCACTTTTTAAAATTATTTACCCTGGCAGAGTGTTTTCATTCATTTCATGATGTCTTTCCATGTTCATTATATTAAATATTTTCATGGGTTAAGATAAAGTAGGGATGGATATTCATACTTGTAACCTCCTTAGGCAGGTATCTTTATTTGCCCTACATTCTTGTCCTAGATGACTTGCCTGTTTGGGGTCAATAACTATGAATAGCTACTCTTATTAAATTCACTAGTGCTACCATAACACTAGAGAATTCATTATAATGAATGAGTCTTTTAGTGCAGTAATTAGAGAATTTGCTATTGATTCCCCCTGCTGTGACAATTGCTGGCATTTCTGTGACAAAAATAACCATTATATTTTGAGAATCCTTTAAATACTGAATAGAAGTAGAAGTTTGAGATATAATCTATTATTATATCAAAATTTGTTTTGAGACATTTTTCCTTTACCACAATCCAAAGATAAATAACTGTCCTTCTTCCTTATTGGCTTGGGGAATAGGTTAGAATGCTTGTCAGGCTATTTTACTTTCAAAATGAATGGTGTGTTTGTTATCACTGATACAGTGTTGCTTTTTTTTAATGATCATTATATTGAAATTTTAGAAGTATAAAGGATCATATCTAACCATCCAGAAATAGCAATTATTAATATTTTTATACATAAGTCCCTGCAAACATTTTCTATGTTTATGCCTTTAAATTTGATACCTAACAGAGTGGTTTTGGCAGGTACAATAACACTTCTTCACTTTTCTTTCTTTTAATATTTTATTTATTTATGCATACAGAACTGGGGTACAGGCCAGAGGTACAGGGACAATGAGAGGATTCACTGGAAACAGAGTGGGGAGCAGAACAGGCACATCGAGAAAGTACACTTATGAGGGGAGCAGTGGGAGGGTCAGAAGAGGTCTGCCGGCCATGTGGGTCACTTCCCAGGTGGGGATCGAACTTACACTGAAGTGGCTAGGGTTTGGCTTAACTTCTAGAGAGCTCTCTTGCCCATTGCACCACCAAGGACAGGCCCCACTCTTTTACTTTTCAAGTAGATTTTTTTGGTTAAAATTATTTTTCTGTTTTTCAAAGAAAGTATTATTTTTTATAGAAAATTCAAATGCTTTTTTATTTTTGCTGTTTTAAATTACAATGAGCATGTTAGTTTTTCTCTTTTCAACGCTTAATTTCAAGGCATTCTCTTAAATGTAGCCCAGGGTTTTTTGTGGGATTTTTTGGCAATTTAAATGCTGCGACTATAAATACATATGATGTTAAAGATCTCTCTTGGGATGTTCTGGACTCTTCCCTTGGTTCTTTCATGAGGAGACCAACAGGGGAGGTCGGAAAATCAGATGACTAAAAAGAGAAAAAGGACATTGCCACTTTAGTGATACATCTTTAAAAATCTGTTTGGCATAATTAAAAGTATACATACCATCTAACCCAACAATTCCATTTCCAACATAAAAATATGTGCATGTGCAAATATTCATAGTAACATTATTAATAAAAGCTACCCCAAATGCAAGAAACCTAAATATGCATAAATGTTAGAGTAAGTGTAATATACCGATAAGCTAGAATATTATGCAAATGAAAATGAAAGAAGTGCTGTTACATGCAACCACTTAAATGAATCTCACAAACCAAAAGTTATTTACTTTATAGTTTGTAAAAAATTACAAGCTTTATTGTGAAAAAAAAAACCTGATTATTATCAAAAATAAAGCTGACCTTTTAATCTTTGGTTTCAAACTCTATTTCCCAATGATTCAAAAATATTCAGGCAAAAGATCTTTCATCCAAATGTTTATTGCCTTCTTGGTGTAAGTCCCAGGCTGATGGATATCTGTCTGTCTCTAATCTGCAAGCCAGAAAGTGACATGTATAGGTGTTTGCAATAGAATGGGGTAACATTGAATAAATTAATTAGCATTTATTGAACATATCACAGGAAAGACACTGTGATAAAGACAAAAGACTGAATAAAGACAAAAATAGATAGTGTTAGTGAGTATGGACCGTGTGTCAGAGGTGTACTGCAATTGGTAACATGCCACATCAGCTAAGGTCCTGCAAGAAACAACATTCCACTTAATTGGCTTCAACTCCAAGTCCTTTTGTGAAAGGATTATTTACAAAAGACAGGGGAAAGTTAAGAGAAACAACAAGAGATAAACTCACAGGAGCTAGAAATCTAAAATGGTTGAAAGCCATCAACTGCGAACTTTAGGTCTGAAGGATAAGAGGGGAAGCCATGTGGCTAGGACGCAGAGAGCTGGCCCTGAGGAGCAGGGGCCCTGAGACAAGAAGGATAGCCATGGCCCCTCTGGAATGTGCCAGAACCAGGACACTGAGCAGGGAGAATCAAGGAAAGACCAGTGACCTCCTTCTTCTTTTGTCCTGTCTTCCAGTAATGCCTTGAAGAATCAACCAGACATTCCTGGTGATGTACAAAGTGAGGATCAGCCTCGAGGCATAGAAGAGGTTAGTAGCAAAGGGCAGAGAATAGCAACAAAGCAGAAGGTAAAGCACTCAGCAAAAATGCATACTATAAATTATCTTTTAATTTAAAAAAATTATGAAGTACTTACTGTAATTCTTATTTTAAAACTGAAAAAAAAGCAGGACTTAGAGATGGTAAATAATTGCTCTATTTATGAGTTCATAAACTTAACTAAATTGTTCGGGATGTAGAGTATATGCCTCAAAGTATTTGCTTCAATAATTAACTGAATGAGAGATATATTTTGATGTAATTTCTCTCTCTATGTAAGCTTATTAACTACAGTAATTATTGGTTGGTTAAAAAAAAAAAGAGGTGACTTTTCTCCCTTGACTTACCAAATACAATTAATTAGGATTAGGAAACAACAGAAGGAACATTCGGGATTAGAGCTGAAAGTCAGAGGGAGCAGGAACTCACTAGAAGTGAAGAACTCTAAAACACATGTTGTGCTCAGGCAGCCAACAGAATATAAGCCTTAGTTGTCTTTCTATAAGCATGCCCTACCTATCTCATGATTCTGGCAAATTCTACCAATCTAGAGCTCTGAACTTGCAATTCATGTCCCTAACTCTGTGATCTTCCACATGCTGCTCCCTTTCCTCCCTTTCTTTTCCTGATCTAATTATCCAGCTTATTTTTCAAAGTGAAGTTCAAAGCCACTTTCCTCTGTGAAGTCCTCTGAGGGCAGGGAATGTTATATTTTTGTGTTAAGACATGTCTTACAGATGACCAGAAACATGTAAGCACTTTGGGAGTGTGTTGAAATGAATTAAGCTGTGATGATTGCAGGCTTTGGGGAAAGCAATGTAGAGGGACACGGGACAAAACAGAGTAGATATTAGAGGTTTACCAAAAGCTATAGAATAAAGGCCCATTGTAGGAATGGATGTTTGGCCCTGCACAGAGCAAGCCTCCTCACCTCTCCTCCCCCACCCACCCACACACACACAACCTGTGGCACCTTATCTGCTCAGCTTCTTCCACCCAAGGTCTCTGTGCATCTGTTTATCTTTGAAGAATTCTGCGCATGTATTTCTTCTCTTTTCTCACTGTTATGTGTTAGCTTCTCTTCTATAATTTACAACTACAATTGATTTGGATCACAAATAAAATATATTGTTCCTTTCCCAACTGAATGCCGACTGCTAATAGAATCTCTTGTCCATCCCAAATAGTAATAGCCTCAAAATCTATTATCAAAAGCCCATTTTGATCCCAACTCCATCTGCCCCCACCCCAAATTTATATGTAGTTTATTGCTGTTGCGTTAGTTAAGGCATCACGTGAGATGTGGAAAGTGCATGAAGATGAACAGGATGTGGTTTCTAAAGTGAAGGCAATTGGGTGTTAGCAGGAAAGGTAAGAAAGATATGGCAATTAATTATGAATTAATTTTTGAAGTGCAGAAATAATTGCTAGGTGTTAAAGAGATATCTCAGTTCTAATAAGGAATAGAAAGGGTTTCAGAAAACTACGATTTAATTGTACCCAGTTTTCAAAGTGCCACACACCTTGTTTTATGAACCAGCTAGTAGATAAGAGAATGATGAAGGTTCTTGGCCTCTTTTAAAGGGAAATAAAAGAATGGTAGTTTGTATTTAGGGTGACACTGGAAGAAAGGAGGACAGCATGCATGCTGTAGAGGGAAGAGTCTAGAACTGTCCAAGTCAAGGGAAACAGAAGTTCAGAGCACTTATGACTCAGGAAGGTCATAAATCTTCTCCTTCCCACCCAGGACCACCATGTTGCACCACTTTGCTCCTTACACATTACAGCCCTTGCAGTCTCATGAATGGTTAATACCACAGATAGAACTCTGTCAGCTTATGTATGATATCTGTGCTTCACACATAAAAGGGTAAACTTTTTGATTTTTCCCCTTACTCTCTCCCATAAGAACAAATTTCTGCCTTTTTAAGGCTTGATATTGTCTGTGCTGAGAAAGCATGATGGAGCAGGATATAATGTAAATGGTTCCCCTGGAACGGAGAAACCCAACTCCCCCAACGCCTTTGAATCTCCCAAGATGATCATTTAGCAATCTGTCAGCAGATACACTTGATTCTGAGCCATTTTAATTTCCATCTCAGATATTAGGTTATCTTAGTTGATGCCTAAGTCACATCATGAAGGGCAACAAAAACTATCGTCAAAGATGAAGAATTCCCAGATACTGACCGGGCTAATGGAACTTTATTGAAAAGCTCCAAGTCATTAGTCACACCTGTAGCAGGTAGTAATACAGGGTTAAGGCTGCTCATCCTCAGATTTTTCCACTCAACATGATTCCCCTTTCTTTGTTACCTGGGGCAATTTTCCCTTCTTTATGTCTCTAGCAGCTACATCCCCAAAGATTTGTTAGTATTATTTGGAACTGATAAAGATTCTAAAATATCATTATTTCATTCTCACTGTTGCTACTAAACTTTTTCACAACCAGGTCAGTATAGAGATTTATTTCCATGCTGATATGAGTTGTCTCCCAAATACACAAAGACCTTAAAAAGGTCAGAGTAGTTATTGTTCATTATAATTTTAAATGACATTTTTCTGCATTATGGTGAATCATGTATCATTTCAATATTTTCATTTAAAACAGAGATGACTCTAGGATTTCTAACCAGATGCTGGGTTGATTTGCTTTCTTTTCTTATTTCTTGACATTGTCCAAGTATTGTTCTTTGTATTGGCAAAAATGAGAGAGAGAAGAAGAACAAAACACAAAATAGCAAAACACTTTCAATTTTCCTTAATGGAATGTTCTGTCCTGAGAATAAATTGGATACTCAGGGGTCTATTTAAGCAAAAGACTTGCAGACTGCTTTCAAGTTTCTTAAATATAAAGAAAATTATCACATAAAAAGCCTAGACCTTGAAACCTTGAAACCTCTAAGGCCCCATCTAACTCCTAAGGCTTCAAAAACAGTATTTCTTTTCGAATACTGCAAGGTTCAGGTGATAAGCTTGAATCAGGGTAAGTATTTTCAAAAGTCATTTTCTTCCTCAGTGTCAACAAGAGACCTGGTCTATGCAATACTCACCAGTCCCCTTTCTTGCCTAGATTTTTGTGATATTTGATTATTATAGAGTTGGGAGTTCTTACTGTATAAAGTTTAAAGAATGTGTCTACATTGAAAAGGAACACGGAAGTACCTAAGAAACTCTCTTTTGAAACAACCACCATATCCTACAATGTAATTCCTTCCTCACCCTTAAAGACAGATCTGATCCCATCACATCAGGCCTAAATAACTTCAAATTGCTATCAGCAAAAAGTGAAAATTCCTTAGCATGACATACAAGTCATTTCTCGCCTGATCCCATCTATATTTATGACCTCATTTCAAGCTAGCATTTCTTTAAATTTTTCCATATGATAGGCTTTTCTAAAGAAGGCATTTGCCCCCCTTCTCTGCCTCTTTGCATGTGATTCTTTCTGACAAGATGTTCTTTACTTTTTCCTTATGATGACCATCAACAATTAGTAGCTGAGACCTCCCTTAACAAGCTTTTCTGTAACTAGTCATGCTTTCCTTGCTAAAAGTGTGAGGCTTTGCACAGATCTCTGTCATAACTGCTGCCACGGAACTGCAGTTACTCACATCAGCTTTGCTGCTGCTAATGGGGTCTGTAATTTGAGGGCAAGGACAATGTTAACTGGGGAAAGTGTTTATGACAGAATGAACTTATTTATTAAGCTGAACTATATAAAAATGCTGATATTTAACCATTTGGCTGACAAAAATGACAAAGCTTATTTGTAATCTACCTCATTCTAAAAATACTGCTCAAAATCCTGTCAAAAAGTACTCTAAGATGCAGATAATATGCTCCCAACCTTCCACTGGAACCCTTGTATATCCTGACTCAGCTGCCAGGGGGTGTGGCCTTGCAATCAGGTTTGGTCAGTGAAACAACAAAAAGTAAACAGAAGTACAACACTGGCTGGCAAACAGTGAAAATAGCAAGTGCATGTTTCCCGATTCATCTCTTACTATCATGACCAAAGAAATCGCAGCTTTCAGGTGTAGTCACCTGGTGTTGTGAAACGTGCAACCAAGTCCTTTGCCAGCCTATGCTACTCCTAAACACCAGACAAGCAATTGTTGTGTTAATTTACTGGGATTTAGCTTTAACTTATGGCTAAACTTACATCTCACTAATGAAATAAAATAGATGAGGAAATGAAGTACAAGAGCATAAGGAAAGAGAAATAAAAACAGGATAAGATTAAACACAAAGTGTCAGCCATTATGCCTTTGTGTACTAGAGACAGGATGCTTATTTGCCCAGAACTTCCTTGCATGTCTTACAAAGTTCAACAACTCCATAAAATGAAAACTTAACTTCTCATTGCTCTAAATACTTGGTATATATAGTGAATGAATACACCTTTTTATGTCAGTTTACATGGGCATTATATATCAGGAAAATAGATTAGCAACTTAACAAAGAGCAACAGGAGAAAGATTAGAGAGTCTTTATCAGAGTAGGTCAGAGAAAGCGCCAATTGTGTTGAGCCTAAAATCAAACACTAGATCAATTAGTTTTCTGTCACCACAGGTATTCACCTTGAATTTCCAATTAGCAAATGATTCTAAACAAAAGAAAGCTGATGTGGTAAAAAAAAAAAAAAACTTTGTGCATACATTTTTAATAAGCTTTTTAAAAAGGACATTAGTTTAGATAATGTTCAGCTGCATAGTAGCCAAGCCATAAGAATTTTATATTAATAAATTCTTAGCTCAGAACTAAGAATAACACCTTCAATAACTTTGTGAGAACTGTAGAGCATAGAGGCTGACAATAAGATGAGACTGACATGATATTAATAACCTTATCCTCCAAACTTTGGTGAAACTAAGACAGTAATTATCTAAGCTGTTATCTCTCCAATTACATATCTCCAAATTAAGATATAAAGGTAAAATTCATGTGCATATGCCCTATATTTACAAAACATTTGAATCAAGATTTGTGAAATTTTGGATGACATCTTTATTATCTTCTACATACTTTACTTTTCTCAATCTATTTAACAGCAAACTGTTGTATTTATAATCAGATGTATATTTTTTTAAGATTTATTTATTTATGCACACAGAACTGGGCCCAGAGGTGTGGGGTGGTAAAAGGATTCACCAGGGACAGAGTGGGGAGCAGAACAGGCAGACAGACGAAGTACGCTGCTGAGGGGAGCAGAAGGCGGGTCAGGAGAGGTCTGCCGCGCCATGTGGGTCACCTCCAGGCCAAGGAACCAACTCATGCTGAAGTGGCTTTAGCTTCTTAGTGCTGTGCTTTAACCTGCTGCACCATTAGGGAGGACCCAGACGTATATTTTTAAATCTACATACGTTGAAATGGTTTGGCATTCTGATTCAGCCTTTTCTTACTACTACCTTCTACCCTCACTTCCTCACTCACAGCCTTGAACTGTTTACAAACATGACTCATCTGAAGTTTCTCTAAAGATAGCAATCATATTATACTAGCCACTTATTACTCTTTTACTACCTCTATCATTTAAAGCTGTTCTGAGGACAGAAACTCTGGTTATAAAAAAAGAAAGCTGGAAAGATCTATGAAATATAATCTCTGTGTTCCCACTCAAAATTCAGAGAGAAGTCACTCCTGGCTTAACTTCTTAATACTCCTGCTCCTGCTAATGTGCACCAGCATTTCAGCTTCAGTGTTGCAATGTCCTTTCTTATTTAATATGCTCTTGGGTGTTCAGCACTCTTTTCTCAAAGCCTTTTCTCAAAGCCTCTTTTCTCTATGCCTTACTGAAACTGCATTACTTATTTCCAGAAATGCACCCCCATTCTCTCACTTTTAAATAGTATGTTTATTTTTACATCATTTTGTGCATTTTTTCCATCTCAGTTGTAATCCCCGTGGGTTTCCCATCACCCAATCACCCACGTGCCATCACCATAGTCCAGTGCATTTCCTTCCCCCCACTGTTTTTGATCCCATTCCCCACTCCACCCCCACAAAATGTCTCTGGTATATAGCTGTTCATTATTATTATTATTATTTTCTCACCTGGTCCATTATACTCCTGCTAGGAGTGAAACCATCTGGTATTTTTCCTTTTCTTTCTAGCTTATTTCACTAAGCATGATCTTTTCCAGTTTCATCCATGTTGCTGCAAAAGGCATGTGTTCTTTGTTTTTGTTTTTGGTTGCTGAGTAATATTCCATTGTGTATATGTACCACATCTTTTTAATCCAGTCATCCACTTTTGGGCATTTGGGTTGTTTCCATGTCTTTCCAATTGTGCACCCCCATTCTCGTAACCTATTCAAATCGCATGGCATTTGTGTGTGGCTTCTCATAAAATACATCTCAAAGTGGAAAGAAGGAAGACTATGAGTTCTTTTTTCATATTTAGTTTAAAATGGAACATACCAGTCTTTCCACTTGATATTTAATAAACTATTACTAATTTTCAACAAATTATACCAATTGCATAATTTCTTACTCTTTCTAATGTTTAGTGTAGAGTAAAAGAAGATTCCTCAGGCCTTTTGCGTAGTTGGCCTGTGTGGAGCCTTGAACGCAGGAGGCACGTGGGCCCAGACACCATGCTGATGGTGGATCTGGAGGATGGTGTGGGCATGATGAGTGGGCACACCTGAGCTGAGAGGTTGAGTATATCAGAGAGGTGTCAAAGAGGATGGGGTGAAGCAGAAGACTGTAAGGAGTTGTGGTATGAAGATTGTCTACTAGAGGAGCACCGGGTGAGAGAGAGGAGAAAGAGCAAAGATTTGACGGGGGCTGAGAGGCCTGCCAGCTTCCTGGTTCTCTGAGCCCTGGGCCCTGCGCCCCTGCCTGCCTGCTCCCTCATAGCCACCTCCCAGCCTCCTGGCTCTCTGGCTCTCCTGCCTGCCCTGCAACTGGCTAAGTCACTACAAATGGAATAGAACGAACTTTAAAAGCCTGAAAACCTGAGGGTTTTCAGGACTCCTCCTTTGCCCATACCTGCCCTGAGCCAGCTTGTCACTACATTTATGAAAGAAAAATAAATGGACTACGTCTCCAGTTCAATCAGGCCTTCCAGATTTTAAGGAGACAATATACTTACACACACACACAAACACACACACACACACACACACACACACACACACACCCCTTCAGATAGGTTTAATGGTTCATCAAAAAATATTCTTTTGGCTTACCAAATCTCTAATTTCATATTCTAAATTATAATTATTTTTTTAAATAATAGTCTCTGATTCCAAAGCTCAAGACCGTTTGTTTCCACCACAAAGAAGCAATCTGGCTTTTTTTTCCAAAAGAGATACAAATGATTACATCATTAATACTTTGCTAGAGCTATTAGAAATAATTAGCTGGCACAACCTTCTGGAGGATAGCTAGGTTTGCAATATATCCAAAGTGCTAAATTTCTACATAAACTTTGACCTCAAAATTTCACTTCTAATAATAATGACTTGTGCAAAATTTGTTTAAGAGTGTTTAAAGATGTAATTTTTTTCAAGAAGAAAATAATAACCATTTTATCTTAACACTAACTGTTCTTATTTAAGGTAGTGTGACTATACCTTTTATTTTAAATGTATTCATATATTCCTGCACCATAAAAAATGTGTAAAATAAAATTTCCTCCCTTTACTCATCAACAGTTTGGGCAAAATAATGTTTACTTTATAAAACCAGTATACAGATTAAATTCAAAGATTATTATAAGTACTTGTTATATAAAAGGTCCTTAAACTATTAGGACGGTGATTATGTGATGGCAACAATGGTGATACTGATTTAAACAAACACTTACCACAGTGTTTGGCACATAGAATGGAAGCAATGTTCACTTTTCTTTCTCACTTTGAAGTTACTTCATCAAATATTTATAGTGTGGTCTACTCATAAGGTTTCTCCCTGGAATGCAAAAGAAAAGTATATTCATTGTCCTCTTAAGAAATATCAAATCTCCTTTCCACATGATCCTTTATTGTATTTTGTGATAGTAAGAGGAAATGTGTTTTGGAGTCAGAATACCTGCCCTGCTCTTACGATTCCCTAAGTATTGGGGAACATCTGTGTTAAGATCTTTTTTTCCCTGTGTTAAGAGAACCCAAATTGTGGGCCCTCCCTGGTGGCACAATGGGTTAAGGCACAGCATTATGAAGCCATCTGCAGCCACTGCAGCATAAGTTCAGTTCCCGGCCCGGGGGCTGACCCACGCGGAGTGGCAGCTCTATTCTGTCTCACCCCTGCTCCCCTCAGCAGTGTACTTTGTTGGTCAGCCTGTTTTGTTCCCCATTCTGTCTCTGGTGAATCCTCTCACACCCATGCACCTCTAGCCTGTACCCCAGTTCTCGTATGCATAAATACATCTTAAAAAAAAGAGAACCCCAATTGCACCAAAATTTCTTTATTTTATTCCATCCAAAATATAGTGAAAGGAGCTACCACTTAATGACACTTAGTGTATAGATGTACTACCTCGCTTAATACTTACAAATTTATTATTGTCATTCTCATTTTACAGGTGGAAAATATTTGGCTTTTAAAGGTAAACTTAAAATGGAACAAGGCTACATTGCTAACAGGCAGCAATATTGGAATTCAAACCTGTGGTTCTCAAGCCTATGCTGAGATCTACTATCCCCAGACATTCCCTTATCAAAGATGCAAAATCTAAGCAGGTACATTCTCTTAACAAACTATAAAATAATAAAAATCAAGCAAACTTAATCTCACCCAGTTCATTAAGATAGGAAGAACACACAATATAAAAATGATAAAGCAGTTGTCTTTTTTTTTTATATAATCTCGGTGTTCTGTGAGAAAACTAACTCATCAATCTTCTTCCCAATTCATCTTTCAACATTAATAATTTCCTGAAGTAAATTAGAAGCTTGGAATTAATTTAATGAGTTTTTCTTCCTAATAACATAAGACTCATCATTGTCTTTTCCAAAGTAAATTGCCATTAAAGTTATCAAAGATGTGGATTGTAGCTCTCTGTGGAACTGAGAGTTAAAAACAGAATTTGGTAATTAGAATATTTCACTGAAGTGGATATTTTTCATTGTTTAAAAAAAAAGTGTTAACATAGCCAGCAGCCTCTTTTCCTTAGCAACGTAAGTTTGCTGCTTGTCATGTGTTACCTGCTCCTCAAAACACATGCTGTCAATGTAAAAAATGGCTTGTATACATTTTTAAATGCACAATTATAATTTTCAATGAGCCATGTACAAGAGATATATTGGTTCATGCCATTTGCATAAAATGTCAGTCAAGCTGGCAGCCAGTTCACCCGTTTGCTGTCCTTGAAGCAGGGCACAGAATGCTATGTCCCTCACCGTCATTAGCGATGCCAATCACAATAAGAATCAGTCACTCACTTTTAACTAAAAGAGTGAAAAATTGAATTACCTCTGATTTGTCAAATCATTTCACAGAGTAATGACACCATTAATAAATCATATTAGTCTCACAAAGGGACAGAATTCCCACCATAACGCTTATGGGCAAATTATTATACTTGAGGATTGAATTAAAAGATGTGGATACTTCTGTAAGTACTTGAAAAAGATTAGATAAATTGAGGTCTTAACTTTTCCAGTCATTCTACCTTATTTTGCTTGTTTGTTTTAATACTCACCCTGGACAAGATACTTAGGATAATGGGAATGACAGAACAGCTCAAAAAACAATAAGCTGTTTCTATATTAAAGGGTCAGTAATTTGTATTTTATAGAGAGATGGAACAATGATGGTGAAGGAACTTACACATGAGGAAGGAATGACTAAGGAAACTGAAGTTACCTAGCTCAAGAAGAGTCAGCAAAAGCCATGCCTGGTACTTTTATTTATTTGAAACTATTTAATTGGGGTGTTGGAGCAGGCCCGGATTCCAAGGACCCCAGGAGAGCTCTTTCTCAGTTCTTGTCCTTGTTGAGGAAAGAATTCAATGCAAGACTAAAGATACAGAACAGCAAGAGATTTACTGATAGGTGGGTAGGTGGAAGTACAAGGAAAGCTTTCCAAGAGGAGAGGGTTCCAACTGAGACAAGCAGGTGCTAATATGAGTAGAGAGGGCAAGGAGTGGGGGTTTGGCCGTGGGGTGTGTTCAGTTGTGTCTCTGCTTATTGGCTGGGTCTGTGGGGTCCCCTAGGCTACCAAGTTCCATTGAGTTGGCTACTGAATTTGTGGGCTTTTCCTAAGCTTCAAGGCCCATGAGTTTGCCTACACTACTTTGCCTACCTTTCCAAAACTAGCTTTGTTCCTAGTTTTGTTACTTTAGCCTTGTGTTGGTGTTCTGAACTCCCTACCAGACTGAAAAAATGGACCTAGGGCTTTGGGGGTAGGGACTGGAGGGGAAGGGAGATCTCCTGGTTCCAGCTGTTTCTCAGTTAATGTGAAAAATGGACATAGGGCCTTGGGACATATTGTTCCCATACTCATTTCCTAATGGCACCTCTCACTTTCACATGCATGTAGATTAATATACAGAACAAAGACAAGTGGGTAGAAGATAAAGGATGCAGTTTTACATTTATCCTGGCAGGAGAATGTGTGGACATCAGAGCTCCTCATTACTGCATAATGCAAACATTCAAGCTCTGGTGAAGGTTGAGATCACTATGGGAGAAATGTACTATACACAAGAAAATAACTAGGTAGGCAGCACATCTTCCCTTAAGTCCTAAGTTTCTGTTTTAGGAAGCAGGAAGACTCCAGGCACAAAAGTACCAAAGCATAATTTTGAAAGAAAATGACCAAAATTAACAAAAACAAACAAACAAACAAAAAACAAATTCAATATAAGTACTGTCACAGGTTGGGATCCTCCAAAAACTGATGCTAAGGCTCAGTTTAGTTTGCTCAGTGCTTATTGAGGCGTTCCCTTAGGGAAAATCCCTGCAGAAGGAATTAGGAGTGAGCAGAAAGAGAAGTCAAGCTATTAGCAGGGCTAGTGACAGCCCACAGCTCCAAAGTACTTCAGATCTAGATACCTCTTATGGATGGGGGTGGGTGGGGAAATGCGATCAGAACTGGGGTGGGAGGAGCGCACTGGACTGTGGTGATGGCACACGGGTGAATTGGTGGTGGGGGCTCTGTGGCCAGGACTTTATTTAATTATGCATTTCACTCACTGTGCATTACCCAGAAAGGGCTGCAGCCTTGGGCAAGGTGACTCCCTGCAGCTGAGGTAGACCCTGAATTAGCTGTCAGCTGAAAGCTGTCAGTCAGCAGCACATTGGATCATTGGGGCAGTAAATCCATCATTGAAAGGAGAGCCAGGTGATGTATCACAGTAATCAACCTCTTGTGCAAATTACATCTACTTCATACACAATTTTGGAGCAACTGCTACAAGATTCAAGTAGATCTCTTTTTGAATGAACTATATAGAGGAGAGTTAGTAGGACAAACTGCAGCCACTGCAGCTGGTCTCAGAGCTACAGCTGATGCTCATTGCCTCCCTCCACCAGTGGAGCACCGGTCCGTTCTGGGTCCTCCTTAGCATATTAGCTATACCAACAATGCCACATGAAAATCCACACCATTGGGCACAAGATTAGACCCCCTTTGCCCTGTATGTCCGTTGTATCAGGAGGCCTGCACCAAACTCTCGAAGGACGTGTCTGGGGGCGGGACCACCTGCGGCCAGGGCACCCAGGTGATTCTCATCCTGGGACTCCACATAAATCTCTGAGTTCCAGCGCAATCACGCTTTCTTTGAGAAGAAGTCACGGGAGCAGGACCTTGGGCCTGATTCCTCTGTTCTTGTGACCTCCCCTGAGTGTTTGTAGCTTCGGGCTGGTCCTCTCCCTGTCTCCTTTAGGACTTGCATCTACTCCTCCTGTACACATAGTAGATGATGTGCCCTGTGGGCTCCTGTTTGCCTCCTGGGAAAGCCCCACAAACTGTGCCCTCCCCACCAGCTGCCACGCCGCCCTCAGTGTCGTGCATGGTGGCAAGAAGGACTGGACAAAGGAGCCTACTTCCCCATTGCAGCGTCCTGGCAGTTGGGCTCAGTGGGTTTCCGCAGACATCAGGCTTTCAAGGGAAGACATGAGGAGCCAGCAGCTAGGTCTCCCGGGACAACTCAGGGACAATTCAGGAGAAGAGCAGCTCTGGAGAGAACTGCTTGTTGGAGCAAGAACCTGGAAGCCACCCCTTTCAGGGGCCACAGCCCCAGGTCCTCACATAGACTCCAGGGACACCAGGCCTATTGCTGAAAAGACTAAAAGACAGAACAACTTGAGAGTACAGTGATCTTACTGGCTTATGGACGTGTCTGGGATATTCCTGCCCTTGATCCATCACAGGAGAGTCTGGTCCTTCACTTCTTGCAGAGCGCCTGAGACATGATGCTGTTGCAGTGTGACTCCGAGCGCTGGACCAAGGTAAGTTTTGCGGAGGATTTGGATTTACTCGATAACATAACCAGAGTCCATTCTGAAGAGTCTGTAGGAGTTCCAGAATACCTGGTTTGGGCTACTGTCTCCTACTTAGCTTCTTGGCTCTGTGACGCCAGGTTGAGGAGACATCTTGTTTTGAAGGTTGTGGTAAATCACTTTGATGTAGTCTCGAGATTGTCAGATTTGAGCAAGAGCTGGAGGGTCAGAGCAGAGCATGGTGGATTCTGTTTCAGTGACACAAGCCCCAGATAAGCAAGTGGGTGCTGGGTGTTCGCATTCATTAATCAAATGATATGGAAATGGAGGTGGGGCCTGAGGCTAATGGGCAAAATAACTGATTATTATGAATTATTTATATAAATTATACAGCTTTAAATTTAACACAGACTGCCTTGTATTCCACACCTATATAAGAAGTAACAAAAATGTGAGCAATTAAAATTTTATCACGACTAGTCTTTGTTCAGGCAGGAGATCTGAGGAGGTCAGCCAGATAATCAATGACCAAGCAGTTATGCTTCCTGCTCTGTGGAATGTTCTTTGGTGGGAGTTACAGGTGATCCAAAGAGTTTTACACTGTCCCCTGCCCCCATTATCTGGCCACATATTTCTTCCCCTACTTTTGAGAATGGACTGTCTCTATGCTTGCAATATTTCTCTTTGAATAGCATCTAAACCCTCTCCACTGCCCACGAGGCTCTGTGTATTCCAACTTCACAACACACCTCTCTGCATACAAGGTAGGTGGCCATGTGTACGCCTGTCTCTGTCGGGAGAATTTTTACTGGCCACTGTCTTCAAGGACGTTCATCAGACTGCCACATTACCGCTGCTGCCAACTTCAGTTTTACCTCCATACTCAGAACTGGGTTATCTGGGAACTTGGTCTCTGCTTCTTCTCTTTTGTCCAGTTGTATGGAATAACCCTCTCCAGACATGGGTGGTGATTTGAGGTTGAGGCTCTGTGTCACTGGGATGGATTACATGAGAATTTTGAGCTAATTGATACAGGATTTGGGCTGGATGCTCGAAGTAGCTTTTGTTTTTATCTTAAATTGTTGCTGGGCCTACTTGACTGATTTAATGAGTCTGAGAAAACAATGCTAATAATGGGCAGCTGAGGCTGTGTGCGCACTGGTACCCTGTGATTAGGGCTGCACGGGCTCAGGCGTTCACTGGGGGGTTGTTTTCCAGAAGATGACGAAGTCTTCGGATTATCTGGCCTCGCCCTAACGGCCTGTGCCCTGAGTATCCCCTGTGCTCTGAATATCTATAACTCATGGCACTTTTCCCCACAACTGGTAATACCACAGGGCCTGCAGCCCTATATTCCGAGAGGCAAAGCTACTCCAGCATAGCTAGGTCTTCCTACAAAGATTTTCCTGTTTGGGGACCCACTCAAAGTTTCCTTGTCACTTGGTACTTGGGTTAAAACTCAGGTGTTGTTGGCCCTCCCTGGTGGCGCAGCGGGTTAAAGCACAGCACTAAGAAGCTTAAACCACTTCTGCATGTGTTCGATTCCCGCCTGCCCTGGAGGTGACCACATGGCATGGTAGACCTCTCCTGACCCGCCTGCTGCTCCCCTCAGCAGTGTACTTCGTTGATCTGCCTGTTCTGCTCCCCACTCTGTCTTTGGTGAAGCCTCTTACCGCCCCTGAGCCTCTGGTCTGTACCCCGTTCTGTATATACAAATAAATAAACCTTAAAAAAAAAAAAAACTCAAGTGTTGAAGATAACTGCCAGCATAGACAGTACACCTACCTGTCATTGTGCTACTTTCTTTGTATTAGGAGGTGCAAGTTAAAATTTTTTACTTTGTGTGGGATGCCTGGAGACCCATGACTACTAGACCACTAAACTTTCACTGATGTGCATTCTCCTGATTCATAGGGTTTTCTCTCCTCAGAAGCACCTGTCCCTTAACAGGGTCTCTAATTCTTAGCGGCATTATTTTTGCTCACCTCGTCCAATAAGCATGTCACCAATAA
Organism: Condylura cristata; assembly: GCF_000260355.1. Lineage (NCBI taxonomy): Eukaryota > Metazoa > Chordata > Mammalia > Eulipotyphla > Talpidae > Condylura > Condylura cristata. Next base: position 21,299,794 of record NW_004567107.1, read on the forward strand.
CATGGTAGACATGGGACTTTGTAAGATGTTTATGCTGTCAATCCTCTTCATACTATGATAGTAGAAGGAAAGAATGAGCACAGATCTAGACCTAAACTCTAAATGCTGCTTATAATCTCAATTTAAAATATGGTGGTAGAAATATTAAATTTGATAAATTAATGGATATATTGATTGTTGATATATCCAATATATACTACAGCTACTAGAAAATAATTTAGAAGAACTTAGAGCTATTCTAATATGTTCAAGCAAAGATGTTCCAGCTGGCATGGTGACTAATTAGGTCTACTCCTTGCTTGAGGTTGTAAGACTAACGTAATTTTTTTTTTTTTTAAGATTTCTTTCTTTATGCATACAAGAGCTGGGGTATAGGCCAGAGGTGCAGGGAGTGAGAGTATTCACCAGAGACAGAGAGGAGAGCAGAACAGGTGGATTCCCCAGATACACAATGCCGAGGGGAGCAGCAGGCAAGATAGGAGAGGTCTGCTGTGCCATGTGGGTCACCTCCATGGTCAGGGATGGAACTCAGACTGTCGTGGCTGCAGATAGCTTCAAAGTGCTGAGATTTAACCCCTTGGGCCACCAGGGAGGCCCAAAATCTAACATTTTCCAGACCCATCTGATTTTTGGAGGGACCAGACTGGTGAATAAAGTGGAGAAATGGCTGGGACCACCAAATCTTCTAGAGATCAAGAGTGACACTAAATTCTACCATCCCCATAGGATAAGGTATTAATCTTATTTGATGTTTTGGAAGGGAGTTTTGTGGTATCAGAATCTTTCACTTAGAATTTCACACTACACTCTGAAATCCAGGTGGATATGGGTGTTGCGCCATTCCCAAGGACTAACTTTAGAGATGACAAGCGATCACTAAGTGGGTCCTGTGAGCCAGTTTTCATTCATTACTGTCTCCTAGGCCTCCAAGTTAACAGATCATGACACTTGATATTTCCAGGTATCAGTTTCACTGTCTTTTTCTAACCATTTACGAAATGTTTGGATATTTACCTTTCCTAGGGCACAATTTTCCTTGAGCCAGCTCGTATTCCACACTGTTTCCATCGGGGATGAACCTGTCTTTCTCCCCACTAACAGTGTCAGTGTTCCTTTTTCTACACACCTGGGCAACATTTCTTGTTTCTGTTTTAATATAGGCTGTGATCACTGGTGTGAGGTGGTATCTCATTGTGGGTTTGATTTGTAATTTTCTGCTAAGTGATGGGATGTTTTTTCATGTGCCTGTTGGCTTTATTTGGCTTCTTTGGAGAAGTGACTTTAGTGCTTCTGCTCATTCTTTGGTTGGGTTCTTTGTTTTCTTTGAGTCATATGAGCTCTGTGTAGATCTTTGATTTCAGTCTTTGGTCAGAATACCTTGTGCAAATATTGTGCAAATATTTTCTCCCATTTGGTGGAGTCTCTTCATTTTGGTTATAGTCTCTTTCATTGTGCAGAAGCTTTTTAGTTTGATGTCATATTGTTCATAAACCCTTTTGGTTTCCTTACTGCTGGGATTGAATCTGCAAATGTTCTCTGAAGCTTATGTCTTGGAGTGTATTGCCTATGTGTTTTTTGTGTTTTGGAACTTCTTTAATGCTGTTTCCTCTACAGCTTCTCTGTAAGGAACGCTTCCTCCTCTGGCCAGGCAAGGCGGAAGGAGAGAACATTTCTTGGAAATTTTTCTGTCCACACATACAGATTTGAAATTCTCTAAAACTTAAGGTAGAAGTTATGGAAGAAAAAATAAAATGAAACTCAAGGCTGTGAGAATTATTTTTCAAATTTTTATTTTCCTCCCAAATCTGCTATTACTTCTCACAACTTTGATTTAGTGCCTTTATGTAGTATATGTACACTTTTTAGTTTTATAAGTGGGAGAGATAGGTTGGAATGTGCTTACTCAACTTAATTGAGCTTGAACCCCAAAAGTTGAAGTTTGAAAAATGTATATTGTGATAAAGAATGCTGAATATTATTGTCACTGTTATTGTGTAAATTGGGGTGATGATATTGAAAACTAAAAAAGCAAGGAACATTCAGTAGATTTTTTTTTAAACTAGACCATTTTTGTTTAGTTCATGGGTTATTTTTACTATCCTATAATAGTTTCTTTTCATGCACGAAGTTTTTTTTTTTACCTTTCCATGACAAAACTTGAAGTGTTTGTGGGACAAGTGACTCACTTGATCTATTTACAAATAAATGCAATGATTTTGATATTTCTACTGTGAAGAGTATAAAGATTTCTCAATTTTTGTCTTTATTCTTATATGATTGATTCCTTAAATGCTGGGTTTTGATTTTTTTTTTTTTAGAACAAGTTACTTCATAACAAAATGGTTTTACTATCCATGTATCAATATATCATCATAAAATATAAAACAGTATCTGCATGTTTTCTGCACAATTTTCAAGTTAATTCATTATGTAAACAAGAGTATTGACAATATTACTATCCCTTGATAATGCTTTAATTTTCATGATAAAAGAGAACATGTTGATTTCTAAGTATAGCCATATCTCCCATAAAGTTCTACCTTTTCAAATTCTTATAAGCATTTTAGTCTTGATAGAAAACTTAAAAAAAAAACTTTATATAATCATTCTGAACAAGTTACTTAGTTACTTCAGCTGCTTCTGCTGAGACTTCTTTGCTGTAAGAACATGATGTTGTAGGGTTAAATGAGAATAAAATACTGATAAATTTGACAGCTTTAGTAATTGTATGGTCGTGATGTGTTGCCATTTGTCCATACTGCCACCATATCTCCTCATTATCCAATTCACCCACTGACAGTAGGTGACATTTGTGCTGCCCTAGATATCCAGGGCTGGGCCATATGTGACCCCATCATCGAAACATTCATAGAATCCTCATGTGTTCTCCCTGTAAGTGTTTTGGGTGTGCTATATTATTGGCTCCACTGGGTCAGTTTCTAGAGGCCTTAAACTTTTAGAAAGATGTTAAGTTCAAATTGATGACTTGAGGCTGAAATGAGCCAAAGGAATATGTAAATTATTTTCAGGAAGCAATGGGAATTATGCATTTCCTGGCTTCCAACTGTGTGCAAAAACTGGGCTTAGATCTGAAACTGAAAATGCAGGAAAAAAATTACCCAGATTTGTGGAAAACCTGTCAACAATCTGAACTAGATTCTAAGTCGTTTCAGGGACTTGGAACTATTTTTCATTCATCTTAGTACACTCAGCATTTGCTGACTTTCTGACATGATAGAGCTAACATCAGAAATCTTTTCCCATTTTGTTTGTCTTCCTGAGATACTGAGAGGAGACATGTGAAGTGGCAATGGGTTACCACTATACTGAACTATTCTGAAGAAAAGTGTTTACATTTTAAATCTATTCATGTAGTTTTATCATCACACCATTTCCACAAAGTAGAGCCCAATAGTAAAAAAAAAAAAAAAAAAAGTGACACTTCCTGAGAGAATCAGGACAAGAACTCACAGCCACTTGGAATATGGACTGTGTCCTGAAAACTCTCCCGTGTACAGGTACTAGCACTTGTCAGCAGTGTGAAGACTGTCCTGTGCAGTGCTGTTAGTGTAATCTCTTTCCCTCAGCACCTCCCATTTTTTTCTTATGTAAAAATCTTGTCAGAACAATACACTATCATTACTGAACAAAAATCAAAAATTCTATTGCTTTGTAACATTTTTCTTAAAAATGAGTCAGAGGTCTATTCTACAACAAAATTGAATAATCCTCTCAGCCCTGAAAGCTCATCTTCCCCTATTGGCTCCTATGAAGTCTCATGGACTGACTGTGGGGAGAGAAACACTTGTGTGGAAGTTATTTCAATCTCTGGGTTGATTATGGTGTCTCTGTGTTTTAGAGAGATGGTGTAAATGCCAGTCACATCCATTCTCTTATTACTTTAATTCATATAGCTCAGCATTCCCACCTCTATGTGATCTATAGAAAGATATAAATATAGAATGGGAATAAGTTAGACCCCTTACCAAAAGGGTAGTTGAAATAATTGAGTTAGAAATAAGAGAATGGATTAAATTTTATTAAATATTTAACATTATTTTAAACTCAACCTACAGGTGCAAAATGGATGAATGGATCAAGAAGGTGTTGTGAGGTACAATCATGCCATTTGTGGCAGTGTGGATGGGAATGGAAGGGATTATCTCAATTAAATGGAGTGAGTGAGGAGAAAAACACCAGATGGTTTCACTTATTTGTGGAATATAGAGAAACCAGACCAAGAGTCAGATAAAGCTAAACTCAGATGTATCCCACAGAAGCTGAAGCAATCACAAGGGGAGCAGGGAAGAGGAGACAGGGTCTGTACAAAGTGGGGGTGGGGAGCACAGTGGATTATGGTGGAGGGCTCTGGATGTTTTGGTGCTTGGAGGTGGTACTTCCAAAACACAAACATGATATAAACCAACATTGACTCAAAACACATTAAAAAGATAATACATGCCCGTGTGTGTGCATAATAAATTTTCTGGTTAAAAAAGAGAGATCCTGATGGTCTCTCTTCAGGATATGAAGATAGGTGGTGTAACTGTTTTTTAAGGTGAGGTTATCAAGTCCATAAAAATTTAACTTTATATAAAATGTTTCTCAAACATGCCTTTTCCATTTCTGCCTGTTAACTCAGTACTCCATGGATGCTGACCAAATGTTATCCTTTACTCAGTTCTCATACAAGCTACCTGAAGATAGCACTTTCCCAGGCTGCTTGGGTTGATGTGTTCACTCTGATCAGACTATATAGTCTTAGGAGTTGTACACTTTTGTTTAATATGTTTGTTTACTTAAAAGTGCTAAAGTAAAAATTATAAGCAAAATAAAAACAACATAAGAGATCTGAGTCCAAAATACCAAAGACTTAGATAAAGGGTTTATATATCTTACAGGGAATAACATTTGGGAGAAGAAAATGTACATGATTGAGAGACTTGATAAGAGCTGTTCAGAGTGGTTAAAAATTGCTTCAGCATGGAAGGTGTGTGTGTGTGTGTGTGTGTGTGTGTGTGTGTGTGTGTGTGTAAGACAAACATCTAGAAAAGCCCTCAGACTATGAAAATTTCCTTTTACTTAAAACTGAAAATGATTTTTATAAAATGTTACCTAGTACTTTTTTGATGTGAAATCTCCCCAGCACTCGTGATTCCTGCATTTCCCTCACTATGTCTAAGAACCTGGTTGATTGACATCTTCAGGTGACAGAACAAGGGATGTTCTACCCTAGTGTCTTCTCAAGACCCATTTCAGGGTCTGTTTTCTAGGCACTGTGCCACTTCCTGTGCCCTGCTGGACATTTACCTTGCATTGACCTCAGTCTGCCTAAATCAGCAGCCTTTATTGTCATGTCAAATGTCTTCCCACAAAATATAAATGTCCCTCCCATCTAATGGTGAGGCAGACCATAAAGCATTCAGCATTGTTATTTAAAGTTCACCTCAACCTGACTCACTGGTACACTGGGGTGGAAAATGTCAGAGCATGGAAAGATTTCTAGTAGTTTTCATGGATCAGGAAAGTGCCTTTAAATGATATATCTGGAGGACAAGAGTAAAAGAGTAAGTTATAGCAAGATCAGATAATGTGTTGAATAACCTGTCGACATAATCTATGCCATCGCACATAAAATGTTAATTCTTTTCCCTTTTAGGACCCTCTGAAGTTACTGTGAAATATGCTTCCTAAATATTAAGGAGTTCCGTTTGTTTGTCTATGAACTTATCTTCCATTCATGAAGAGAGGGAAATGGAACTTGAACCAGGAGAAAGTGAAACTATATTACAGAGGCTATATTTTTGAATGGCTATTATTTGAGCCTAGAGATAGGTGAACTCTGGAAAGTATTTATGGTGTCCTTGTTTATCTTTGCCAAAAATGAATTTTGTGAGAAACAACTTCTGTGACTCCAGTCCCAGTCTTTCTTTGAAGTAATGCTGGTTCACATCATTATTTGTGTTTTGGAAGTATATTTGACGACTTTGATTACTGAAAGGTTATAAAAAATAGCTAGAAGTATACTAAGCCTGTGGTTACTCTTTTTAAACCCATAGTAAAGGAATGGATTATTTATCAATTGCTATGTAGGTGCCAGGGAAACAGATCAAAATATTGTTATTAAACTCAACTAGTTGGTGGTCTAATTTGGAATGCAGAATTAGAAAGTTAAGCTTAGTCATGAGGGCTATCAAGCACAAACAGTATATGAAGCTCCCTTTCTCTCCACATCTGACCAACATTTGTTGTTTCTGGTCTTTTTGACATGGGCCATTCTCTCAGGTGAGAGGCTATGTTTCATTGTGGTTTTAATTTTCAGTTCCCTGATAACTAATGATCAACTATTTTTATGATCTATTGGCCATCTGTATGTCTACTTTGGGAGGTATTTAGTTCTTCTGCCCATTTTTTGTTTTTTATCATTTTATGAGTCCCTTGTCAGATTTACAATGTCCAAATATTTTCTCCCACCAAGCAGGGTATCTTTTGGTTTTAATGATGGTTTCTATCACAGTGCAGAAGTTTTTAAGGTGGGTGAGTTGACATAGTGCTTGGCTGTTGGAGTTGAAGCTCCAAAGACATTCGTGAAGTTAGTGTTGTGGCGTGTTTTGCCTATGTTTTCTTCAAAGTATTTTATGGGTTCAAATCTTACAGGCAAGTCTTTAATTCATTTCAAGTTAAACTTTGTATGTTGTGAAAGAGTGGTCTAGTTTCATTCTTTTGTTTGTTGCTGTCCAGTTTTCCCAAAACCATTTAAAAAACATTTATTATCATTTATTTTACATCATTTTGTGCCTTTTTCCATCTCAGTTGTAATACCCATAGGTTTCCCATCACCAAATCACCCATGTGCCATCACCATAGTCCTGTGCACTTCCCCTCTGCCATTTTTGATCCCACTCTCCCCACTCCACCCCCGTAAAATGTCTCTGGTACATAGGTGTTCATTATTATTCTCCCCTCCAACCCCTAGTCCCTTTATGCTCCTGCTATGAGTGAAACCATCTGGTATTTTTCCTTTTCTTTCTGGCTTATTTCACTAAGCATGATCCCTTCCAGTTCCATCCATGTTGCTGCAAAAGGCATGTGTTTATATATTTTTGATTGCTGTAATAGTCTATTGTGTATAAGTACCACATCTTTTTAAACCAGTCATCTACTTTTGGGCATTGGGGTTGATTCCTTGTCTTTCCAGTTGTAAATAAAGCAGCAATAGACATGGGGGTGCAGGTTTCTTTTTGAGCCAGTGTTTTTGTGTCTTTTGGGTAGGTCTCTAGGAGTGGTATTGCTGGGTTATATGGAAACTCCATTTTTAGCAATTTGAGAAACCTCCAGACAGTTTTCCATAGTGGTTGTACTAGTTTGCATTCCCACCAGCAGTGCAGGAGAGTTCATTTTTCTCCACATCCTCACCAACATTTGTTGTTAATTGTTTTTAAGATGTGCCATTCTCACTGCTGTGAAGTGGTATCTCATTGTGGTTTTAATTTGTATCTCCCTTTTTACAAGTGATGTTAAATAATTTTTATTTGCTTGTTGGCCATCTGCATTTCCTCTTTGGAGAAGTGTCTTTTTAGCTCTCCTGCCCATTTTTTAATATGGTTGTTAACTTTTGTTGTTTCACAAGTTCGTTTATTTTTGTGATCAATCCTTTTATGGTTAGTATTGTGTGAGAAATTTTTTCCCAATCAGTGGGATGTCTCTTTTACTGTACAACAGAAGCTCTTTAACATGATGAGTCCCATCTGTTTATCCTTTCCCTCACTATTGTTGAGTAGGGGGCTATATCTTTAAAGATGTTACTGAGGTGGATGTTGTGTAGTGTTTTGCCCATCTTTGCTTCCAGGTATTTTATGGTTTCTGATCTTATGTCTAGGTCTTTAATCCACTTCATGCCCAACACCTATTTTTTTTTTTTTAATTTCTCCAATGTTTATTCTTGTCTCCTTGTTATTGCTGCCTAAGTGTGAGCTGGTGACATTGTAGGGTGTTGTTTATTTATTTTTGGCCAACTTTTAAAATCACTATTAAAAATAATTTTCATCATTGTTTATTTTTCTATAGTGTTTACTGTCTTTTCTCAGGTGTAGTCCCCATAGGATTTCCACCACTTGGTCCCTTCTGCTCCTCTCTTCCCCTTCTTAGTCTCTCCCTTCTCCTCCCTTGAAGAATGTCTCTGACTTATAGTTGTTCTTAATTGTTACTTTTTCCCTGATCTTTTATTTGGTTTTCTGTGTTCCTCCAAGTGAAACCATCCAATATTTTTCTTGTTCCTTCTGACTTATTTAACTGAGCATAAATTCCTTCTAGCTCCACCCATGTTGTTGTGATTGGCATTAGTTTATCTTTTTTTGTTTGTTTTTTTTTTTTATCTTTTTTTGTTTTAAGACAAAACTTAAGGATATACTTAAAACTGACCCATTGTTTTATGACTTTTTTTTTGTGCTTGGATTTTTTTTTCCACTCTTCATTGTGCATTTTTTTCATCTCAGTTGTGTTTTATGTCTTTCCAAAGGCCAGTAAAAACTTGTATCAAAACTATTCTATGAACTGTTTGTATAAGATGGGATGTGTGTGTGTGTGTGTGTGTGTGTGTGTGTTTGAATTGGTGACTATACGTAATGGTTACTAGAATACCTTTGAACTTAGAAATTCTTAAATATCAATATCCAAGTCTTAACTCTGTCCATGCTTTTTCTGCATTTCTGAATATTACCTTAATTATAGACCTGAGTGATTTATACCAAACTAAAGTAAGGGTGTCTCCAAGTTGTTGATATAGAAGTTCTCATCCTCAGTGTAGATTGTACCACACACGCTTAGTGTGAAATGTACACATAGTATTAATTTGGTCTGTGAATTTAACTTTTTTAACAGTATGTCAGTAAATTGGGAGCTAAATTGTTTCCACTTTCATTTTAATGCTTCTAATAAAATTTAAAGCCTCAGTAAATCTAAGGTAGTATAATTATAATAAACTATGATTATAAAGAAAGTTTATTTTCCATGAAATACAGATTTATGACCACTTAATAATTAGAATGTAGATTTCTAATGGAAATGTGGTAAACATTACAGGGCCTTATAACTTCATTGTTTTATTGTACCTTATAAATCTAACCTATTTGAATTGTTTCAGGTAGATTTTCAAATTTTAAAAATCAAAAAGTAGAAGCATTACGACAGTTTGGACTACATGCAATTTTGATTGGAAACTGTTTTAGAACTCATTTGCTATGTCACAAATACTTAGATAATTGTTGTGAATTGATTGTTTTTAAGGGTGATATATATGGCATAAGTTTCTTTAGTGTTCTGTCAGGAAATCAGTGGATTTTTAAAATTAGCAAAATAGGCGTAACCCTTGAAGAGTTTATATATTGGACTTAGTATATGACATGAGGGGAGTTCTCTCAATGTCCAACTGCTGAACTTAGTCTGTGGTGAGATGAAAATAACATCATTACTTCTTAACTAAAGTGATTGATGAAACCATTAGTGAACACCAGTGAGAAGAGGTGAGATGTGGACAGGGAATACCCAGGTTTTGGAATGAGACAGTCTGTATTAAAATCTCAGCTCTATTTTCTGTGTGCAATGGGACTATCACTTACCTAGTCTGATTTCCTATTAATCAATTTACATTTTCACAAAAGACCCGATGGTACCTATATTTTATGGGTGTCATAAGATGTTAGCAAGCAAAAACTTTAAAAATGCCTGTCAGGGATATTCCAGAAATAATAAGCCTGAAGTTGTTGGCTAACCTCTTTATCCCACTTTCTATGGATATATGGAATATCAGTACTTATTTGTTGGTGTAAGTTTATGGAAATAGGATTACAGTCTAATTCCCTGCCACATCCGGCTTATATCCATGCAAAGTGACTCTATAGGAATGTGTGATGTTTGGACACTTCAGAGATTCTGTGTAAGGTGCTTATTAATCAGTGATACACTATCTATCAAGGTGAATTGATTGCTCTTTCAGTAATTGATTTTTACATTTGCATTGTTAGGTAATCCTAACTTTAGAAATAATTTCAACACCGTTGATCCCAGTGGTCACCACTAAACATTTTAAGCTGCACCCTGCCTATATGCTCCTGTATTTGGCTTCATCCCTTGATTAGTTACTCTTTTTAGAGGCTTGCTTTATTAGTTGTTTTCTAGGAAGACCATGAGAATTGTACTTTACTTTTAACTTTGCATAACTGAGATAACATTGTGTTGTTTCCTCATATGATTAGTAATCTTGCTGAATAAAATTCATCTGTTACAGCTTCCCCAGGTAGCATTTCAAATATTTTTGTTTTTTGATGTAAAATACTGTGGAGACCTCAAGGCTGGTCAGAGGTTTTTTGTTTTTGTTTTGCCAAAATGCTGATAAAATTCCTTATTTATACTTTTATCACAAAGTGCTTCTTTTTATAGATTGGACACTTACATATATTTAAAGGCTTTTTCTTTTTTTTTTTTTTCTTCACTGAACATTAAACACTCAATGAGATCAATCACTTAAGCTTGCACCTTTATTTTGGGAAAACATTCATTACATATTTTTTCTGGACTCTTTCAATTATAAATTGAGTTTCTTTTGGCTAAAGTCTTAATTCATTCTTTTCTAATGCTTTTTTTTTCTTTTTCTGTAACTGAAAGGGTATGATTTGATTTTTCATACTGAACTTAACTCTTTCAATGTACATTTAAATCCTATTTGTTTTTTAGTGTCATTTTAAATTTTCTTATATGGTTTCTTTTAATCTTCTTGCTCTTGACACTTTCAGTTATAGTTTCATTTAATCAACATCTTATTTCAGTTTTTGTTTCATTAATATTGAGAAAAGGAAAGTGCCTAATTTTTCTTGTAGCATTTTAAAAGTATACTTACCCTCATTTTAAGTATTTTATTCTCTGTATTTTATACTGCAAAAATCTAATATAACATATTCTATCAACACAAGCCAGTGTTTACCCATAGGTAAGCAATTATCTCTTGTACATCCTGACTCTACAGTTTCATTGCTAGTAGAATCTTCTTCTTTTCAGATGGAACAACTAGCAAACTTAATATAAATGTGTACAGCCAGGTCAGCTGATTTGGAAAGAAAATGGGGTCAAAGATCATTGAAGCAGGAAAATTTCATATTATTCACTGAACTTCTTTTGAGTTCAGTTTTTTTACCTAACTTTGTGTCAGATGGCATCTGATTCTGGTAAAATCTGTAGGTGGTGTTCTCCCCCCCTTTTTTTTTTTTTAAAGATTTATTTATTTATACATGGAGTACTGGAGTACAGGCCAGAGGTGGGGGTGGATAGGAGTGTGACAGGATTCGTCAGAGACAGAGAGGGAGCAGAACAGGCAGGTATAGTGAAATACACTGCAGAGGGGAGCAGTGGGCAGGTCAGGAGAGGTCTGCTGTGCCATGTGGGTTACCACCCACCCAGCGTGGGGGTCAAATTCGTGTTGCCATAGCTTCAAAGTGCTGTGCTTTAACCTGTTGTGCCACCAGAGAGGGCCCAGGTGCTGTTTTCTTAACAACAACATAAGCCTTGTTTTAAAAATATAAAATATACTCTAACAATAATATGAATTATTTGAATATATGACATTCTTAATACTGCTGTCCTATTATATAATGTTTTTACTTTCTCCTAAACCTTTTATGTAATCAAACTTTATATAAGAAAAAAGAACATATGTTGTATTCTCCTAAAGGCAGTGATCAATAAGGAAAAATCTTTTAGTGTTTTATCCAAGAAAACCTTTATAAGAAGGCTATGACCTAGAGTGGGCCTCCCTCAGGATATACTTTTCTTTCTATCTGGAGGGGAGCAAAATAAGTGGACCATGGCAAAATTGATTCAGCCTCTTCTAAACAGAGTTCAAAATGTTGACTCAACCTCTTCTAAAAAGAGTCCAAAATGACAGAAACTAAGCAATTCATTGTTGAAAGTCAAGCAACAAGACATGTGAGATGCAACAAACTATTTCCTTGAAAAGTTACCAATAATTTAAGAACATCACCAATGAGACAAAACTAAATTTGAATCAACATCCTTACCATCATTCAAATCTGAGTCTTGATTTAGGCAAAAGTTAATTTGCTGTGTCTAACTTGCAAGAAATCCATGATCCAATAAGAGATATGCTGGCTACAGTATTTAATTGAAAATATAAATACAATGCCTGATGGAATTTCTGCTCTATATACTGATGCAATGGGAAGGGAATTGCTAGTATTAGAAAAGAAAGACTAAAACAGGAAAGGTCTAAAGCAAGTTATTCTGGATCCAGTACTGTGGATGGTAAAAGGGATTTATGTGTTGGTACCAAGACCTGATAACAAATTTTGAGTGTCTTGCCATGCACATCCATTTATCTTATAACTTAGTTTGGGACATTTTCCTGCTTAGGAAACAGCAGATTGTGGTATTAACATATAGCTTGTCCCTGTTTCTAACAAAAGCAACCTACAAACAGACAGTACTCTCGCTCTAAATAACTGCCCTTTGCCTGTTTTGTATTCTGAAGCACACCAATCAGAATGTGTTGGTTTTAATAAGAAAAGCTCATTTTGAAACATTTTAGCATTGAATAATACATACTTGCTGTAGGAAAATAGCAATAGAAATGGAGGGTTTTCAAGTACTATCAGGTATTTGGATTAAGAATGACAATTTGGATGGGAGTTAAAACGAGAACTGAACCTCTTTGAGCATGTCCTCTCAGGGGATATAAGAGAACACTGAGACTGTTAATTACACTTTCAATGGATTGGTCACAAATGGCACATGGCTAAAACAGGTGTTAGTACTGACACATAAATCTGTTGCTTTTCACCCTAGAAGATTTAACGCTAAGAAATTCTTGGCATTTGTGGCAGTTGCTATATTTATAAACTTAATGTATAATAAGTCTTCTTAGCTGGCTTTTAAAATACTGGGGATTGCTTTGATTGGAGAGTTTTGATCAGTACTCACTTATGTCCTCCGGTGCTTAGTTCAATTAGTTGTTCTTCCTTTTCCTTTGGAGTACATTGATTTAAGGGAGTCTGCCTGGTTACTTAGTTTGACATTACTTTCCAAACTTGATTATTTTAGAAAAAGTAATTCTGCTCAGATGATTAGGATATTGTTAGAAAATATTATTGCCTCCCTCCCCCCAACATGCAGGGACTAAAAGGGTCAGCTGGACTGTCACTAGGAACAGGCTGGACCTGGGAGAGGATAGCAATAGGTCTTTGGGTAAAAATGTGGTGTGGAGGTGGAGGAAAAGTCTGGCAGATCTACGGGCAAATAAGGGACTGGAACATGGACGAGTTAAACATCAGTGTGCAGAGGAAAATATGATAACCCAGGTTGCAGGCAAAATCCAAATGCTTGTTTTAGTCAGGAATAGGGTAAGGGAGTAACTGAGGCTCTACTGAGGACCCTACAGATCGTGGTACTCAGTTCCCCAGATGTTCTCTGAAAGGAAAGTACCTTATATGGGCCAAATTAAATTCCCATTGTGGGTTACTTTTAAGTCTGTCTTGTGTTTGTATTTGGATCAAAACACGAAAGTGTAGTACATTTTCATAGTGTGCTCTGAGTTGAAAATAAGTAAATTGACAGTTTTCATGCCTTTATTTCAAGTTGGAATTATAGCACACTTCAACCTAGTTATGTTTTTCTAACAAAAAAAAAAAAAAAAAATATTCTTCTTTTCCTGGGCACTATTAATAGCTACTCATAAAACTTACGTATATGTTTTTCTAAAAAAAAAAAAAAAAAAAACGCATCACAGGGCACAACTGTTTTTAGATGTGAATTCCGTCCCACTGATTTTGGCTGAAATGAACACCTTTGACCAGCCTTTGGAGTAGCTTGCCTCCTTGCTGAGGATCGTGTTAGCCATGTCTCTGATTATTGCTTGTTAGAATTGTGTTAAGATCCAAGGTTAGGTCCTATATCAACATCTTAGTAATTCTTGTCACAGCTTGTCTTGCTATTGCCATTTTTCTTTTACATTGTAGGAGAGTTATTGTCTCCTGATTTCTGTTTAGATTTCCTAGCATCAATTTTCCATTTAAATGAGGTTTGTTAGGAGGACAGAGTTTAAAGTAAAATAGACATTTCTCAATTCAGTGCTAAGTGCCTGTCCAGATGCATTTCTTGATTCCATTTATATAATCTACAAACAAGACAGACATTTTCATTCTCCAACACTCAGGTTTTTTCTCCCCCATGTCTCTCTGCACGCTCTCACTTAACCCCTGGAATAGCATTCTCTCTTGTTTCCAGTAAGGGGTCATGCACATCCCAATTGTTGGAAGGAAGCAGTCTGAGCCTCAAGCCTGCAGCCAGAGCTTCCCAAGACACCACGTGGTTTGGTTATGGGCACCACACTGAACCTCCTGCAAAGACACCTGCTCCGAGATAGTGCCCAAGTGCTTGGAATTTCTTCAATTGTAAAATCATCCTTATCTCTTTTTTTTTTAAATGAAAAGCTGATAAAAATGTTGTGTAAATAGAAAGATAACATTTTGCATCAGGTGTTGTGGCACAGATTGAGACTAAGCGCTTCACTGCACATTGTCCCTGTGCACCTGCTTTCCGGAGCGGTAATCGGGAGAGGAGACCTCAAGGTTTCTGAGGGGCTGGAAGGCTGAAATACTGAGAAACAACGGAGGGGCAGAGACTCGCTTTAGCTGACTTCAACAGACATGCCATTAAGTCTGAGTCTTATGCGTTACACAGAAAGTTTCAAGGCAAAGACTGGGATAGAGAAGCAAGAGAACACAAAAGAAATAATGTCATGGGAAATTTGAGTAACAGTAAATACAGTTAAGTCGGGGACACAGAATGGGGGAGGTAAGCAGGCAGTGGAAATGTAGGGCTGGACAGAGAGACTTTAGAGTTCTTTCACCTGTCAAGACTTTAATTGTTCGTAAGGTAAAGAATGAGTTTGGAACTCTGCAGGAGACATGTGAGGGTGTGGGGTGGTGAAATTTGCTAACATAATACCTACAACATAGCAGAAAACCCTTATGTAGAACTAGGGCATTCAAAAACGGGTAGGAAGGGAAGTCTAAAATAAAATATGGATATTAAAATAATATAATGCCCAGGCATTATATATTAAATGTGGAACAGCTTTAGTTAGAATTCAGCAACTCTGCAATTCTAAGTACTAGGTAGTAGGTGAGGCACTGAAAATGCTACACTAAGTCAGTAATTCCAAGTTTAGTTGGGATGGCAAACCAGCAGGGACACTATGATATATAATGTTATATTTGAGCTATAATGTATACAATTAGAAATATACATTTTGAATATTATGAGTTTTGTTTATCCTAGTGAAAATGATTTAAATTTGTTTTACGATACCTCATTGTACGTCAAGAAAGGGCAAACAATGTGTACCACACCTTAATTGCAGTCTTCTAACACTTTTATCAACATTGTCAATTTCACATTATAAGAGATAATACAGTTCAGTTATTCAGGACCTGGAGAAATTTTAAAGTAGACCAAAATGGGAGAATTATTACAGCTAACTTTCTTGAATCCCAGAGTAATGGGGTAGGGTGTTCTGAAGCTGGGCTCTTTCTGGGATATGGAGTAGAAGTTTAATGTACACAATGTTCGGCTGAATGCAGATGAGAAATACTGAGGATGTGTAAAACCCCCGAAGTAAATGCAGCTATGGAACCTGGTGCTTGTCAGATTAATAGCCTGCTACACAAATTACGCACATCTATCTTTGACATGTGATGGTTCACTCTTCTACAGATTGCAATTTGCGTATGTCTGTGGAGGAATCTTAGGATTTATATTCAGAAGTCTGTAACCTTAGGATATATTCTCAGGGTGTGTATGTATTGTCTTATCAGTATTTAAAATTTTGTGTTTTCATTTGGGTAAGTTAAGAAATACATGCATCTAGGGGGTTCATCTGCACAAATAACTCTTAAGCTTGGTGACTTGAGTGCTGCCGTTTCTATTAGTACAACTCTCTTTGGCATCAAGTAGAGGCATTTTAATATAAAGGCCCAGAAAATAAAAGAACAGAGGTGTACTTATATGCCATGTGTACCTGGGGGTGACGAGCGGTGGGGAGATGAGTTACTCTGTGTTTTAGTTAATGTGCCGAAAGCAAGAGGACCTGCACTATCACAGATCATTCTCTCCCCCAACAGCTTTATTGCTACCCTCTATCAGCATAGTTAAATGCTAGTGAGCTAAACTTTGTTTTTTTGTGGTGGTGTTGTACTTTGTTTTGGTTGTTATTTTAGTTTTGAGACTGGAGGGCAAAAGAGGTTTATTTCAGAGTTTATTCTCATGCATATTTAAGTGAATCTTGTTTGGAAAGTTTTTGCTTGTTGGAACGTATTAGGAAAAAACTGCATAGCTGACAAATCATAAACCTCGGCATTAAAAAGACACATCCATGCCTGACGCTGCTGCACCTTAACTGAGGAAGCACATTAATTTCTCTGAGCTTGGCTTCTCATCTGTGAGAACAATGGCAGCTTTTTTTGGTGTAAAAACAAGCACTACATGAAATTGTGTGCAACTCCTGTACACGTTCTCTTCCTTTTTTTCTCTTTACCCTGAATTCACGTTTTGCCATAGGAATTTGAGCAGTAACCCACGAGGCAATAGTGAACCGTGGTTATTGGCACAGTGCATTTTTAGTCCATTTAGCCCTGATGTGAAAGAAGAAATGACTTTAACAGAATTATTTATAAAAGTAAATTGTTCTTTCTAGTCCCTCCAAAACAGAGGTAATCAGGTTGTACTTAAAACCTGCTCCTTTATGATGAGCTAGGAGCAATCTCAAGATAAAATGTTCCCTCCATTTTTTTTTTATTTTTCTTCAAGTTAACATCTGCCTTGAATTTCCAATCCTAAGTAATTAGCAATACAGCAAATTTCTATCCCTAAATTATGAGGGAATTAAATTTTGTCTTTGATTAAAGTTGACAGATATTGGGGGGGACCTTTCAATTTGAAACACCATAGTTTAGACAACTCATATACTTTCATGCATACAAAAACAGAATTGATACATTATATAAGTAATAAATACAATATAGAAAAGGGTGGATGCTTTGTTATCTTTTGGAGGAAAGAACTCTACCATATTTGTTTGTAAAATTTTAACTGTGAAAACTTTGTCATAAACCTGGACATACGACTGTCTCAATAGCTGCTCTTCAGAACATATATGAATTACCCAGTCCCGTTCTAGTCCCGTACTGTCCACAGTGGATTATGAGTTGTATTTGATAGAAATTTTGCTCTCTATTCCATTTTTAACTTTGACCATTTTGTACTCATTTAGAAAGCAAACAATCTTATCAAAACATTAATAGTCTTCAAGATTAATAGTCAACTAGAAAAACTAAGGTGCATTCAGTTACTACTATTATGGACACTATTTTGATGCTCATGAAAGAGATGGGAATAGAAAACGATCCACAGGTGGTGGCTTTTCAGCGGAGCCTTGAGGGATGGGATGTTATGGGAGTGGTGTAGAGTGGCTGGCTGTTGTATATTAAGAGCATGAGCAAATCACAAATTTAAAGAAAGTTGAGTTGAAGTGTGGCAAACTGTTGCATTGGGTGTTGACGTGAAGTTCACTGGGGCAGTTGAAGACTGGCTGGAACACCATGAGGTCTTAGCATGCCTGTTTGACGTAGTGATGTGCACTGTGACCAGTAGGGAGGATGGAATGAGACTGAGCCTTGAGGATTAAGGACTTTAGAAGACAGTGTCAAGTAAGATATCATCCTGCAAACCACATACTAAGTTGTCTTGGAAAAGATAGGTGAAGCCTCTACCCTGCTAGAGAAAACTCTCAACCTTAATGGGTGACCAGACCATTTATGTCCCCTTTCTGCCATGCTTTCTCATTATGTTGCTACACAATGACCCACTAGTGTAAGTTTAGGACTTTGTTCAAATGGTATGATGTAATGTTGGCTTCCATTATTACTGGATTCTGGAAGCATTCAATTCCCACTGCCTCATTGCCACCACAGTGCACAGTGCAGTCCATCATGCTCCCTCACCTCCCAGTCCTCACCTTTACCCTCTAGATGCTCTAGTTCTACAGGTTATCATCTTCCTACTTCTGACTTCTTTTACTTAGCTTACCCCTTCCAGCTCTATCCATGTTGCCGCAAATAGCATACTTATACATATGTATCTATTGTGTCTAACACATCTTGATCCACTTATATTTTGGGGCACTTATTTATATATATCTATATATATCTACATATATATACACACACACACATATATACAATACACATTCTATATATATACACACACATATCCATATATATAAACTGATTATTTGTAATCAGTTTTATATATGGACTTATATATAATCAAAACATTTTCAGGGTTTTTTTGTTGCTCTGTTCAGGACAGTATTCTTATAAATTTCATGGTTTAAAATGTCTTGGCAAATTTTACTACTAGACCAATGGCTTCAAAACAAAACAAAAATAACACCTGGAAGAACCCCATTCCCTTCTACTTTTGTAAAACTTCATTAAGAATGTTTCTTTCTTGAATAATATACAAGTGAAGCCACATCAGATTGGAATTTTAATAATTGGAATAAAATATTTTATGATAATTTTCATTGTCATATGTGAGGCTCTACAAGTTGTTTTTGAAACAGTTTTGGTGAGTTTTCCTTTTAATTGTCATGGAAATACAAGAGGCATAAAATGTAATTCAGTATTTACATATATTGTGAAATGATCACAATATCTAGCACCATGACATAGTCACTTTATTTTGTGATAGAAACTTCTTAAGACTCTCTGTCCGGCTGAAATTGGTTAACAGTGCTGATTACTGTCTCCATAAGTTACTGGTTAAACCCCCTGCTGGTATCTTCTGAGCTCAGGTTGGAATTTTCGGTTCCATGAATGTGAGATCATACCATGTTGTGTGTACGTGAACCACAACACCATTTTCTTTACACACACTGTAAAGCTTGTCACTTGGCTTTTGTAAATGTGATATTTCAAGTTAAGTGTTTACAGATTGGCACTCATAAGTAAAATTGCTGGCTCATGTAGTTGTTTTTGAGAAACCTCCCATTGTGTGGACACTAACTTAACACTCCCACTAAACAAGGATTCCCTTTTCTCCATGCTGTAACCAACACTGTTTCTTGTTTTTAATAACTGCACTTCTGACAGGTGTGAGATTTGTGTTTTCCCAGTCATTAGTGGTGATGAGCACCATCTCAGATGACTTGTGGTCAGCTGCATTGTTATCTTTGGTAAAATATCCATTTATTAACTGGATTAGGTTTACTATATGAGTTTATTATATATTATGGTTATGAAGCCCATATTTAAGATGATTTACAAATCTTTTCTTGAAATCTGTAGGTTCACTTTTTGTTGGTTTCACTTGCTGTGCAGAATTTAGTTTGATGTGGTCCCACTTGTGTTTGCCTTTTGCTATCTGCGCTTTTGCTGTCATGTCCAAAATATAACCATGAAGTCCAATATCAAGGAGTGTACCTGTCTATTCGAGTTTTATGGTTCCAGGTATTTCATTCAAGGCTTTAAACCATTTTAATTTTGTACATGGTAAGAGGGAGTGTTCTAGTTTCATTCTTGTAAATGTGGGTGTCCTGTTTTCCAGCACTTTTTTTAGATTTATTTATTTGTACATACAGAACTGGGGTACAGGCCAGAGGCTCAGGGGCAGCGAGAGACGCCCCCAGAGACAGAGTGGGGAGCAGAACAGGCAGATTGACAAAGTACACTGCTGAGGGGAGCAGCAGGCGGGCCAGGAGAGGTCTGCCACGCCATGTGGTCACCTCCAGGGCAGGTGGGAATCAAACTCATGCAGAAATGGCTTTAGCTTCTTAGTGCTGTGCTTTAACCCACTGCGCCACCAGGGAGGGCCCCTTCCAGCACACTTTTAAAGGGACTTTATGAAATACACATTTGCCACCTGTTCGTAAATTAAATGACCTTGTATATGCACTGGTTTATTTCTGAACACTCTCCTAGTAACTACAGATTTGTTTAAAATTGGGTATAGGACTTCAGTTTTGTTTTTTCCCAAGACTACCTTGGATATACTGGGTCATTTATGGTAACTATAGAAAATTTAGGCCTTTTTTGTTTGTTTCTGTGAAAAAGCCAGGTATTTATTGGGCTTGAATTGGAGCTGTAGATTGCTTTGGGCAACATGGTCATTTAAACAATGCAAATTCTTGGCAATCCTTGAGCATGAAGGATCGTCACATTCATTCATATATCCCTTACCTTCTTTCACAAATGTCTTACAGTTTTAGTGAACAGATCCTTCATCACTTTTGTTAAATTTATTCCCGTGTTTTTTAAATCTTCTTGATACAATTGTAAATGAATTATTTTTGGTTGTCAGGTATGTGGAAATGCTGCAGATTTTGGTATGTTGATTACACAGCCTGTAAACTTTAGTGAATTCTTTTAAGTTTTTTTTGAGTCTTTAGGGTCTTTTTTGAGTCTTTAGGGTCTTTTAATATGTAATGTCATATCATCTGCAAAAAGCAAGTTTACTTTGACCATACCATACTCTGGTTTCTCTTCATATTATACCAACCTTTCACCTTTTCCTTCCCCCTCCCAAATTTGGGTGCCTTCTCTTTTTCTTCCTTTGTTAGGTAAATAGGTTTTCTTTTACCCAAATGCAACAAGGATGTTGCACAGGCATGAACTCCCATGATAAAAGATTAAAAGGACAATGATAGCATTCATAGTTTATTAGAAAAACTCTCAAATCAGTAATCAAAGCTTCCATAATAAAACTCAGTGTTCAAGGCAAGCAGAAAGAATGAAATAAAACCAGAAACCAGTGAGTTACTAAACAGATTTATCAGAAGACAAACTTCTTAACTAGGAATATAGAACTTGAAGATATCGAAAGGACAGGGAAGTACCATGACCACTACACACAAGTCTGACAATTAAATGAAACAGCACTGATCCTAAATGAAAACAAACCAATACTAAACACAAACTGTTACAAGTCACTATGAAATAATTTAAAATGGCCCTGTAACTATTAAATTATACTCATTTTATTTTTCTATCAAGCCCCTCCCCTCCAGTCCCAATGGCTTCATTCTGCCAAATATTACATAGAATTGGGGTTAATTTTTTAAAATTCAGAAAATATAAGAGGGAATATCTCCTAGTCCTAGAACAAAATAAAGAATGACATTTACAAAAATGTTATGTTTGAGGATTTTTAAAAAATAGAATTATATATAAAACAAAGTAGGGGAACTAAGTAGAAAATCTGTTGCAGAGGCAAATAAAATCTAGTAATGTGATAAAACACTCAACACCCAACAAGCTTTTTATAAAACACTAGCTAAAACAGAATTAGTCAAATTTGAGTTGTAGTTAAGTATACTATACACTGATGATGGTGAAATGACATAGCAATCTGCAACACATTTAAAAAAAACAATCTGTTATATTGCTACTGGGTTCCTGGGACCCAGCATTTACAGCTTTGTTCCCTTCACCTTCCACAGTGGATAGCTAACTGCATATTTCTTTCAATGTGTCCAATATGAAGTTACCTGGCTGTTATCTGACAACTAGATTCATGTGAAAATGAAGGATGAGAAATGTTAAACTTAGGGCCAACAAGTATGAGCATGCATCAGGGAAAGGATTACATGGTACTAAGACATTTTATTTTAAACTCATGTTATCAAGAAGGGACATGGGGTTAAAATAATACAGGCAAGCTCAGTATTTTCAGGACTCGAGTTTGGAGACACTGTTCTGGTGAGGTACCTAGAGATACTGAGAAATTTAGGTGGTATTCTTAGTGTTTACTAACCCCATTCCTTGAATTCTTACAAGAATCATCCTTTTGAACTGGGAAACAGAAGACACTAAGAACTGTATTAATGGTCAAGTCCTTAAGGTAGAACAGCGGGATCCATTTCCATACATGTCATAAATTAGGAAAAAGACAACCTGATTTAGTCTGATTCCTCCATCCTCATTCCTCAACTGTTATTGATTAGATTAAGAAAATCTCTGAAAATACTGTACTGCAAGTTTATCAGCAGTCGAGAGCAGCTTCTCCAAACTTTTATTAAAATTCTCAAGATTTTTAAAAACTTAAGCATATAGAAACATGATATTCAAACATCATTAAAAACAAACATCATTAAGATGAGAAATCTCTGAAGATGTGTTTCCCATCTGAATCTAAATCTGAGATTTAAATCTGTGTGTCCTCAAGGTACTAACCAAAATAGTTTTTTGAGTCCCCTTTTTAGGGAACTCAGCTACTTGCTTTGTAATTCTTCCTTACCTGAACAGCTTTATTAGCATAGTACTTTAGGAATTTAACTAATTAAAAAGCTGACTATCAGCTACATATTTATTCTATAATTTCATCTGTCTCTTTGTATTTTCACATTTATAAACAGAATTTAACACCAAGCAGGTATCTCAGGTTTCATAGTATATAAAAAAAGTTGTATAAGAAAACATTAGACATATATAAAATCACAGCCACAGTAATTGGACCATAGTTATACACACTAAGAGGAATCCATGCACATTTATAAGTGATTATATAAAGGAAGAAAATCTGGGTTAAGTAATAAAATAACATGAAATTTTACATAAAGTCCAAGCTTTTAAAAACTGTTAAAAAATCAGGTCACGGTGGAATAAATTTGTACTTTAAGCTTCCATGTGTGATCACTTGGGTCCTTTTGCCTTTGACTTTGTTTCCTTTGGAACTTTCCCATTTTGACATTGAGTAAACCTAGCTACTGTAGAGACACCATCCACAAACTTGGTTTTAAAAAGGACGTTGGCATTGTTGAACATTCCTTCTTTAAGGGATACCACAATAAACTTAAAAAAGAGAAAAGAAGCATAAACATTTTTCATAATGCCCTTGAAGAAGAGTCATCCTTTAACACTGGGGTCAAATTTAGAACAATTTTTGGAGATGTTTTGCTATTTCTTAAAATGCTTGGCTTTAAGCAATGGAAATTCTCAAAGAAAGGAAGTAGTGTTAAGATGAATGAATCCTAGCTTCCTACTCCATTTCAGATGTCTCTTAATTTTACCTTGACTGCCTCATTACCCATGTTTTCTACTTCCTGCTGGTTGATGCTTGTTGCTAGCTCTAACTACTCTTGTAAAATATTTTTCTGTGGTATTTTAATATCAAGGAAGGCCTCAAGTTCTACAGCACTGCCACAGCTCAAATGGAACATTTGTACAATTTAAAACAGGTACCACTTACTTCACTGTTAACTTGCCCCCAAAATGCTCAGCATTGCTAATCATGAGTGAAGCGCCCAGAATTGTTAGCTATCTAACCCATATTTTGCAACCACATTTCTTATAACAACTCAAAAACTATTCTTGGCCTCAAGGGGTGTTTCTCTATTCTTAGCCAAGAGAAATTAAGATTCCTCTATCAAGTGCCACATGGCTCTGATACCAAGGCATGTCCCTGAAGCAGTCTTAATAGCGCATCTACCAGGAGGTAAACGGCAGAGCGACTCCATTACCTAAGTGAATGCCAAATTACAAAAACATTAGATTCTACCTCATCTTACAACCAACAAGTGGAATTAGTAAGAGCTATATGAAGTCTTAATAAAATACTTAAGACTGAGGAGTATTATGTGACCACTGTAATACAGTAAACAGCTGTAGAAAAACTGAGACATCTTTGCTCCTGATTCTCACCTGAGAATGTGTGAAGTGAGTGCGCAGCATCTGTCCGATATTCTGAGTGTGAGAAAGATCCAAGGCTGCATCTACCTCATCCAGGATGTAAATCGGGGCAGGTTTGAAGAGGAGCATAGAGAGTATTAGTGACAAAGCCACTAAAGACCTAAGGAAGGATCAGAAGAAATGCCGTCAAACTTTATGGGACCCCTTTTTAACCAAAACACTGAAGAAATCTGCTATGCTACTATAAACAGTGCAGGTTTCGCTGAAAGATAGCCGTAGGGAAAAAGGAATCTTCAAACTTCAACACTTTGGTTATATATTAAAATATTTCCTCTCGAGTTTTATTTTGAACAGAATAAGTTTATAATATTTTCCGTCATGATCAGGGAATTATATTTGGTGTCTACCGGCTTAAAAAAGTAGACTGAAGTCAGCTGGTTTTAGGGCATTTAGCTGTTAACTAAATTTTTGTTGACTAAAAGTTCACATACTGATTAGTAACTAATCTTTCACTTTCCTTCCCTAATTCTTAGATGCCTATGGGGTCAGGTGATTTAGGGCTATATACCTATAAACTACAGCTTTATTGGTATCATTTGAGAGAAGGCTACAGATTACGGCCCATTACTCTAAATATAATCCTTATGTGATGGTTAATTGTGTCTATTTGACTCACAGGACAACTAGCTATTTGGTTAAACATAGTTTTTATGTGTATCTGGGGGGTTTTTCTGGATGAAATTAGCATTTGACCTGATAAAGTACTTTGCCTTTCCCAGTGTTGGATGGATTTCAGGTAGACCTAAAGGGCTGAATGGGGGCAGGGGGGGTGTAGAGACACAAAAACAAGGGTTGGCAAAGAATTTTCTTGTCTAATTATTTTACTTGGGATACAGATACCTGCCCTTGGCACTCCTGTGCTGGTTTGTATGCCATTCAGATACAGACTACAATCTACACTGCCAACTCCCCTGGAGTTAACCTGTGACTCCAACTGAATTACATCACTGGCTTTACTAAGTCCCCAACTTATAGGTAGCAGATTGTGGGGTTTCAAAGTATCTACAATAAAAGGTAGCAATTCCTAGTAATGAATCTCTTCCTAAATATATAAACTATTTTCTCCAGGTAACCTTAGCACACTTACTTAAAATTCAGTTAGGCCTGTTCTTATATTCCATAGTTCTTTTTTAGTTCTCCTTAGCTAACCACACCTCCCTTTTAACTGTAGCTGTTTTCACTCTAACTTGTTATTAAGGAATCATATTCTTGAAATTTCCTAAAGAAGCCTTGTTTATTTTAATATATTTAACATTAGTAATACTACAGAATTTTAAATACCTCCTGACATTCAGCACTAGAAAACTAGAATGTAGCATTAGATTAAAACTAAAGTATTAAAAACATGTAAGTAGGGCAAAAAGTATGCAATAATGAAAGTCTAGAGGTGAATTCAAAATTTTTAGGAAAGGAAATGAAACAGTGCAATAAAACACATTAACTTAAAACTTTTTCACTGGCTTTCTGTGTCTAATACTTAAACTATAGAACTTTTGAAGTCATTTAAAAAAATCTCACCAATTTAATCATGGAAATAATTTCTAGGTCCTTTGGAAAGCAGCATATACTTCCTATTTTCCAGGATTTTGACAGAAACAATTCAAGATACTTGGATCTAAATTGGGGAATTCAGTTTTGGTTAATAGGCAGAACTGCCATTTGAACTAATTAAATATCAGAAAGAGTGGACTGCTCATAAAATATGAACAAGTCTTACAATTTTCTAGTTTTTTTTTTAACATATGGGGCACTTGAGGACAATTCAAGGACTGTACGATTGTGGAGCCTTGAGGTTTAGTTTAATAATCATCTTCAGATATATGACTATTTGCAATTTTTGTTTTTTAAATTAGCTGGTTTTCTGCAGGTAAGGAGCTGGACCACATGATATCTTAAGTTTCTAGCAATAATATATTTGGCTGAGAAACACTTTCCTGAAGGCCACTTCATGCCCTGAGAACTTCCTGTTCCGCTACTATGGATTCTTCCACCTTCTATTTTCTGAAAAAAATTATTTATATTGCCTATAATTAGAAAAACATTAGGTATACAATCTAGAATAGACTTTTTTTTCCTTTCGCATTTTATAGATGTTGGTCCAGACATTCAGCCTGCAGTTTTTGATGACATATTCAAAGTCATCTTTCTTTGTTTTGGTCCATGGCACTAAATAGGCATGCCTTTTTACTGATGGTATATAACTGCTCAGTTTTAAATGGCCTCCTGTGCTGTGTCACTGTGGAGGGAGGTAGCAGTTATGCATGCAGTTATCCTTCTTGAGTCTTACTGAACACAAATCTGAGTTTAATTAGTGCCATTATTTCTTCAAGTAGTTTTCTGTCTTCCCTCCAACTTCCCTTCTGGAAATCCAATTACATGTATGTCAGAGAACATGATACTGCCTCACAGGTCTAGGGAGGGCTGTTAATTCTGTTTCTCAGTCTAGTGTAAATAGATTCATTGCCACATCTTAAGATTCACTCATGTTTATTCTGCAGTGTCTAATCTGCTGTTACTCTCGCATTGGTTTCAGCTTGTTTATAACTTTTACCTTTAGAAATTCCACGTAATTCTTTGCTAGCTTTCACATCTCTCCTCTTCTTACAACACACATAAATTTCCCTGCAATCTAAAAGTAGAACATCACCTATTTGCTAAGATTTGTAGGTAATTAGATCATGGAAAAGTTTTAAACATTTCCAGACCCAAAAAAATAAGCTACCAATTATAATGAACAGTAATACTACTTTTTGAAATCAGGAAAGTCTGTAATTTTTGACAACAGTACATTAACTGTAACTTCCCAATAGTTTCATCACTTGTCATTTCTGGACTGGCTTATGTCATATTCTCTTGATTTCTCTCCTTTCACTAGATGTCTGACACTGTTGGCTTTATGTTGTTCATAGTCTTAATTTTTCCTTGTGTTGGTCTTTGTTTTGATAAAGGTACCTGAAAGCTTCAAGTTCTGAATTTAGGGGTGTATGTCTAGAATAAAGGTTAGTACAGACCCAATGCTAAGATGTTGCTCACTGGGGCCTCCCAAACTTCTCATCTTGTTTTTCTAAATTTGAGACTCCCACTGGTTCTATGCTCTAGGGGGAAAGGCAGAGTGAACACTGGGCTCAGCATTTTTGTTTCATTTCTCTCAAGTGCAGTACTCTTAGGCTAATCATTTTCCAATGTTGAAAGCAATTATTTGTCCTATTTTTTGCTTATTTGGTAGTTACCCTTTTAATCATATTCTAACCATAATATACCCAACGTTACATATTAGATTCCTTAAATTCTACATGCAAAGATAAAACTAAGTAAGGCAAAATAAAAATGGGAGGCAATGAGATGATAAAACTAGTAAAGAATGGATACTCACCTCTGGCCTCCACTAAGTTCAGTTAAATTTTCTTTCCAAGTGTTTCCTAGGGCAACCTTGAACTCCAGACCATCCAAGACAGTCTGCCCCTCTGGTGGTGCAAGCATAGCATTGGCACCAGGCAGAAGAGTAGAAAAAATAGACCCAAAGTCCTTGTTCACCTAGATGAAAAAAATGGTATTAAAATCTCAGGTTTGCCAAGAAGAAACATAACTTGGTATGTGTACATGCAACCTAGCAGGTACCTTGTGATGGCATAACATCCAACAGCCAGATCACTGTCTTTTTTATATGCTTCTCCTTATAACCAAAAAGAACAGGGAGAGGACCCTGAGAGAGGCTACAGAGACCAATTAGCTTACCCTGAACAAGTCACATTAGGGACCATACATAAATTCTTTAGCTTGTAACTGGATAATTTTGCACATAGTGACCAAAGAATTGAGAATCCAGTCCTCTCTTTTTAAAGATATGAGAGATATTCTTAGTTAACTGAAATCTCGAAGTTAAAGTGCAGGGACAAAACTCAAGTACTAATATACACCTTTATATTGGTAATAACAAGGAAATCTCCTAATCACAGAGGCATTCTGGGGAGGATTGACTGATGGTCTGCATACTTTCATAGGAACTGTATGCAGAAAAGCCGGGTTCTAGTTTTACCTGAGACAGATTTTCAGATCTAGGCAAAATTGAGCATAAAGGGGAGAGGGCAACTGTCTAATGAGAGTATAACATTTAAAACACCAGCGCCAGAAGTACTCTTTATGAATTAACGATGCTTTGAAAACAAAAGCAAATATGAGGCTGATAATAGTTCTTGTACCCTAATTATAGTACACTGAGGATTAAACAAGAAAACTAATATAAGAATAGTACCTAACAGAGGGTGGTGGTAACAAGAAAAAAAACAAAAACACAAGAGGCGGGGTTGGGGGATCCTGCCATCTACCATTACTAACATGCTTTCTGGAGAACCTTGGAACCTGAGGAGATATCAGTTAGAAAGATAAATTTAAAATTGCTCTAAATCCAGGAACCAGTGGGAAAACGAGAGACAAAAACCACTCTTGCTGATAAATCTACATGCTGTATAAAAACAATGGGCCAGCATCTGCATGCATTTTAAATACAGAAAAATACTACAAAGAATACTGACACTAAGCTTTAGAGCAGGAGAACCACGACTGGAAGAGGCAGAGGCACATCCGTACAGAAAGTAAAATCCAACAAGAAAAAGAAGCACAGGCTTGTTAAATACAAACAGTACAACATTTATGTAGTATCTCCACATAAGAAACCAAGGATATCCATGTAGTCGGAAGGAGAAATAATCATAAAGAACCCTGAAATCTGCCAAAGTTGTTATAAAACAAACATGGCAATTGGTATTTTGTTGAATAAGAGTTCATTAAAAGTGAAATAAACACCCTTGTTTACTGTAACAAGGGTGACAGCAGGTAGCAACAAAAGGCAATTTTAGTTCTAATTTAGAAAAAATTTCCCAGCTTTTCTCCTTGTGGACTATATAATCTTCCATCTTTCTAAGCTTCAGTTTCTTTACAACTGTCAAAGTGAAACAATTATTAGTTCACAAAACACAATAATTGCTTAATCTGTAATATGTAACTATTAATCTAACATGAACAAAATGATTGGCTAAAAATTTACAGGAGATGCATTTATAAATTCTGAAATTCAATTAATAATTTGCAAGTATTTAATAAGTCACAAATCTTGTTCTAGAAACATTCTTAGAGCACATATCTAGCCTCTTTTGAGTATAGGAAAGAGAAAGTACAAGTGGATGGTTGCGGGGAGCCTTTCCAACTGACAGTGTGCCCGTGTCAAGCACAGAATGGGGATAGGACAGATAATATGGTATACAGAAGTCTCCTTCAAGCCTAAGACTATGGTTTCATGGAAAGGAAAGATGACAAACTGCATACCAAGGTTAAGAATGATAAATGGAGAGACCTCGAAAATTTAGCCTAACTTGGGAAAAGCAGATAATGGGAGCATGGAGTGGCACACACTTACCTCAACAAACTGATAAACATTTAAAGACTAAGTTTGAATGAAGGTGAAAGCATACGCCAACTTTAAACAAGGTATTCCTTTACATACTTTCAGTATAAAATCCGATGGATCATATTTTGTTTCTGACTCATACAGAATAAATGCTATTTTTGGTTCAAATACCTTTTGCCAAGCAATATTTAGGGCTTGGTTTTTCTTCTGGTCAAGGTCTTCTATAGTTGCAAGGATTTTGGATTTGTCATTTTCTACAATTCTCTTCTTCTTCATCAAGTCATTGTACTGAAAAGATAAAAAATACACTTCATGAAACTTTTCCAATTACATTCTAGAATTTAATAAGAAGTAGAGGTCACATTTGTATATATTATGTACTTCTATTTACCAGTAAGATATACTCTCCTTACAGTTTCACTTGTAGATCATCTATATGTAAAATTCAATAGAGAATTTACAGAAAAAGCTGTGAAATATTTACTCCATTAATAAATTATCTTTCTGGAAGCCAAGAGAGAAGTCTTAGCAGCGATATACAAGTTCTATGTAATTTGGTATATTTCTTTTTATGACAGCCTTACGGTGTTTTTTTTTCTATTAAACATAGTAGGCTCATTATAGATGTATAGAGCTTCAGTATCAGTTCTCTTACTGCAATGTTCTTTCTCTATATGTAACGTAACCATTAACTCATGTTTTACTTCAAACATGTCCTCAGAGTAGCCTTCCCAAATAGTTTAAAACTATTAAAAAAAAAAAATTGAGGCTACTGAAGGATAATTCTAGCATGGACACATTGTCAAAGTTTTCTAAAGATCCTCTTATTTCTCCTCAAAGCCCCACCACGGCTGTTCTCCTTTATGGCCAAGCTCCTAAAACTTCTCCATCTGTTTATATTATTCCTTGAATTACTATGTGGACAGACTCAAATTACAGCAAAAAAGAGGTCATATGCTGAAAATGGAAATAATCTCTGACAAAGATGGGAACTGTGAATTTCTGAGTGTGTAGATATATGTTGCAAAGTTTTAATGGAGAATCAAAAACCAACAGGAAATTGGAAAGATGGCAACACTTTCATTAGTTTGGTATTTTGATAAGATATTCTTAGTAGGTAACGTTACTATACACTTTCTTGAAAGTAATTAAGTTCATAAGTATTAACATTTTCATAGAGCTCTCATTCTACTGGAATACATACAAATTCAAACAAATTTTGTAGTATTAAAGAAGGTACGTACAGAATAACTAAGATTTCTTTGTATTATGGAATGCTCAAGAATAGGGTCTATTTTTGCTCCTGGACACTCTTAATGGTACTGCAGACTAGAGAGTTCTGTCATGGTAAGAGAAAGAGATAACACTAATATAGTATAGTCCTAGTATATAGACTATGGATTGAAGGGTGAGGAGACCCAGTTTACTCTATTTTTCAAGGCCTTGAAAGGCAAACAGAAGAGTGAGGGTGTAAGATGATGAAAAATTAGTGTGTTTATTTACACTAATAGCACCAAATTTGATGGCAAAGCTATTCAAGGTACAACAGAATATACAAACTGATAATGCAAAAAGAAGAAAATTAGAACTGCAAAGAGAGAAGGGGAAAAAGTACTAAAGACATCAAATAAAGAGTGACAAATCATTACTGTCAGAAAGAGCTCAGAGCCACCCATGTACCAAAGATGCCAAGATGGTCATACGAAGTACTCACCCGCTCTTCAGCTTCAGTCAGTACATTCATAGCTCTCATGTTGACATTTCTTCCTAGTTTCTCCTTCATTTCTTGCAACTTCTGAAGTCTCTGACCAGCTTCTTTGGGGTTGTTAGTTTTGAAATCATAGGCACTATTCGGATGGCCAAAGAGGTGTTTCTCAGCATTAATCCAGTCATACTCTTTCAACATTTTGGATACCTGGCCACACACAATAGGATTTATCATTGCTTATAAAAACCCTATATTTAGAAACCAGTTTCTTAAACATTTACTAATTGTAAAACATTCTGGAGAAAAATGCCATATAGTAACTCATTTGGAAAAAAATAAAGAGGTTCACTGTTGACAGGTATGATGATTATTTTTATCTTTAAACACTAGAAGAGCTAACTGATGGGGATGTTATTACCTATACTTAAAGGATTTCTCTATTAGAATGAAATATAAGTAAGATGAGGCATCGTGAAATGCTTACAGTATTATTCCTAAAATTATAACTTTAAGTAAAAAGATCTATGCTAAATGTTGACACCCCACCTCTTCTTTTGCAAAGTCACATAATATTCCTGATTAAATATTTCAAATTATAGTGCTTCAGAAATACTTTCTTGAAGTGTAGATGGTTGTCACTGCAAATTAATCCTTGTCAGTTTATCCCTAAGGACATGGTCTCGCCTTTGTACTCTAAAATGATCAATTTTAGTCTTCCATTCTAGTTCATGAGCAGTATTTCATAAACTGTTTTAAAGAATCCTTGACTTTTGCTTTGCTGTCCCTTTAAAGTTCCTCTTTTCTTTATCAATAAAACCCCCAAGCAATCACTAGTCTAGCATTTTCAATGACCAAAAAACTATAGTAGTGCTAGCACTGATAATCTCGGTGAATCTACTAGTTCTAGGTTAACAGTCATTAAAAAATACTTTTTAAACTAAGTAATAGTCATGACTCTTTATGATGTTAATGAAAGGTTAAAGCACTGAACTGTTACACAACCATAAGAAAACATAATAAATGAATTACTAAAACTATACAGATACATACCATTGAGTTTCTGCAAAAGCATGTGTCTTCATTAAAAGTACTTAAGGGTCAGTGATACATGGAAAAAACTTTTTTAAATAGTGAGGTAACCTCAAAAAGGTAACTGTTTGCAAAAGATCAGATTTTAAATGAGACATCAAAAATTGACAATTATTGGATTTCTGTAAGGATGTTCTAAGGTCAACTAAGTTCTTACTTTAAAAGCTGCCAAGTAATGTGTGCCTCTGAATTCTAAGTTCAACATTACCATTACACATTCATTACTAATTCTGTAACTTGTAGATAGGATTAAATAATTAAAATTGAATACTAAACATTAGTGACATGTAAACAGTACTTCTGCCATTTATACTGAGTGTTTCAGGGAGCAGTTGATATTTCAACCCAGAAGCAAAAATTTGATTAATGGTAAAAATACCCCACTACATGCCTTTGCAGCAGCATCCTCCGCTTCCCGTTTATGTTTGCTAATGTTGTGGTCCAGTTCCTTAATTTTGAGCTGTGCGTCGTTGTTTTGCTCTTTATATTTTGCCACTTCCATATATTTAGCTTTAATCACGTTGTCTTGGGCTGTTATTCCTTCTTTTTGCTTGGTCACCTCTTCTTGAGCTTTATTTACTAATTCCTGAAACAAACAGTATAGTAAGGTAATAAAGATATTTTTAGTTTACTGAAAAACCATTTAGCAGACTATGGGCAAGATGACAATGATAACAGGCATATGGTCACCTAACCCTCAATATTTTTATGTCTTCATTAAAATGTCTAATGAATTTACAAATAGGAGAATACCACTAGCAAAAAAGGGGTGCGAAGCAGTATCCACACTAGAAGCAACATGTTTCAAGTGACTTAACTGGAGGGAGGTGAGACTACTAGGTCTCAGAAAAGTGGCATTTTTGAGTACTCTAAGCATGTCCCAAATGACATTTATTGCCTCTGCTAGGTAAAAGTAAAGTCAGATGGAATTTGTTCTTGTCTGCCACTGGTAAGGTCCATGTATCTACAATCAAAGGTCACAGAATTTGGTTCTAAACAGAAAAGATTGTTTTAAAAAATAGATTGGTGGTATAAAGAAAACCTTGCTTTGATTTTCACTACCCCTGATACCCTAAAGTAAAGCATGCATTTAATTTACCATTATCCACCCCCAAAGTCCCTTTACATCATTCCAGGTCTTAAAGAGTTCATCAATTCACGCAGCTGTCTAAGACCAACTCATATTAAGGAGAAATGAAGAAGCAGAACTGTGAGAAATACAATCTCCATATGTGATTAAAGGCACTAGTAACAATTAGGCAATAAAGAACAATTGACATTATGATTAGCTAACTGAATGAGCCCAAACTGCTTAATTCTTTGTAATGTTTGTATCACAGAGGTTTTTTTCTAAGGAAGATAAAAAATCATTGCATTCTCTAAACCCCAAAGATGACTTAGGTGTTTAAATCCTTTGAAGACCAAGGGAAAAAAATAAGTTATTAACATTAAAGCCGACAAAGTCAGTAAGTTTTTAATGCCTAAAGATTGCACTGCAAGTATAACTTACAGATAATTAAATGGCCATTTAATTTCCTCATTGTTTCCTTAGAAACTGTTATCAACAAAGAGAAATTACAATGTAAAGCCTCAACAAAATAGCTTTAAAACTAAGGGATCCGGTCCTCCCTGGTGGCGCAGTGAGGTTAAAGCACAGCACTAACAAGCTATAAAGCCACTTCCGCATGAGTTCGACCCCCGCCTGCCCCGCCTGCCGCTTGCTCCCCACTGTCTCTGGTGAAGCCTCTCGTCGCCCCTGAACCTCTGGCCTGTACCCCAGTCTGTATGTACAAATAAATACATCTTTAAAAAAAAAAAAAAAAAATAAGGGATCCATTTTAGTTGTAACACTAAAAGACTTCTGCTAATTAATCTGATGTGTTAGAAATAATCTCAAGAGAAAAACATACCAATGCAGAATAGTCAGCAAAAGGCAAAAAAATATAGCTATAGATATGCCCTGTTCAAGTTATGTATTTAGTTAACAGGAAAATCAATGACAGAAAACTTGTTACAAAGCCAATCACAAAAACATCTCTAATAAAGGTATTAAACTACATTAATTTGCAGATGAAAGCCACTCAGTCCTAAATCTACCCTTGCTGAGGCTTTACATTTTAATTTCTCTTTGTTGTCCTGATCATCTCTCCCCTACCAGCTTCAATGAGATTAGGCACTAGAGACACGGGAGAAGGCTTTATTTCCAGGATCCAATGCGCTTTCTCAAAGCAAATTGTCATGTGCCAGGGTTAGCACAGCTAATCGTGGCATTCTGGTGACACAGCCATAAGCAGGGCACCTATCTGTGGCCAGTATTTCCAGATACTTCGGCCAAATTCACTTCACATCAGTGGACCAGTTATGCCCTTTCCAGATAGATGTAGTGCTCAGCCCTGAAGATAGAGTGGGGGCTCTTTTTCAGATCTGTGCCTCTGCAGGTCAAATGCCTCAGTCCTACTGGTAATAGTTGTTCCCTGTTTTGTATCTTTTAGTTTACCTGTTAAGAACAATGTAAGAATGATTATTTAAACTTTGGTCTATTCAGAGGGTTCCTGAGTAAACCCTGACTAAAATAATTAGCAATATTTCAGGACTCTTTCTGGATCAGTAATACTCAATTTTACCTCTCCCTCAAGAATACAGAAATGGAAGCCACTAAAGTCCAATATTCAGACATTTTATAATTATTAAGATTTACTTAAATTGGAAAAAGTGCACGTTACCTTATTTTTAGCGACCTCAGCAGCCATTACTTCAATCTGACCTTCATAGGATCTGACTGCTTCATTTACAGCTTCAAGTTGTTGTTTACAGGATGCATGCTCTCTCTTGAGCTCCTCCAGTTCCAGAGTGATAGCTTCAACTTCCTATAAAAAATAAACACATTGTGAGCATTAATTGACTATTAACTACTGAAACAAATGTATCCATAAACAAAATTAGTAACATTCCTGGTAATTAAGAACCATAGGTCATTATTAAACTGCTTCCCCTAAAAAGAGGGAAAAGGATAGATTTCCCCCCCATCTTTGAACTTTGCAAAACTTAATTCTTCTATCCTTTTGCAGATCTTCCTCAATCTACAACAGAGCTATTCCTGATAAACTCAATAGAAGTTGAAGACATCACAATGTGAAGGGAGCTGCATCACCACCCAACTCTCATACTGAATACATAGTTTTCACACCACAATCAAACAAGGAAAAGCCTAAATTGAACCATCTTAAGCTGTGATCGTCTATATTCCCACAGGGGAAAACAAGAAACAGACCGATAAATACAGGTAAACTTTCTTCTTTCTCAGTAGGCATTTCAAACCACTTTTCATTGTTACTTAATTTTTTTTTAACACTTCCTGGTTGTCACTATTAAGAGCATAAAACAGTGAGAGAATTGTGATTTAGACAGAAAAACCCAGGTTTAAACTGAACTTTGGCACTATTCCAAAGATATCAGCTATAGTCAGATTACAATCAGAGTATTTTACCAATATAACATGCTTTTTTTTACACGATTTCTTTCACAGCATATATATTACCACATAGAAATGTCAGTGTTGGTAATCACATACCATCAGTGCCATCCTTACAATTATGATACCTGGTTACTAGGGTTTTCAAAGTTATTTTAAATTAATGCCCCTTATAAGAAGCAAACTTTGACCTGACTGTGTTGACATTAAAAGATTGGTTTCATTGTAAGAAAGGTTATTTACCTGTTGCTTTTCTTTCATTTTCTTGCTAGAAGCATCTGCTTTTGTTTTGGCGCAATCCAGCTTTTTCTGAGCATCCTTTAGTTCTCTCTCTCTCTCAGCTTCTGCATTTTTCATTTTATTCTCCAATACTTCATATTTTTCCTCTGCCTTTTTTTGGATTTCTTTGGTGTTTTTTAATGTCTCCTCACTGTCCTCTACATCACAATGTAGGCACACGTGGTTAAATAAGGTCTTTGAAATATTACGTTATTGATGGTAGCTTATAAACCCAACTTTTAATGGAATAACAGCCTTCAAAGTCTAATGTTCCAACCTTATTCTAGAAAGTGGTGTTTACAAACAGCATACATTAATTACCCAAAAACCTGTCAAATTATTTCTAACTATATCACGTAACAGACTTTAGGTATAACTTACAACTTATCAAAAGGTAACAGCTCATTTTAAAATATACCTGCAAATTCAGAAACCATAACTGAGTATATAGTAACTCATGCATTATTTTAGCTGCTAGAAAGCTTACAAGTAATTTCATAACCAAATACTTTGTTCTTTTTTTCTATTCAAGCCTCTTACTAGAGAGATACTCAATATATTATCTCTAAAATCCCAAGTGAAAGAACAAGCATGTTGGTGCTAAAGTATATTATGACCCTCAAAGTCATGAATGTGCTAGTAGTTCCTGTGCTACTAGTTTGTCCTAGTAATCTGTAAGAACCAGACTCTTGTATAAAAACAATGGAAACAAAGTAACTCAACAGAAAAAAGGCAAAGGGGACAAATGAAAAAATTCACAGAAACAGAACCCTGAAAGGTTCCATGAAAGTATAAAAATAGACCCCGCATTTTAACAGCAACTAGGGAAATGCAAATTAAAAAGCTAAAGCACTTTTTTCTTTTCTTTGCAGCCATAAGTTTGAAGAGAATTTTACGTGTGGAAATGAAACCATTTTGAAAAATAAGACCCTTCCTATGCCACTGGTTAAAAATGAACAGTAAGCTTCAACATCATGTGAGATTCTTAGAAATAGCAACTTTAAATTTGGAGACAACTTTTTGCTGCATTTTTATTACTACGTAACAATGTTGAAAAGGCATTCTAGGATCTGTTGTGTACTGGTGCAAATGGGCAAAACCCTACAATAAACCTGGAATAACTCAAATGAATATAAACTTGTTGTAATATCAAAAGAAAGGTTGTTAGTAGAAACAGATTAAGCAAAAAATGTTTTCATCTCACCGATAATTTTTTTAAGAGCATCTAATTCTTCTTGTTGTTTATGATAGGAGCTTTGCTGGAGCTTTGTTTGTAGTAAGTCTGCCTCCTCAGTTTTCATTTCCCACTGCTGCTTTAGTTGGCGGTATCTTAGTAAGAAGTTTATTGTAAGTGACAAAATTTCTTTGAGATTCAAAGTACAGGTTCTTAACTATACTGAATTCACAATAAAAACTACTACTGGTAATAAGAATAGTTTTGATACTTACTTCAGGGGTCTCAATTAAAAGGGAGCCTGGCAGTGATCACTGAAGGCAAGCAATACTAAATGACCCAGATCCATGCTAGCTAGTCATTTTTGGATGGTCTTAAGCTATAAATTCACAAGGCAGCCTGATTATAAAGTTTGAAAGGAAAAGCTAAAATAACTTAGAAAAAAATATTCTTACCTGAGACTACGAGGCAGCAATTAAAATTGTAATTTTAACTTCATTTTTCAATTTGTTTTAGAATGTGGAGTGCAGAAATTTTAAAAATATACCACATTACTTGATATGGCCCACAGAAGAATGGCTTTAGTTGACACTTCCAGTTTTCAAAATCTATTTCTAAGTCAAATATAACAGATTCACTGCTTTCCTAGTTTGTTTCCACAGAAAAAGCTCATTTTACAGTAATGAAAATAAAACGCAGGTTTTATGTATGATTTTGAAAATACCTATTTTGATACATTTTGGAATGGTTGCTCTAACTGACAAGTGTTGTGTACCACTAAACTTTGTAATTTCAGAAGGTGACTGCTAAAAATTTGCTAAATTTCAATTTAATGTTTTAAAAATAATGCTGAAGACTGAAATCAAACTTTATTAGCTCAATTTCCATTTATCATCTTTAGAGGGAGTGAAACCCAATCACAATTAAACTTCTAAATAATGACTTCATAGGTGAGCGAGCTATAAACCTGATCCTTTTAAAGCAAGTGTAACTATCCTCTAGGATAGCACATGGTCACTTCACTCACACCTTTTAGGTTTTTAGTCAGCAGTCATCTGCATGAGCTTTCCCTGACTACCCAATCAGAAATTTCCCATATCTCACCCTGGATCAATCATATCTCCTACTGTTTTATTTTTAGATCTTAGCTTTATTTAACATGCTTTACCAATTTAACATGCTTTACCAATTTAACTTCTGCTTGTTCCTCCCAGCCCTATGAAAGTGAGATGAGGAATGTCTGATTTACTGTTAGATTTCTAGCACCTCTAAAAGTTGCATAATAAAAGGTTAAACATTTCCCACTATGAAAATGTAACTACAGTTAAAGTATACATACATTTATATTTATACCCACTGCAGAATACTGTAAGGAAACAGTTTTAGCAATGACCTTCTGGCCTCCTGATCATCGTTGTCTAATGCAGTTATACTGCTAAATGTAGTATAACTACATACACTGCTTTTAATAGTTTTAAATCAAGAACTGAAGTATCTACTGGTACCTTACGTGTTTCCCCACCAATTGTTGCAAAATGTTGAGCATAATCACAGCAGGAAAAGATTATTTGCCTGATTTTATTCTTTTGCTTAAATGTCCTTATCAAAAAAAAAAGGGGGGGGGGTATGTGATAAACAGATTACCAAGTCAGTATTTCCAAATACTCTAAATACGCTAAATAAAACCAAGGATATTATGAAAAATGTCACAACTTGTATTTTGTATTTCCCTCAAAACTTTGTCTCCACTCCCTCCCAAAAACCCACAGTCAACAGAAAAAAGTCTTACTTCTCAGCAGTGTTTTTAAGACCTGCTAATTCCTCTTCTAGAGCCTGTAGTTCATTTTCCTTGCTTCTCAGCTCATCTTGAACATCTTTGAGTTCTTGAAACTTGGTTAAAATAGAAGCTGCCTGAGATCGAGCACCTAATGGTTGGAAATTCAAATAGGTCTTAGATAGACCAATAAAATGGAAAGCTACTTCTCTGAAAATAAGCTTTAAAAAGGTATCCAACATAAGAAAACAGATCTTAGATAAAGTAAAGGTAGACTTTATCATGGGTTCCAGAAAAAAATAACTTGAAATAGATATAGCTGTTCCTCCTAACCCCAAGAAAATGACAAAGAATATCTACTTGATGCACTTTGTATTTCCAGCATCTCTCTAGAAGTATACAACAGTGAATGTTACAAAATAAAAGGTTAAACAGCATTTCCAATTTGAAAAATAAATATGAAAATATAACTACTGTTAAAGTATACATAACATCTACAGTATGTATGTAATAAAATAAAATTTGGGTGCTTTTTGTTACCACATAATCATTTGACAAGTGAGAAGCTAAGGTGTTATGTTGGCAAGAAAATACTGTTTTTGATGGGAGAATGTGATAAACAAGTGTTCACCGCTAATTGCATAAAATACAGGTACATATTTGCTACATCCAAAAGCAGGAATTTCAAAAGCATCAAAATCAGTAAAGTAAACCTACTGATGATATTTTTAGAAAGAAGGTCTATTTTCCAATACTAGTTATCGTTAAGTTGTACAGTAAAGAACTTGATCATGAGATTCCTTGTTTACTTAATGCCTTTCTAGAC
Source organism: Condylura cristata (assembly GCF_000260355.1). Lineage (NCBI taxonomy): Eukaryota > Metazoa > Chordata > Mammalia > Eulipotyphla > Talpidae > Condylura > Condylura cristata. Next base: position 21,339,330 of record NW_004567107.1, read on the forward strand.
CAAGAAAACAATAGTTAACCTAATAGTACACCTCAAGAATAAAAGAACAAATGAAGCTCAAAGTTAGAAGGAAAGAAATCAAAGCAAAAGTAAATGAAATAGTCTAGAGAAATAGAAAATCACTGAAAATAAAAGATGGTTCTCTGAAAAACAAAGGACTCAAGTAAAATCAGAAAGGCATGTTCCTGATGCACAAACAGAAAAGAGGATCTTAAGACTACTACAAAAATTATGTTACCAAATTAAGCTAGAATACATACATACAGCTCATCAGAACTAAATCATGAAGAAATAGAAAATCTGCATTGACCAGTTACTAGTAAGGAGAAAGAATCAATTTAAACTCTCCCAACAAAAATCCAGCACCAATCAGCTATTTTAGAAAGTTGTACCAATATGCAATCAATTATGAATACCAGTTCTTCTCAAACTTTTCCAAAAAATAGAGGGGGAAATAATTCCAAATTCATTTTTACCAGCCCACCAACCCCCCTGAACTAAAGCAGATAAGGACATCACATGTGCAGTTAAAGATTATGAATAAAAATACACTCAAAAATAAACAACTAGTGACAGAGGCTATTGAAAGCTCAGGTCCCAGGCATGTCCAAGTGGTTGGGACACTGGCAAATGTACAGACGTAACTAAAGTCAAAAGAAACTTAAACCACACTAGAAAAAGTCACACCCAGACTGACAGGCTTTGTTAATCGGAACTGCAGTGGCTGAAACCTAGTTTGTATAAAGTTGACTTTACGGTAACTTTTCCTTTTTATCTACAGAACGATGATTATAGACTAAACGTAGTCATACATCTCTTCTTCCTAACTACAGTTCTGAAGCTTTTCACTATAATGCTGGAGCTGTAAAACAAGAGCTGTAACACTTCTGTGATAGCCATGCTGTAACCCTACAGGTATTAACAGCGTTGCTGGAACTGGACAGCAATCCACATACAGGTCAGTATTCCTCATGAGATGCAAAAATCCTCAACATATTAACAATTATTAAATAAATTAAGGATCATACATTATGATCATCCAAGTTTACTTATTCTAGGATGCAAGAATACTTCAACACCCAAAATCAACACAATATACCTAACAAAATGCAGATAAAAATCACGATCTCGGCCCTCCCTGGTGGCGAAGCGGGTTAAAACACTGCACTAAGAAGCTAAAGCCACTTCTGCATGAGTTCGACCTGCCTGCCCCGGAGGTGACCACATGGCGCTGCAGACCTCTCCTGACCCGCC
>NW_004567107.1:21340838-21443920 GCF_000260355.1 Condylura cristata
GAAACCTTGCTTTTTTGTGTGACAACACAGATAACATCTCACCCTCTGCATCTCTGGCCTGTACCCCAGTTCTGTATGCACAAATAAATAAATCTTTAAAAAAAAAAAAAAAAGAAAAAAAAATTAAGTTTAAAAAAAAAAAAAATCACGATCTCAGTACTACACAAAATTACCTGACAAAACTGAGCCATTTATGACCAATAAACTCTCACCAGGGGCCTCTCTGGTACAATAAGGGTTAAAGACTAAGCATTACTAGTAACAGGGTGGTCCAGGGAGGCCTGAGAGTGCCCTTCTCCTGCCCTGTATCACTATCATCGCTAGAGTCTGAGTTCCATCCTCAGCTACGGAGCTGACCCACTTATGGCACAGCAGACCTCTGTGTCTCCCACTATTCCCTTCAGCAGTACACTGCATTAAGTCCACCTGTTGTGCTCACAAACAACAACATACTCAAGAGTGAGCTTTTCCTCTAAAATCAGGACCAAGGCATTGAATGCCAACTTTCACCACTTTTACTCATCTTAATAATGGAAATCCTAGTGAGGGCAATTAGGCAAGAAAAAGAAGTAAAAGGCACACAAATTGCAAGAAATGAAAATAGTCACTATTTGCAGATGGCATATTATAAAACCTCTAAAGGACTGCACCCATTAACTATTAGACTAATAAATGGATTCAGTAAATCTGCAGTACACAGAGTCAATATACATAAAACTGTTTGTGGGGACCTCTCTGGTGGCACAGCACGTTAAAATACAGCACCAAGAAGCTAACGCCACTTCAGCATGAGTTCGATCCCCACCTCAAGGTGACCGAGATGGCATAGCAGAGCTCTCCTGACCTGCCAGCTGCTCCCCTTAGCAGTGCACTTCATAGATCTGCCTGTTCTGCTCCCCATTCTGTCTCTGGTGAATCCTCTCACTGCCCCTGCATCTCTGGCCTGTACCCCAGCTCTGTATGCATAAATAAATAGTTTTTTTTTTTCTTAAAAAAAAAAAAAAACTTTGCATTGCTACATACCAATACTGATGGAAGTTAAGAGTAAAAAGGTTGGAAAGGAGGCACCACAAGACCAGAAACCCAGCTCATGCAAAGCTGAAGGCTGGATGTGGGGGCAGAAGTGAGTAACACAGTCATTAAACCAGCTACAGAAATGGAAAATACTTAGGTGGCAAGTGCTATAGCAAATGTCAGACTGCTATAGAAAGTCTCACCATTGTGAACCAGATCACTGGTCCTCAGGAATCAACCTAGTTACACCCTAGAAGTAATTAAAGCTAACAAAAGTTAACAACTGCACAAAGGAATGAGCCCCTCCCTAAGAGTAGATGACTTTGTCAGTGCAATTTCTGCACCAGCCCACCACCGCCTGAGCCCATCCAGGCATTCCTCGTGACATCATCCTCCCCAGCAGCAATCCTGCCCACCTCTGACTGTGCAGGTGTTTCACTCCACTGACCTCTTCCCACTGCAGCTCTCCTCCCAAGGTCACCCGCCTGTGACAATCAGCTCTCTCTTATAGTAAACCTATCCCATTCAGGGGCAGCTCTTTCTGCCCACTTGTGTCTGTAAACATTTTTTGTTTCCCCTTTACAATAAACCTGCCCTTTTGAATACAACTAATGCCTCTGTGTCATGGAGAATCTCACCTGGGAAACTTGCTGGTGCAGCTAAAAGGGGAGCACTGGTGAAATTACCTAGAGTTAAGGATACCACTTTCCAAAACCAACATCTCCAAAACAGACTTCAATACCAAACAAAATAAATAAATAAATAAATAAATAAAAATTTAAGAAAACAACCCCTTTGACAATATACCAAAAAAGAATACTTGCGAATAAACTTAACCTAAGTGATCAAAGACCTGTATGCCACAACATAAGACATTTATGAAAGAAACTAAAAACAATAATGTAAACTTATTACATGCTTATGGATTATAAAAATTCACATTGTCAAACTGTCCATACATTCAAAGCAATAAAAATCAGTGCAATTCTCATCAAAACTCTGATAGAACTTTTCACAGAAATAGAGCAAATAATCCAAAAATGTATATGGGAACATAAGGCCCCACAGACAAAGCAAAGCTGGGATTATCACAGTCCCTAGTCTCAAACGATATTCCCAAGTTATAGTAATCAAGACAGCACAACATTGTCATAAAAGCATAAATCAATGGACCTATAGAGAAAGCTCAGAATGGAAAATATTGGAGAAAGAAGCCTCTGAAGTAAATGGTACTGGGAAAACTGGACAGCCAAATTCAGAAGAATGAAATTTGACCTACAAAGTGGGAGAAAATATTTGCAAATCCTATGTGATAACGGATTAATACCCAACATGCATAAAATACTCATAAATTTCAAAAGCAAAAAAACCCCAATCTGATTTAAAAATGGACAGATGAGTATTGTCCCCAAAACGACATACAGGTGGCCAACAGACATGTGAAAAGGTGGCTTAACATCACTATTTGTCAAAGAAATGTGTATCATAACCACAATGAAATATTACCTCTAGCTACTAGAAAATGACCACTCTCAAAGACTAGAATAACAAGTGGTAGAAAATGTAGCATAAAGGGAACCTCTGTCACCAATGGTGGAAATATAAATTAGTGCAGTGTCTCTATGGAAAAAGAGTATAGGTAAATCAAAAGTTAAAAACTAATAATCGGATCATCTATGAACTCCACTTCTAGTTATTTATCTGAAGAAAACAAAAACACTAACGCGACATCTGCTGCCCTATGCCCAATGTATCATTACCCACAATAGCCAGGACATGGCAATAACTTGAGTGTCCGGTGCTGGATGAATGCATAAGACAATGTGGTGTGCATGCACATACACACAAGATGGAACATTATTTTGTCATTAAAAAAAAGGAAACCTTGCGGGCCTCCCCGGTGGCGCAGCGGGTTAAAGCACTGCACTAAGAAACTAAAGCCACTTCCGCAAGAGTTCAATTCCCGCCTGCCCCGGAGGCGACCACATGGTGTGGCAGACCGCTCCTGACCCGCCCACTGCTCCCCTCAGCAGTATACTTGTCAATCTGCCTGTTCTGCTTCCCACTCTGTCTGGTGAATCCTCTCACCCTCCACATCTCTGGCTGTACCCCAGTTCTGTACGAATAAATAAATAAATCTTCAAAAAAAAAACAACAAAGAAACCTTGCTTTTTTGTGTGACAACACAGATAACAATGAAAGCATTCATTACTCTAAGTGAAATAAGTCAAAGAAAGAAATACTGTGTGTGCTCTGAAAAAGAACAAAAACACACCAATCAAACAAGTTCAGAGATTAAAAACAGAATGGTAGTTTGCCAGAGATGGCTGATGAATAATTGGTAAAGTGTGTTAAAAAAGATACAAATTCGTAGCTACAAAATAAATGCCATCAGGATAAAATGTATACGGTATGGGAATACTATGATTAATAATACCCAATTGCATATTTTGGAATTGTAGAAGAGTAAACCTTAAATTGTTAGCACAAAGAAAAAAATGTAACTATTAAGGTGACAGGTTTAATTAACTAATATCATTTCACAATATCTACAATTATTTAAAGTTATTATGCTATACACCTGAAGCTAATGTTATGTGTCCATTACACTTAAAAAAAAAAAAACCTAAACACACTGAGTCACTTGATATTTCAAGTGGCTCTATATAACTTACTAATTAAAAGCACAAATTATGAAATCATCCCATCTGAATTCAAAGTTTTGCCACTTACTAACAAAATTAGCTACTCTGTATCTTAATTTCCACAATTGTGTATTTCTGATAGTAGTATGTCTACTTAATATTTGTTATAAGAGCCGAAGAGTTAAGAATTTGACGGCCTTAAGAGGACTAATCCTCATTATATAAAGCCCATGGAGCTAACCTACATATGGCCCAGCAGATCTCTTTTGTCTCTCCTGCTGTTCTCCTTAGCAGTGTACTTTAGTAAATGAACCTGCTCTGCTCCCTACTATCTCTGATGAATCTTCTCACCCCCTGCTCCTCTGGCCTACATCCCAGCTCTACACAAAAATAAAATCTTAAAAACAAAAAGTAGGTTGTTACACTAAATATGCACTTAATATTAAAACTTGAATTCTGCAGTAACTAAAATATCCTGATAGAATAAAAAGAGAAAATAAACAGTATTCTTTTATTGGAGACAAATAAAAAAACAGGCTTGTTTATTAGACTGTATTTCTTGAGGTCTAAGAAGACAATGTATGATTATCAATAATATGTGTCGAGTGGTAAGTATTCCAAGGATAAATTCAATCCTTAGATTTCCATCAAGCATCAAGATTCTGGAAACAAATTATTCTTAAGTATAAAATCTAGGCTTCCTCTCTTCCCACCTGTGGTGGCACAAGGGATTGAGCCTCAACACTATAAACCAAGCTATGAGCAGCCACTGCAGGTCAAGTTCGATCAATCCCCAGCCAGCAAGCTGACCCACAATGCTCAACAAACCTCTCCTGACTCACACTGCTGAGGGTTTCAGTGGGCTTTTTGGTCATTCTGCCTGGTCTGCTACCCTGCTCCCCACTGTCTCTGGTGAATCCTCTCCCCCATCCTGCACCACCTCTAGGCTGTACCCCAGCTTGTGTATGAATAAATAAATCTTGAAAAAAATAAAATGTGGGCTGTAACCCTGGTTCTCACAAAGATTAGGAATATACCAACTTAAAAAAAGGCCCCCTCCTATTTCCCACACAGGCTTGAGAGGACAAAATGATAGAAAACCTACCTCCACTTAATGTCCCATGAGGATCAAATATGTCACCTCCTAGAGTTACAGTTCTAGTCATTATTCTTTTATCAAAAGCCACTTTTTTTGCATTATCCATATTATCACAAACAAATGTTGTTCCAAAGACAAATTCCATTGCTTTCTGAAGTTCTGGTTTATATTCAACCAAGGAAAGAGCGACATGAACATTATTAGGGCCAACCTGTAAGGAAACAAGTATGTCACCGTTTATATTTGTCCTCTTCAAATATATTTATAAATAAGAATCAAAATAAAAATTTAAGAAATCTGTATTTAGTATTATATTACTTTTAAACTTTGGGAAATACAATCGTTTAGGAAATGTTTAAGCACTGGAAGATCTATTGGTAGGAAAAACAAAGTACCAAGCATTACAAAGATTTCTACCAAGAGTCACTACCAAGTTTCTAAATTGAAAATGTAGTAGTATTTATTTGGATACTACTTTAATTAAAGCACAGCAATTGGTGGAACAACACAATTACATAAAATGCTTCGCTTATAATTTTTTTTTTAATCCCTCATCCCTTTGTTTTGATCCAACAATCTCTTCCTATCATTTTAATAGTATCTACCTCTACCCTTTTTTCTTTTCAACTAAGATGGGCAAGACAACTTGTGCTTTTCAGAAAAACTTGTTCTTTAGAACTTTGTGTCACTATCCTTTATGGAGTTTTAGGAGCAGCAAAAGTCACAATGAAAGCAGCATTGTGTGAGGAATGTTCAGCATCTGTTTGACAGCAGTTACTCTTACACAAGTCTGGTTCAGGGATCTAAGGGGAAATATTTTTGTTGTCACTTGAGATTCCAACCCACTTGAGATTCTTTACCCAGTTCTGAAGTAACTTTCTAGTCTTGCAGACACCTAAAGGTAATTATTCAAAGCAAAGTAAGTACTAACCAAAGGTACCTCCTTTCATTTACGCTTACTGATTCTCTTCTTGGTATTAACAATCCAACTGGAATTTGAGATTATTTTCATTAAGGTATCTCAATTTCAGCCAGAGCACTGTATATTCACTTAATATCTTAATCCCAAACATAATTTATCAGTTTCATAGAAGTGTACTTTGCACTTACACATTTGGAATACCTGCTCCATCCATGACAAACTGATAGTGTTGCTGAACATTGTGACTGGCTTTGTTTATAACCCATACTAAACAACCATATAGCCCTCCACATCTACTTCCTATACTCTGCTTTTTAAAATCACTTTGGATACACCTCAGCAGCTGACTCTGTCCCAGTGATCAGCTTTCTAAGAGGCCAATCTAGAACTTAGAAAAGCATGACTGCAACACTGTATTTTCCATGACTGCCCCTGTGGGCAGTGTAAAGGTGCCTAACATAAAACAAAAAAACATGGGAGAATTCTGGTATTTAACTAAGCTCTGTAGCTATAGCTATTCAGAAATCAGCAATTTCATCTTTAATGTCATTTGCTAGTCTGACTTAAACACATTCTTTCCATCTAACTGAAAAAGAGTTCACTCTATTTTGTCATATCATAATTTTTTAAAGCATGGTAATACAATATTTATTGATTCTACAAGATTATTCCCTCCCCCCCTTAATTAATGGTGTCTAGTATGATGCAGTAAAAGATAACACTTACAAGATTCTGAGCAACTCTCAGTGTTTCTGGAGCAATACATCTGGCTGAAATCTTATTGAGTGGAATTATAGTATATCGACGCTTCAATTCCCCTTTTTCTAGTAGTTTTTTTCCAGTAACCTAAAACATTGTTCATTTGAAAAGAAAATTACTGATGGCAGAAAGTAGTCAAATAAAAGAGTGGTTGTTAGGAACCCATAACTAAATTTTTAGTGTCTTCCATCTGGAACAACCAAAAGCCCAAGATTGATAATATGCATTCAAAATTCCTAATTAAGCATGACATCGCCACTGGCATACAGGTAACTATAATAAAATAAAACCACAAAGTAAGTGACTGAGTAGTTTTAGCCTTAAAGATAAACAACCTTAGGAGAAATTAAAACATCAAGAAAGTACCCAATTCTTTGAGCAGTACATGATATTTCAAAATAAACAGCAATTATATATTCTCTTAGTTAAAATTAATTTACCTCTGTATCTACAACAACATTGTAAAGTCGTTCCCCAGCCACCAATTCTAAAGCTGTGGTTGCAGAAGTGTCTTTCACACTAATCAGGGAAGCTACAAGTCCTTTCACACAATTTCTATTCCAGTTCTTCTCTGGATCCCTGAAACAGAAAAGTTAATACAAATTAATCTGAAGACAGGAAAAATAGAAAAAAATTGTCCTTTACTAGTCAAGAGTTCATCTGGAAACATATTAAATTGACATGAACACAGATGAAGCAAGTTATCTTAAAAATTGAAAAATGTTCTGTATGATTAGTCAGTTATTGTTTTAAATTAAGTAAATAGCTCTTCACTATACATTGTTTTAATGTAATAAATAATTTTGATGCTCTTAAACATATAATTGCTATATATTTCCCATGGGAAAAATTCAGTTTTTAATATTTAATATTAAATGCTAATATTAAATATTAAGATAAAATAACAAGAAATTGGATTGAAATTAAATTGATAGCCATTTTATTTCACAGTAATTTTCCCAACATCTGAAATATCTCAACTATTTAAGGAGAACACATTAAGGAAGGAGCTTTTTAAAATATAATAATTTTCACACAAATATTAATTTAAGAACATTTCTGGATTGCCTTCCAACTAAAAAGTATATCTTGGTTATCACTATGTTAAAATTTAAATCTGTTACCTGTATGCAAATCGAAGGTTGGGAAATCTGGCCAGGAGAGCTTCATATGTTTCCTTCAACCTACTGATATCACGAGCCAGCTGCCTACGCCTTTCCAAAAGGTTTTCCTCCTTGTTTTCTGAACAGTAAATCACAAGTACATTGAAACAAAGTTTTAAAAAAAACTATTCTGATCTAAGGAAATATTAGAAACTTGTATTTTATAAGCCTTTCTAGAAACAAAATGAAAATTTCTGTTAAGTACTAAATAAAAAGCATATTTAACACACAAATTTCTGTCAAGTAGACATTATTTTCAGTAACACAGTTTTCATTCCAAGAGACAATATAGGAACTGAATGCTAATACAGAAATATACAAATATCATTTCTGAATTCACAAGTGGTACTGAAAGAAACATAAATATGTCAGTACTGACATTTCAGAAATTCCAAGCACGAGTTATTTTTGTGACTATTTAGCAATATTTCTTACACTAATACCCATTAATAGGGTAAAACTTTTGTCCTACAGCTATTTCCTTTAACTTAGTTTCTATCAACAATCACTTCCTTATAATGATTTACGATCATGTTTTTTTAAAGGCAAACCTTCGTAATTTAGCTTTTTCATTTCAGCTTCAAGTTTTTCTTTAAGTTTCTTCACAGCCTCTAATGCATCTTGATCCTTCTTATAGCCACTATCCATCTTCTTTACTTCAGCTTGTTTAGTCTTTAATTCTTGTTGGGCATGTTTCAGCTTCATCTGAGCCTGTAATAGAAAAATATAAAAAAACTACATAAAAGGCAGACAGTATTGGCCAGACTCAGATTAAAATTGAGACATCAGCCTTGAAAATGTTACTGTTATGTCACATGGATTACTACCTCAATATAGCAATCACCTCCCAGTATTTTCTCCTAAAAAGCACTCACAATACAAACTAATACATGCTTAAGTCATCAAATAATTTGCAATTCAAGTCTATATTTTTAATATTTCTAAGAACAACAGGAATTCAAAAATTATATTTAAAAATAATCTACTAGCTGGTTAAAAACACAACAAAAAGCTACAATTCCACAAGTCTACTTGTCTTCTTTTTCACTTAAGTAGACATATTTGTATTTGTACATATTTGGGTGTTATCTGACAGAGGAGAAACTTTATTGAACACTGAAATATCAAATTATATATAAAAGTAAAACTGACAAATTTAACTGCTCTGGTGTAATGTTTAAAATTCTGCTATAAGTTCTGAAAGTTCAGGCATCTTAAATTTATATAATTGAGCACTGTTCCTTAAAAACATGAGCTAGTTTCCTAAGACCAAGATTAGGAGGCTGTAGCCACCTCTGGAACTGAATTGTAATGGGTTTTCCCCATTACAATTAACAGGGCTCTCCTTGGTGGCACAAGGGTTTTAAATCTCAGCACTGTGAAGCTATTCGCAGCCACTGCAACACAAGTTCAATCCTCAGCCAGAGAGCTAACTCCACATGGCATGGCAGACCTCTCGTGTCTTGCCCACTGCTCCCCTCAGTAGTGTATTTCAGTCAATCTCCCTGTTCTGTTCCCCACTCGGTCTCTAGTGAATCATCTCACCCCCTGCACCTATGGCCTGCACCCCAGTTCTTGTATGTATAAATAAATAAATCTTAAAAATAAGTAAATAAATAAAATTAGTTAACAGAGAAACTGATCAGCTTCGAAGTTTTTCTGCCACTTTTTTGTGACTATTTTTGATTAAAAACATTGCAAATAGAAAACTCTGAATTGGATTAATATACAAAAACCTAACAAGTGTGTACATATATAAAGATTTATTTATTTATGCATACAAAACTGGGGTGCAGGCCAAAGGTGCAGGGGTAGTGAAAGGATTCACCAGAGACAAAGTGGGGAGTAGAACAGGCAGATCCACAAAGTACACTGCTGAGGGGAGCAGCAGGCAGGTCAGGAGAGGTCTGCAACGCCATGTGGGTCACCTCTGGGGCAGGGATTGAACTCATGAAGTGGCTTTGGTTCTTAGTGCTGTGTTTTAACCCACTGCGACACCAGGAAGGGCCCGTGAACATTTTTTTAGAGATGAGCCCTCAAAAAAAATTATGGGTATTTGTGTACACATACACATTTCTCTGCCATCAAAAATCTGTTAATAGGACTGTAAGTTGCATTAGTAAACAAATTTGAAACCATCATAAGAAACTGAAAAAACTTTGAAGATTATGAAATCAGAGTTAGGGAAACCAAAGACTAGCATGGGGATAGATATTTCCAAGGGGTATGTTGTAAAATTTTAGCAACTAGGAGTGGTAGACATAGAAATGGAGAGGCTATTTTTGGTGTTCTATTAAAGCTCTAAGACATCAACTTGCTGATGGCAAAAAGATGAGCATACACTGACTAATCATCAGTGTTCAGCATCAGTGTTCCATACATTGTTATAGACAGAAATAAACTACTGCACTTACAATTTTAGTTAACCTACAAAAGTATTTTACATTTTGCAGCATCTTAAGAAATTAACATCATCAATAGTGTCCACATTTGAATTTCATTGTATAAGGTGCTATTGAATGGGTGAGTAAACGCAGTCCTTTATACTGAACAGATTATTTTATTATGTTTAGCTGGCAAAAACGTAACATGAAGCATGTCCTTGGGGGGAAAAAATTGCGATCACATATACTCGGTTTTTACCTGTTTAGCTTCTGTTTGAGCTTTACTTATGTCATTTTTACAGGCCATCATTTGGCCTGCAAGAGTTGCTTCTGCTCCATCTTCATTACTGGAGAGGCCGGCAGAAACAGCATTGAAGTGCTGCTGTGCAGCAGCCAAAGCTTCAGCATCTCTATTACTTGCTTCTTGAAAGGCATTCAATCCATCTGTTATCTTTTTAACCTCTTTTTCCTTTGCTGCTAAAGTTTTAGAATCCTTAGGAAGAGTTTCAGATTAGAAAGTATTACATTTAAAAATACTTATACTTGCATATGGTTTCATAACAATTTGAAGTGTGCCTGACAATAAGGAAAACAATTTCACCATCATAACTTTAAATACATTATCCCTATTTTGAGATTTATTCTCTTGGTTTTTAGGATAAATGTACCTTTCACCTACTAGAAATACTTTCATTTCATGTTAAAGTCACATTTAGACAATAATGATCTGAAGTATCACTGAAAATGTAAAGGAACAACATTTATAATGGAAAGTCTCTAAATCTATTAAAACTGAATAGTCATCTTATACTGAGCTTAGACGTAGAGATTTTAGGATTAAGATATACAAAAATAAACTATTAAAGGCAATAAAATTTAAGTTTTAAATAATTACAGAAACGGTGTTACTAATGGATTTAAGTCACATTCAACAGATATCCAATACTATGTAAGATAGTAGCAAGGGGGAAAAGAAATCTAGCAATATTAGTTATATGAAAGTGACCAGATATTTTGGACCACTTGTTTATGAGTCATTGTTTATAGATATCTACCATGAACAAATTATTACTGTAAACATTAAAAGACATATAGGACAGTAAACAAATAAAGCAAGATACAGAAGTGATAGAAACTATTTTAGTTTAGAAAGTTGAGCAAGTGAGTGGTGAGGAGGAGCCAGGAGTCATACATGTAGGGCTGGGTCTAGAAGGCTGTGGTAAAGACTTTGGAATCTAATTTTATATATGTATGATTTTGAATTCCGAGGAATTTTAAGCACAAGAGTAATATGATCCAACTTACATTTTAGCTTCTGTAAAGAAGAGAGAGCAGTAAGAAAAAGAGCAACTAAGTCAAAGGCAACTATTATAGGAAGCCTCATTCAAGGTGATGGTATGAACCAGTTCAGCCATGATGACAGTGATGAAGAGTCACTGTATTCTAGATATATTTTTAAAGTCAAGAGAATTTTCTCTAAGATTAGAAATGGGGCTTGATATAAGCAAAATCTGTAACAGGATTTTTCGACTGAACAATTGGGTTTACAGTCTAGACTTTTACTGGCATGAAGAAGATTCAGTAACTCAGGTAGTTTTGGATAAATGGGGAAAATCTAAGGGCTCTATTTTGGATATATTAAAATTCAGACTTTTTATTAGTCATCCAAATAAAAGTGTTGATTTAGTAGTTGGACAAATTAAAGTTCAGGGAAGATGTCTGAGCTAATTAAAGATTTGAAAGGGAGCAACACAGTGAAATGGGATAAAGGACAAATGATATAAATGTAGCAATACTAAGCACTTAGCCCAAGAGCATGCCAACTCTCTTTTGACTTGCTTTACTAACCTCATTCAAAATTCCTATATTCAATGATCTAACAGCACCTCTACCCTCTTATAGTCACACTGTACTTCTTATTCTGTATCTTAGCTAACAGTAACTATTTTCTACTGTCAGAGACAAAAATTTGGATTTATCCTTCAGTCCTTTTCTCTTTCCTATTCAACATCCACGTCACCTGTCAGATCTACCCTTAAAATACACATAAAATACCACAATTACTTTTATTATACCCATTTCTACTGCTGTTGTTTATCCAAGGGTTATCATCTGGATTAGCAGTCACTACTAGCTGGTTTCCCTGCTTTGTTGTTCTATGGATAGTTTGTCTTCAAAACAGTCAGAATAGGGGCTTCCCTGGGGACCTAGAGGTTAAGTCTCAGCACTGTCACCACTACCACCTGAGTTTGATCCCCATCCAAGGAGCTGTACATATGCACTCTCCTGTGTCTACCACTGTTCCTCTTAGCAGTGTATTTCAGTAAATCTATCTATTCTGCTCCCCAGTCTGTCTCTGGTGAATCCTCTCACCACCCCCTCACCTCTTGCCTATACCCCAGTTCTACACAACAATAAATTAAAAACAAGCCCGAATAGCCCAAATGAAACATTAAAAATGCCACCCTCGGCCCTCCCTGGTGGCGCAGCGGGTTAAAGCACAGCACCGAGAATCTGAAGCCACTTCCGCATGAGTTTGATTCCCGCCTGCCGGCTGCACCGGAGGAGACCACATGGCAAAGCAGACCTCTCCTGACCCGCACGCTGCTCCCCTCAGCAGTGTACTTCGTCCATCTGCCTGTTCTGCTCCCCACTCTGTCTCTGGTGAAGCCTCTCACCGCCCCTAAGCCTCTGGCCTGTACCCCAGTTCTGTATACACAAATAAATAAATCTTTAAAAAAAAAAAAAAAAAGCCACCCTCTTGCTCAACTTATGAATTTCCTTCTCTCACTCATTTAACTGCACACATGCAAAAACATGTTATCATACACCCTATTATTTTTCTGTATTCCTATACTTAGTACCTGGAACAATTAGTGTTCTTCTGCTGGATATCTGTCCCCACAGCCTCCCAGTTTATGTACATGATTCTCTGACCTCCACCTCCTATGGTCATCAAGGAAGAATCACACTTTCTCTGAGATCTTTAATACCAACTCAATTTAAAATTCCAAACTGTAACCTAATACTCCTGATCTTCTACGCTTCTTTATGTTCACTCTACATCAGTTATCACAATAAAAAAGTCATCTTGCAGTTATTTTAGCATCATTTGCCTCACTTGAATAAAGACCCAGAAGTGTTTTGTCTATTTTTGTCATTTTCCACATTGTACTCCCCAGCTAAAACAATTACACTTGGTCCACAGCACTAAATACTGAAAAAATGGTAAAATGTATACTAGTGAAACTAAACCAAATTTCTATATGCTTACCTCAACGATGTTTTTCTCTAGTTCTTTGCGTTTGTTCTCTTCACTTTCTAGATTTTTCTTCTTAAGATCAAAGGCACTTTGAGATTTAGTGTTAACTCGCTGAGCTTCTGCGAGAGCATCTTCTAAAGATCGTAGTATCCCTCCAATTTCCTAATCAAATGAACCCAACGATTTCTATGTTAAGTATTTACTTGTTAAACAGAAGCTATTTTGTTATCATACTTAAGATTAACAATCAATATGGAAGTCAATGCTAAGCAGATCCTAGTTATTATACATGATGTATTTTCAGAGTATATTATCCACATTCTTACAAAGATGCCTGACCTTATCTTTTCTTTTTTCCAAATCTTCTATTTCATGACTAAGAGCTTTTATTTTTTTATCATTCTCAGATAATTCTTCTTGTAGCTTTACAACTTTATCCTGCATTTCTTTAAATTCCTCAGCTGATCGTTCCTTGGTATCTTCAGCCAGCAAAAATTGATAAGCAATATATAAACGACTCAAATGTTCTATCTCCCTCACTATTTTTTGGTACTCCAAGTACGAAGATCTTTCCTGAAAGAGAAATCACCAACATAACATAATTCAAAACTACCATTTTTAAATACATTTGGAAAGAATCAAACAACAACATGCATACCATTTCCCATTACAAGACAGAATAAACTTTGTCTTAGGTTTAAATGATTGTGGCTTATCAATTTTAGGAAACTTTAATAGGAGAACTCTGGTTAGTATTAAATCATCTCAAAAAATAAAAATCGATGAGGCTATTTTAATACATACTATAAGGCAGTTGGGACAAACATGGACATAAAGTCAATTAGGGTAGAAGGTAACCTACATGTGCAACAGTGATACACTCAAGTTTTTGTTGCAGTATTACAAAGACATTCATTCAACTATTGAAAGGCATTTGCTCACACATATTAAGCTGCATTTCCTTAAGGATCATCTGGAACAGACACAGTAACACTAAGTTCTTGCTTTGAGATCAAGAAACAAAATCAGAGTGGTAAAATGACTCGTGTTTGTCGGATTTGGAGAAAACTGTCAAAATTAGGTATAAAACCTAAGTTAAGATTACTGAGCTAGTGTTAATATCTACATTCTTATTGGACCCAGAAAATAGCTTTGAGAAGGATGAAAATTTAATAAATACAGTGAAAGAAAATACTTATATTTTCAACATGATTCTAGTCATGTCTCATTGCCTTCACTCAACAAAAGCCTTGACAACAGTAATGGTAGTGGCAGTCCCAATCATAGCAGGAGTTCGATCTGTACACCCACAAGGGAAAACTGCCATTCTCATCAACAAATGTTGCTCCAGTCAATTCTAATTATTCAAGAAAATCTAGACATACGTCTCCCCAGCAAAACATTAAAAATGTGTCAAATCATTTTCTGAGATTATGAAGAACAATCTTCAAAATCATTATGACTTAAAGGATATAAAGTACATGTCCTCTAAAAACAGAAGGCTGAGTTACAGGGTACCAACTCTATTCTTATCTCATTCCAGAAAGTCAATTCCTGTTAAGTAATATGCAATTCATTCTTTATTTCTGATCCTGAATACATCACCAATTTTGAGACATTATAATTAGCTAGTTTCATGTATATACCTCTTTTAATTTTTGAATGGTTGGTGTAATCTCTTCTTCAAGTATCTAAAAAAATAAAGGAAAACCAAATCATTAATATGCAAAGTACCACTGAAAGAAATAACATGGAAGATGAAGGAAACTGAATAGAAGGGGAGAAAATTTCCTCCTTTACAGCAAAGAAACGTGAAAACAAAAGTTATTATCTTCTCTATAAACATTTTATATATATTTCATTACCGTCTTAATTTCTTTAAGCTTAGCCTCCTTTTTTTCTATAGTTTTCTGGGCAGCTATTTTTTTGTATTCATACATCCTGGTTCCAGCTGCTTCTTCTATCATAGACAAAATCTGTAATGACAATTGTATAATATTTTAAGAATCCAAAACAATGTGCTGCATAGTATTCACATTAAGATTATCATTTAAGGCCTTGTCCTGAGCACCCTACCAAAACAAAGTCTAAATGGATAATGGAAATACATAAAAATGTACATTAGCAGCATAATCCTAAGATTAACGAAACATTTCTGGTTTGCACTTTAATTCTAAAATTCAAAATTTCCACTACGAATTTCCAGAAAACATCTCTTTAAAAATTGAAGCCAGGGGGCCTCCTTGGTGGCACAAGGGCTTAACTCTCAGCACTCTGAAGCTATCAGCAGCCACCGCAGCATAAGTTTGATCCCTGGTCAGGGAGGTGACCCACATGGCGCAGCAGACCTCTCCTATCTTGCCTGCTGCTCTCCCTCAGGATCAGGAGTGTATTTCAGTCAACCTGCCTCTTCTGTTCCCCGCTCTGTCTCTCATGATTCCTCTCACTGCCCTCCATACCCCTGCTTCTTTGGCTTACATCCCAGCTCTTCTATGCATGAGTAAATAAAGCAAACCTAAAAAAGAAAAAAAAATTGAAGCCAGTAATGTTTCCCCTAATTTCCTTCAAATTAAAATCTAAAAAGGTAAAAAAAGGCTAACACAACATTCAGCTTTCATCAGATGTTCCTACTGAAAACTCTTCCAAGTGAGACCAATCATTTTGTGCCTATAGGGATAAAAAATGTCTTAGCATTTGCATCTTAACTGTAGCAATGCTTTAAGAACTTGAACAAGTAATTTAATATTCTCTTTGCCTCAGGTTTTTTTATCCAGAGTATCAGTGATACCACATCACATTTAAAAATTAAAAAAAAAAAAAAAATCCTGTGAAAAGCACACTGAAAAAGGTAAATAATAATCAATTTGGGCCTTCCCTGGTGGTACATGGATTAAAGCACACTATTATGAAGCTAAAATCACTTCAGCATGAGTTCGATTCCAGGGATTCATCCAGGGAGATGACCCACATGGTGCAGCAGACCTCTCCTAACCTGCTTATTGCGCCTCTCAGCAATGTACTTCATCAATCAGCCTGTTCTGCTCCCTACTGTTTGTAGTGAATCCTCTCACCACCCTGAACCTCAGCCCTGTACCCCAGTTCTGTATGCTTAAATAAATAAATCTTTAAAAAAAAAATCACTAACATTATAAAAACAATTTGCCAGCATTCCTTTTTCAGAAGTGTCTATATTGCACCAATCCCCTCCTAAAGGATTATTTCTCTGAAACCACCTTGATTTACATGTATTGGCAGTTTTCAAATTAGAAGTTTTCCCTTAAGAAGTTGTCTAAAAATTAACTTATGACCTGTGTTCAAACCAGAGTGAATATATGAATTATCAGTCTTGTTAGCGCTTCTCTTGAAAACAACTCGTCTTTGTTCTTGTACAAAACATTTATTCCTTCATACCACATTCCCATACCACATACTACCTCTTCGCAAGAGGAAAATAAGCATTTAAACTGTAAGTAGTACACTCTAGCTAATAGTTTCATTCAAATCATTTCCTTCAGCTTCACTATGATATGAAACACTGATAAACAAAAATTACTTTATAAAGTCCAAATTAAAAAAAAATTATTTATGCATGTAGAACTGGGGTACAGGCCAGAGCTGCACAGGCGGTGAGAGGACTCACCAGAGACAGAGTTGAGAGCAGAATAGGCAGACTGACAAAGTACACTGCTGGGGGGAGCAGCAGGCGAGACACAGAAGTTTGCTGCGCCATGTGGGTCACCTCCCTGGCCAGGGAATGAACTCCTGCTGAAGAAGCTGCAGTCTGCTTCCCAGTGCTGCATTTCAACCCACTGCACCACCAGAGAGGGGCCTATGAAGTCCAAATTTCTAATATTGGACACTTAAAACCTAAATGTGGTAAGGTCCTGACATCAGTCTTTGTGATGATTTTTAAATCTCACACCAAAAACTACATAAAAATGCTCTGAATAACAAAGTGAAGAAGACAAAAAGAAAAGGAAAGTTATATATCTGACAAGGGGTTAATAACTAAAATATATAAAGATTTCATTTTTTAAGACCTCCTGCAACTCAACAAGAGAAAAAACACAACAAAATAAAAAATCCATTTTAAAAGTGAGCAGGAGGGCCCTCCCTGGTGGTGCAACGAGTTAGGACACAGCACTGCCAAGTTAGTGCAGCTGCTTCAGTGCAAGTTCGATTCCTGGCCCCGGATGGCGTTGCAGACCTCTCCTGACCTACCCACTGTTACCCTCAGCAGTGTATTTCCTCTATCTGCCTGTTCTGCTCCCCACTCTGTCTCTGGTGAATCCTCTCACCGCCCCTTCATCTCTGGCTTGTACCCAGTTCTGTATGCATAAATAAGTAAATCTTAAAAAAAGTGGGCAGATATAGATAGATTTCTCCAAAGACACATATATGGCAAACCAGTGGATGAAAAGGGATAAAGCAGGGCCCTCCCTAGTGGCTCAACTGCAAGCTGGCCGCAGCCCCTTCAGTGCAGTTTGATCCCCAGACCCAGAGGTGACCCACGTGGTACAGCAGGCCTCTCCTATCTCTCCCACTACTTTCCTCAGCAGTGTACTTTGTCCATTTGCCTGTTCTGCACCCCATTCTGCCTCTGGTGAATCCTCTCACCACCCTGTACTTCTTGCCAGTACTCAGTTTTGTATGCATAAATAAATAAACCTTTAAAACAAATAAATAAAAAGGCATAAAACATCTCAAATCACCAAGGAAGTATTTAAGTCAAAAATACAATGGAATATCACCTTACAAGTTAGAATGGCTGTCCTTAAACAAAAAGGCAAGAAAAACAAGTGTTGATGAGGATGCAGAGAAACGAGCCCTTTGTTGAAAATAACGTTTTAGGTGCAGCCACTATGCAAAGCAGTATGGAGCTGCTTTGAAAATTTAAAACTAGTAGTTTATTGTCAAAAGGCAAAAACATGAAACTGAAAGGACAGTAATACCCCAATGTTCAATGCAGCATTATTTCCAATAGCCAAAACATGCAAGCAACCTGTATTTCCATGGATGGATGAAGAAAACATGATATATTTTCACCATGGAGTAATACTAAGCCATAAATTAAAAGGAAATCTTTCCACTGTGATAGCATGAAAAGACTCTAGGGATCTTATAATAAATAAGTCAGACAGAGAAAAACAAGTTCCTATAGCCTCACTTATATATGCAGTATGAAAGCAAAGAAAAACTGAACTCACAGATTCAAGAGAACAAATCGGTGGGGTTGCCAGAATTAAGGATATCAAAAAGTGGATGATATGGGCACAAGTGTCAAAAAGTACAAACTTTCGACTATAAAGCAAAATGTCATGAGGATGTAATTTATAGCATGGTGACTACCATTGTTTAAATTATAATATTGTAGTGGTTTATACAATTTGGTAAGAGTGTAATAATGGATGTTAGACTTACTATGTGACCAATCTGCAATATACACAAATTTCAAATCATTATGTTGCATAGCTGAAACTTTACAATTCTGTATGTCAATTACATCTCAATTTTTATAAAACTTTTTAACAATGTTCCAAACCTTTACTTAGACACTCTCACTTAAACCTAAGGTAAAGATTATGACTGCAACTTGTGGATGAGGATACTAAAACTCAGAAGGGTACTGTTGCACACACAATGGGACAGTGCTGAATTAAAAAAAAAAAATTCCAACTACTTTCTTTACTGATCATGCTTCAACAACATTTCCGAGAATTTTAATAAAAGAAATTATGTAAAATAACTGATTGCTAACATGATTAAAATTACATTTAAATTAGTTTCTTACTGTCCACAAACAGTATTCTTACCTCTGGAGGTTTCATATTCAATACTTTTGTAATTCGGCCCTGAAAATAAAATGACAAACTTACTGTAATAATAATAAATTACAGAAAGTAGTTTATTTTCTGTAAACTACAGAAAGCAATATAAGTTTATCTGTCCTGAAACTGCTGTATACTAATATAAAATAATCTTCTGGACACTCTTTATTCTACCTACATGAAAGATGTTTCTCTGCTTAGATTTGAGACTAGAGGTACTTGATAATTCTAGAATTCTGTAGCTTTGCTGTTCATTTTCTCACTTACCATAATACATATTAAATTATTAAATGATACAAATGTAACTCTTACCAATTTCTGAAAACAAGTATCTTAATATGACAGAAGCATCTAATTCCAAAACAGTTAAGTGTATACATAAGTCATAATTTACTATTTAACATTTCTTGACTTTTTAAAAAGACAGTCCTTCAAAACAATTTCTAAGCATAGATTACATACTTCTGGGTCTCACATAGAATGGTAAAAGGTTTCATTTCAATACGCCAAAAAGTCATAAAACTCCTTCAATACCAAAACAATCCCCCCACTCAAAAAAAGCCACTATTCAATGCTCAGAGAACGGTATTATTAAAGACTTACATTTCCTTTGAAGTAAATTTTCAGCTTTCAAGCTGGAATATAGTAAAAATACTTTTTCTTTGGTCTCATTAGGAGCCTACAAATGATTTTGCTGTTACTCTCAAAGGACAGTGAAGGAGTCAAGTTTGAATCAAGTGAGATAATGTAAATGCAAAATGACCTTATCCCTTATTTTTCATTTGCACAAGTTTCTAAAGAAGAAAACTACTTAAAGTTTAATATAGATTTGAAATAACATGCTGTAATTCAATACTTTACAAGGACAATGTGATAAGTTTTAAAATTTTTTAAATGCGCACATACTGCTCTTGTGATAACAAAGCAGTCAATATTATTTTCATACATCCTTCAAAATTCAAATGTACACAACATGTTAGAATACATCAATACAAATAAGTCACATTTCTTAACAGTGCCCAAACACAGGGGTAAGTATATATGTAAATGGGAAACAAGCACTTCTTATTGTAATTATTACAAAAGATGTCAAAACCATAATAAAAGTGGCATAAAGATCACATGTGAAATACCTGCATGATGAGAAAGTGAGGGTTGTTAACATTAAGGCCAACAGAACAGAAGAGATCCTGTACTCTGGTATTGTTTGCATTTACTCCATTGATTAAATATTTATTTCTGCCACCAATAACCACCTAGAAGGGGAAATTTTAAGGTATAAATTAACACACACATTTTAAGCTAAGATGATGAATTACCAAATACATTATTTCTTTTGGTTCTGTCCAACTAATGGTAAGTAGAACCAACCTTGTCAATAGTGGAGGAAATGTTACATGGCCAAAAATATATGAAATTTATTTTGAACAACTGGCTCCTAACCTAGGTACCTTTCCTAACTATTTCAGTAATCACTTCAAACTCCCCAATTTCACCTCCGTCTGTAGGTCGCTTCTACCTTCATGTTTCCAAGTATGTATAGAAAGTATTATCTACCCTCAATTACCCTCTTTTTACACTTACGAGGCTAACTAACCTCTCTCTTTAATTTCCAAGAAAATAGAAGTCACATACAAAAACCAAAGGCAAGCAATGTGATAAAAAAAAACCTTGACCAAATAAGTTTTTAAAAAAATTAATCTTTGATAACTGAAAATATGGGCTGCAGAAAGAAAATATATTTTAAAGGACAAATGTGAGGTCATACATTGGCTTACATTTAGAAATTGAAGCAATGTAGCTATTAATAACGTGAAAAAATGAGTGATGTTAAATAAAAAGGATATAAATCACTGACATTATAAAATCTCCTTTATTGTATTGGGAAAAATAGAAGTAGTTGCTAAAAAAGAAAGAAAAACTATCCTTAAGCCTGCCCTAACTAAACCAATTCTAGCATTTGAGATGCCAAGAAAAAAAATATATATAAAGAACCGGAACTATTAGTATTCAGTATCATTAGACAAATAAAAAAACTAACTATAAACATAACTGTAAGACCTACAGAGATTTAACTTAGAAAATATTTAGATTTAACCAGTCACTTAAATTTTAAAATATGAAATTAGATTTTCCTTAATGTGAAAAACTTGAGGATACCATTTTGGCTCAATTTACAGGAATAACTTTATGTGTATGTGTTTTAGTATTTATTTTTAAACAACACAACAGTGGCTTACAACATTATCTGATTCAGAGGCACAGGATCATACCTACTCAGGCATATGTCACTACTGTACAATAAGCTTATAAACAGACCTGACAAAAACAGACTAGGTTATCTCAGAATATAGCAAGAGTCTAAGAACTAGAGGTGATCTATCTAGCACAGATGGAAAATTTGTTTGGTTCAAGATTTAAATTACTGCTTATCCTAGAAGCATGACTCTTTAAATCCCTTTCAATTCTCTTGGTTAACAGTGAAATTTGCTTGACCAAAATTTTAACAGAAGATATTTTTAAGAAATCTTCTCAGTATTTGACACATCAGTTTTACTCAGCAAAAAAACAGAACACACACCACTTCTTAAGTATCCAAACATGTAACAGCCACTCACCTGCCTTGTTACTGTAATTTCATCATGAACTTCAAATCCTAAAGGACTTTGCTTTTTGTCAGAATTATCAAAAGTGATTGAGACTGAGGCTTTGGTGATACCAGCTTGCCCATTTTTATAAACTAAATCTTGTAAATTAGAGGCACGAACCTAAAATAAAGGAACAGTATCAATTACAAACCCCATACTGCACTAAACAGCAGTACAATTAGGTTTCTTGCTGTTGAAAACCACACACGTGGTACTGATTAAGCAACTAAGAAAAGGCTGTCATAGTCACAGGCAAAGCAAGCAAGGAAAACAGGTAACTACCTGCAATGGGAACCTTTTCCCTTTTGATTTCTGAACCCTGAATTATTGTCTATTTGTTTCTTAAGGAAGCTCATTTGAATAAAAACGGAGCCTAAGAAATTCACTGGTCATTCAATGTCAGTAGACTTTAAAAAGGCATTATAGGGCCCTTGCTGGTGGCACCACAGATTAAAAGCACACAGTACACTAACTTCTCTGCAACCCCTGAAGCAGGAGTTCAATCCTGGCCAGGGAGGTGACCCACAAGGTGTGGCAGATGTTGTCTGTCTCATCTACTGCTCCCCTCAGCAGTGTATTTCAGTCTTTCTGCCTGTTCTTCTCCACACTGTCTCTCTGTCTCTGGTCAAATCTCACTCTCCTCCCTCCCCCCCATACACACCTCTGGCTTGCACCCCCAGTTCTTGGATGCATAAACAAATAAGTCTTAAAAAAAATTAAAAAGGCACTTTAATGTTGGACTCTAAAATGTGACCGACTTTTAAAGGCAGAATGTCTTAGGTTGAGTGATGTTTCAAACATCTGAAGAGAATGAATCTAAGGCAATTTCTATTTTCTCACCCCAAAAAATGGAATAATGCTCACTTTTAAAGGACTGTAGTGAGGTGTAAAATTATAAAGTCTGAAGTGTAAATGAAGAGAATATTGGCATTAATCTCCAAATTCAAAGGGGATTCCTGTCAAGTTTAAAATCATGTTCTTCGGAAGCCTTATACTTTACCTGAGACAAGTTAGAGATACCCAGCAAAAAGCAGATGGAGTCCAGTATGTTGGATTTTCCACTACCATTTAAACCAGTGATGGCATTGAAGAGGGGATCAAAACCATTGACTTCAGTCCTTTGAGCATAGGACTTGAATCCTTCAAGAATGATTGACTTAATATGCATTTTCCCTACTTGGCTGTATGTATAAGTTTTTAATAGGAATCACACAGGTCAGAAAACAGTTCTATAAAAAACAGAAACAACATGTAAGTGTAACTTAAACTTGGAAAGCAAAAGACTAAAACATAAGAATGACGGTTTAATAGAAACAAAACACCCACTTGTCGAGCTATTTACTCTGATATAAAAATTCCTTTCTCCATCTTAAAAACAGATTGGTTAGTACTACTTGGAAATTAATTAAACCATTAATTCAACCTGGAAGTCAACTACGTAGGCTACTAAAGCAACCAGGTTTCTCTTTCTGTTACCATATTCCACCTAAACACACCATTCCCTTTCTCATTACATGTTTCTCCAAGCACCGTAGACTATCTGGTGTCATGGGGGTGAGCAAAGCTGCCTCCAAATACCAGCAAGCTTACTCTACTGCATGTGAGTCCGTTCAAATGTCATCTAGCTGCGATGCTTCCTGCTCTCCCTATATTTAAAAAACAACACACCTCTATCCACCCCCTTACTGCTTTCTTTTTCCTTCCTCGCATGAAAACTGACATTAAGTAGGATTGATATCCCCCAACTCATAGTGTAAGCTCCTCTACGACCTTCGCAAGCGCCCACAGCTGTGTGAGGGGAAGAAGGGCCAGTCAACACTCATTAAATAAATAGCACCTGTCTCCAGCCTCTTGCTTTTATTCAAGGCCGTCCCCTCGCCTAACCACACCATCAACACTTCTTCGCTCTACTCCAAGGCTGGTAGAAACCTACTTGATCTGCCCCGATCGCTCCTGGCTATTATTCTCCTCCCTGCTCCCCTCCCAGCCCTCCAAATCCCACTAGAAATGCCAGGCTAGGCCCCACAGGCCGCGCGCACGTACCCGCCCCGCCGCCGCGTCCAGCTGCCAGGGTTTGGGGCGCCCTCAAAAGCGCCTGGTCACTAGGGCGGAGAGCCGACCGATGCTGCCCAGCTACGGGCGCCAGGAAGCAAATTCTACCATAGCCACCGCCACACTCGACCCGCGTCCAGAACCAGCGCCGGAACTATTTATTTCTTTGAATTTCGGCGCTAGTAAAGGACCCCCACGTCCCCCACCCATTTCTTCGGATGGTGTCTACGAGGTGCCTGGTTTATATAGTTGCATTTTTTTTTCCTATCGCGCAACCAAAGGGACAGGGGGATAGAAAAGAGAGTCCTGGCCATGAAAGCTCCCAGAGGACTACGGCGCGGGCTTGAGGACTGAACAGGGGGGCCGCGAATGTAAACTCGGGCTCCGGCACACCTCGGGCAGCCCCACACCGCCACAGCAGGCCCTCGCGCCTCGCCGGCCCCGCCCCAAGCCCTGGCGGCCACGCCCACTCCAGGGCTTCGTGGGCGCCGCGCTAACCGCTGAGTGTCGGGGTGTCGGCGAGGCAGGCGCGGGGGCTTCTTTCCGAAGGCTTGGTTCTGAGTCAGAAGCCCCAGAATCTCCCGGTGTTGGCTGAGCATCTTCCAGAATGGGAGTTGCGATTTGTTAGAGCTGGGGAGGCGCCAGGCTTCTGTTCTCTGGGTCGCGATCGGGCTCCGCCCTCGCAGGCTCTGACCTTGGCGGGCTTTTTCTTGTAGTTTCCCAGTCCGGAAGGGGCGGCTGTTGAGCTTAGAGCTCTTCTGAGCCCAAAGGATAAATCGTGTGAGGCGGGTAGTAGTACTCATAGGTAGGTGTTCAGCGCCCTTCTAAAGAGCCGTAGGAGCAATAGCAAGACTTGGGGGGAGAAAGTTTCTGGAAATGTAATAGGGTGGTCCCTCCCCCTGTCCTCTAACAGATTTGCTGTCCTATAACAAAAATACCTGGGGACCTTTAATACTTATTTCAATCTGCAGCATCCTGGGTTTGAAATGCTTTCACCTCGCCCTCCAGCCCACCCCCAACGCACACATGCAACACTGTGAAATGTGTATTGTGTTCTTGTTACCAGACATCACTGAACCCGCCCCCCCAAACCTGCCTGCTCTAAATAGGTTCTGCCATCTGTCACATCAAGACAAAACTCGGAAGAACTTTAATGGAACGGAACTTTAATGAGTGTGCAATACAGAAAAGACAATATAGTTTCTAAATCAAAAACACCCAGAGTTACCCATCCCCTTTGGGTAAAAGTCCACCCAAAAGGGACTGACCCAAAGCAAGGCCTGCAAGCCAGTCACAAGCCTGAAGCACCTGGTGCGGACCCGTAGAAAACGGTCAGAAATGGCCAGACAAGTCTGGGAGGAAAAAGGCAAGATCAAAATCAAGATAAGTGCTGCCATAGTTAAACTCCCCCTGGATCTCTCACCCACATCTATTTCAACCAGTCCAGGACCAAAAAAAAGCAATCTCAGTTTCTTCACATGGCTCTGCTCCTCCTTCAAGTCTTCTCACTCTCCATCCTACTTCCTTCCACCTCAGTCTCCTCTCCAGATTCTTCCTGTCCCTGCTCAGCTCCACCCTCCTGGGTGGGGCAGGGAATCTGAAACCTCCCCTTTTCCTGGGACCACCATTACATTCTCATTTTACAGATGAGTAAACTGAATGTTTACGTCTAAATGTTTTACAGTACTCCTTTTTTGCACAGAATTTAGTAGTGCTTATAACAGTCTGTTGTTAATGTGTTTCTTGGAAACAAAAGTGCTCACCGCTATGGTGCTGTCTTAAAAAGTTGATGCCTTTTATAACATGCTATTTTAGGCTACACAATGAAAGTTTCTCTCTTGGATGGGAATGGCTGTACTGTTGGGCATAGGTCTTAAACCAAGAATTGGCCCGTGCTTTGAATTTTCTCAATTGAAGAGAGTAAAATAAGTGAGGACCATGAAAAAAAAATTCTGTTGGAAAATGTCTACCTTTACTCTTCCAGGAGTTTGTAGGACTATGTTGATTCTCATTCACTGAAAAACCCTCTAGCAAGAAACAAAGGAGTGTTTAGAGGTATCCTCAAGTCCAACAGTTGTAGGAAGGAATATGAGATAATGGGTCTCCCGCTGCCCCACTTCCACAATGATACTTTTTAGGATAAGAGATTGACATGATGGGTCCTTACATCTTTCTAAACAGATCTCTCTGACTCAACTGTAAACCCAAGGGATTACTTTGAAGTCATGAATAATGTTTTTCCTTAATCAGTTTTTTGTTGGAAAACAAACTCCTTTAGCTAACTGAAAATGTTAAAAATTAGCTAGATGTCTTCTTTCCTTTGTTTAAATAATTATGGTTATGAATAGCCCTTCTAATAAATTTCTTTTCCTAAATTTGGAAAGTGTTCACAGTTATTTCAGTTGGCATGTTTTGTGTGTATGTGTGGGGTGGGTGAGTTGTTTAAGAAAGAAAGAATTCCTATCCTATTCTTTTCTGTAAAGTCAGTCATTACCAGCCTTACAGCATGGCCCCAAAACAATATAGTTAAGCAGTTAATCTTTCTTCACGTTGATTCTACATCTCCTACACTCCACAACGCCTCATTTGTATGGATTTAATTTAATACATTTATTTTAGTTGTGTCCCTTTTAATTGATCACCTTGTGAATAGCGTTTTATTGCCAACAAATGTAGGGTAGGATTTGTATAAGGTTGAGAAATGAAGTTTCTCTTGCAGAGAAAATATTTAAGGGTTAAGGAGACATCATTAACCTTTGCACTTACTTAGATGAATAACTACTTGGTATATTTAAGTGAATGAAAATGTATATGCACATGCACTTTAGTTTAATAAGAACTTTGAAATGGTTACAAGAATATACTCATCTAATTATTTCCACTAAAAATACTTATTAAAACGAAAATTGCCTTTTATAAAAGGGGAAATCTTTATCAGTTTTAGTCTTGGTGCATGCCAGAAAGACTAAGTGATTTCTTTTAATAAAGATGGACTTTAAAATAGTTACTAATGGCTGAGTGGCAACTCTGTATCATAAGATCACCGCAAATGGAGAAGACAGAGCCACTAATACTCTCCCAATACGCAGGAGGGAGCACTGAAAATGAAGAAACCACACCGTCGATGTAGTATAGAGCACTTCTTTTGTTTCATCACCATGGATCGGGGCTTTTAGAAAGCTTAAACCAGACTGACAAACTGGTGGAGACTTAGTCTTTGTGTGGAAGGTAAGCAGCACCAGTAAGGCCACTGAAACCATGCTGAAGGACTTAGGAAAGATTTGGTCTCATACTGGCCAAGGCATTGAGAGAACACTAGTTCTCTGGGTGTGGTTTTCTAATGTAGGTGTCCTAAAGTTATTCTTATAGGGAGCTGGGTTGAAACCTCTGCCTGTAACTGAACACAAAAGAAAAAAAGAACTTTACTTTCACTACAGAAATAAGGTTGATTCCTCTTGTTGAAAGATTGTGGGATCAAGGGGATGAGTCAATAAGACAGAAACTTCATATTCTAAAATTGTATCCAGAGGCAGTGCATTTGGAATTCACCCAGTATAACTTGACCAAGCTGGGCAAAAACACGTCTGAGAGCTTAAAGGGAAGATTAGCCAAGGAGGGATTATATTCATTTACCTGTGAGATCTGGTTCTACTCATTGATAATCATTTCAATGACAACGTTGTTTTTAATACTATATGTCCTATTTGGTTCTTTGTAAAATCTGCCTATTTATTATGATTTCTATTATCTCTTGTTTCTTCAATCAAGTTACAGACCTTTATCATCTCATTTAGATATGTCTGTTATTTCCAGCTTTTGAGTTCCTTCTATATTTACACCAGGTGCTGATGCTTGCTTACTCATAGAGATTTATTTCCTACTGAGACTGGGTTGTTTTGTTTACAGGCATCTCTAATGTCCTGAACGGTGAGTCTCCTCAGAGCAATTAGGAAATTGCTTTTGCCAAGGTTGTATGGCTCTTAAAAATGCTGGAACATTTGTAAATGATTGTTTCTAGTTTGTGGTTACTAAATTATGAAGATATTGTAAATTTATACCTATTGTATGCCTGGGTTTTTATTTCTCACAGATACCTTTTGATTTTGCCCCCTACCCAAACTCCCAGACAAATAACAAACTTCTTTGCCTTTTTCCCAGACCAGTAGGCAGAATTTTCCAGCCTCTGTGACTGGCAGGAAGTTTGTAATTAAGGCTCCAGGTTTCATGCGAGGGCCTGGACCTAGCTCCTCTGCCTCAATGAAGCATCAAACTAGCTTCTGGTTCCTAAGCACTGCAAGCAAGTATAAAATGATGGAGAGTTGCCATGGTTCCTGTTCTTCGGTTTCCAATTTGTTTCTGGCACTCAATTTCCTGGGTTTTGTTTGGTTTTGAGCCTGGTAAATATTTGGATATGACAGTAGTTATATAATGGGTGGTCCCCAGGAAGCAGGGGAGGTTCCAGGTTCCTGGGAGGGTGGAGCTTGTGGGTAATTTCAGGTGTTTGATTTAGAAATTACATTCTCTGTCTTCTGTATTGTATACTCACTATATTAAAGTTCCTTTCCATTAAAGCTCTTATATCTTGTATTGATGCAGCAGATGGCAGAACCTATTTGAGCAGGCAGGTTTGGGGGTTCAGTGGTACCCTTCTCTGCCTGCCCTGTAACAGTTATGCTGCCTGTTACATTTCTGTAAGTTTATAAAGGGACGTTTAGTCACCCATGTTAGAGCAAATACTTTACCATGTCTAGTTTGTTTTTTTTTTTTAAAGCAGACTAAAAATGAACTATGTCATGGAATAGCTAGAGTTTCAGGTTGAAAGAAAATAATCCAAATATTACCCCTTAATTGCTAGCCAAGTATAATTACCCAATAATAATGACCTCCTTTGTGCTCCTTTTACAAACACAGACTTGTGTCATATGTCATTGTATTCGTTCATTTTTTTAACCTCCCTTATTGTGAGCACCTTGATCTCAGTGCTCTTGCCTTGTTAATGTTGTAAACCCAGCCCAGATCCTCATAGTTCTATTTCATAAATGTTTACTGAATGAATGAGCAACTACAAAACATATAAAAGGTGTAAACGTTGTCCTTTCTAAAGCAGAGCGCACTCATTGTCTGTTTTTCAGAGTTTTCAAATGAATATTGGTAGTTGTTTTATTGTTACTTTTACCCTTATTTAAATTTCTAAGCAACTGGCTGCATACTCCTACACACATTTAACACAAGCATAACTTAATCACTATCTCTTCTCCTCTCCTCACTCTGGTTTTATCTCTAAGCACTGACTACCACCCAGCCTCTAGCTCCTTGGATGGGGAGCATGTCAGGGGAATCCATAGCTCTCCATTTAGTCCCACTGATTCTATTCTCCTTATACTTTATCACCCAATCCCACTCTGATTCTTTAAGGTTGTATTTTCAACATTAACATTTCCAAGAATCTGAGGTTTTTTCTTAGGTTACCAGGTAGTCCCCAGGGAAAGGGAAGCTTCCAGGCTCCCTGCCCCACCCATGGAAGGACTTAGCTGAGCAGGGAGTAGTGAGAGAATACTAGGGGGAGAAAGCAGATTAAAAAAAAAAGAAGAAGAAGAAAGAAAGGCCTGCAGAGAGACATGTGAAGAAGCTGAGCTTGCTTCTCGCCCTTGAACTTCTACCAGAGACTTGGGGAACATGGAAGGAGATACTTGAAACTATAGTGGGTGAGAGACCAGTGGGAAAGTCGACAATGATAGTCTTTATCCTTTCCTTCCAGACTTGCTTGACACTTTCTGCCTCTGTCCTATGGGTCCCCATCAGAAAGTGCCTTAGACTGGTGACAGACTTCTGGGCCTCAGCAGTGCTGCTTTAGCCAATGTTTGACTGGCATTTACCTATGAAGGGATGGGGACTTTGGGTGCTTGATTTGGAAACTATATTCTTTTTCTTCTCTCTATTGCATGCTAATTGTATTAAAGTACCTTTACATTGAAGGTTGTATATACTAGAACATATTTTGTCTTGATATGGTGGATGGCAAGACCAATATAGACCAGGCAGTTTGGGGTTTCTGGGGTGCCCTGAATCCAGCTTGGTAACACAAATTCCAGCATTTTCAGGACATTCAAAATAAGACCAGGTGGACCTCAACAATCCAAACTTATTTCTTTATGCCCCTTGCCAATGGGCAAAGAAGAACATGTCCCCAAATCTTTTCTGCCATTTCCCAATTTTCCTTCCTAATCTCCTACAGGACTTTACTTGGGGGAGAAATGTTCATGTACTTCTATAAGAACAAACAACAATGTACGGGCATAGAATGTTCAGATTCCTGCACAGGAAAGAAACATGCCTTTAAAAGAAGCAGATTGAAAATGCACATGTTAATATCAGTATCTTAAAATATTAGCAAAAGCTCATTTCTTTGGTGCTACATGTCTAAGGGCTTCCTACACCTCAGGAAATCACTGCTTTGTAGTTACATAAATTTGAGTAGCCATTCAGATGATTTTAAAAACATAGGTTTTCATGAATACCAATTTGACTCACTCATTCATGTTTAAGGAGGAAAAACTATGCCTAAAACTTTTAAACAGTTTTCCCATCATTGGTTTTCAATAATGTTAAATAATCTTTTATTTTAGACTTAGTCATATTATTATTCAGTCATATTATTAATTACTTTATTGTTTAAAATAATTAATAATAATTTATTGATGTGCATTTGTGCTGTGTCAAGTTCCAAATACTTTCCTTAAGTTGCTCCATGTAATTCACCAGTTCTTTTATTGTTATCTCTTTTTTATAGATGAAGACGCTGGATCATAGAAACAAATTTTAATAACAAAGCAAAGCTAGGACAAAATTCCATCCATTTATTTAACAAATACGTGTGTGCTTACAGTATCAATGAACAGTACCAGAAAATTTCTACCTTATGGAGCTTCTTTTAGTAATCAGTTCATATTTTATTGTGATACAGCATAACCTTTTCAACAATCTTATACTTGCTCTAGGAATAGCTACCAGTTTCATTGCCTCAAGTAATTGTCCTTTCCGTGTGACAAATGAAGCCCTAAAGTCATTGAAATTTCAGCTGACCAATTTTACCAGATGTGTGGACTTCCTCAGTCAAGCTTGGTTTATAATGGGCCCCTAGGTTTAGGTCTTTCAGCTCTAATCATAGGTGTGAGTTCTTAGTGAAGAAGCACAAGGAAAGCATGCTATAAATGCCCAAAAGACAATCTGTAAATGTTTACAAAAAGCAGGTTGGATTTCACACAGGTAGTAAGGCTGAGCAGGGGCAGGAGGAAACGTTCTGTGCTGGTTGCTGGCATTTTCTTTTTATACAAAGACATATTGCCAGCAATTCTGCTTGGAACACTAATTTGGAGTAATTTTTATTTTGTATATTTTTATTAGTTAATGAGATCTAGGAGTGTAATAACCCAGTGATCATTTCTTTGCAAATGGCAATCAAATTAGTTTTATTCATGAAACTCATAAATAAGCTATAATTCAGCATTTTAGGTCTGGGGAAAATAAAGCAGGGGTCATGCTGTTTAAGAAGATAAGGGAATTTAACAGAACACTGGGGGATTTATAGCAGTTTTATGAAGAAGATACATTCTAACTGGAAGCTTAATTGTGATTTAAATTACAGGTCAAGCTGTGCAGTGTGCTTTTCTTTCAGGGGAAAATGTTGGATGTGGGGAAGGAGAATAGAATGTGCCTGTTTAAAGAAGAAACTGAAAGAAAATATGAAAACAGATTGCAGCTTCTATTTTTCTTTTAAATTTCAAGCTGCTTTAAGTAAAATTACCCCTGAGTTCCCAATGTTGACTGTTGTGAAATTTCTGTATTTTTCTTTTCTTTGTATTATTCTCATCCTCTGTTTCAGAGCAATTATTACTTGACAGTGACAAAAAGGTACAGGTAGCATATCTGCCAGCAAATTAGTATGGAAACTGGAGACAAGGCATTCTCAACCTTTCTAGAATTGACATCCTATCACTGTCGGCTCACTCATATAAAATCAGCAAGTCCCACAGATGGAAGGGCCCTCAAAGAATTATACTCTCACTCATTTTACAAATGGTAAAATAAGATTGCTAGTAAGTCTCTGAAACTTACTCTTTATCTCAAGTAAATTAAGGTGAAATGAGAACATTACATTGTGTATGAATAAATAAATCAAAGCATAAAGAAATTGCTTCTTTGCAAAATACAATTTAAAAGCATCAGTGAGTGGCTCTGTAAGGAGGGACTTTCTACTTGGAAAGAAGAGTAAGACCTGATATCTTACGTTCTTATTCCTCTAACATTTCCCTCTCCCTTGGAAAAATTCCTCATAAGTAATACACAACTGCCAAGCAGGATTCAAAATTGGTGGGAACAGATTCCGGGCTGGCGGTGGGGGTGGGAGGGCAGAGAAGGAAATGAAATGATGTGTTCTCCCTTCCAGGCATTGAAACAAGGCCAAGTTAAGAATGGATCATTTAAACAATCCTTCAAAACTAAAATTTTTGAAACAATGGGAAAACCATTCATAGAATATAATGAAAGTGAGGCTTAGTGCCACCTGTGTGGCATCCCAGAGGGACAAGTGGCACTAGATGATTCTATCTGAATTTATTCAGCTATATCCTCTACCCCAACATTCCCCCAACATTAGTCTCTATACCAAAGTTTGAGGAGTAGCCACATGCTTGTCCAATTACAAAGCCCTTTACATAGGATTGGTGCAGGGTGCCAAGAAAGTCCACAAGAAGGAAAAAAAAAAAAAGCCATGGCCTAGAAGATTTTCCTAGATTGTGTTTGAGCTCAGTTTTTAATGATAAATTTACTTTTGACAGTTGGAGACAGGGAAACAATAGCCAAGGTGGAGGGTTCATTGCAGATTAAAACTAAGAGATAATGAATTCAAGAAGAGAAAACCTGGTTCAGGATTTTGATTATTTTATTAGAAATGTATACTGTAACATTGGATGCTGTTTGCATTACACAAAATCTCCTTCAAGGACTGAGGCATAAATCCCGTTAGTTGCCTGGAAGGAGCTAATCCTCCTCCCCAGGTTTTGTCCTCCCCTGAAGTAAGCAGACTCACTCAAAGTTAAATCTGTTCTGTGACTGGCCATCACAATCACTGATTGGTGAGAGGACACAGAGCCCCTTAGCTTTGAGCAGGAAACTACAACGAGCCATCTAAATAGCAATGCACACAATGTTCTGGTTATAACTGCATTGTAATTTAGCCAGTTCTGTCATGTGCACAGTGCTGATCTGGGCAGCACTCCCAATAAAATTTTCTGCATATAAATTGTAAAGGTCAGGCACCAGCCAAACATAGGCACAGGGAAGGAGCAGTTTCAAGCAGAAGCAGGTATTGGGAAGCGATAACCTCATTTCTTATTTATCACCATCAGTTAATGTTGGCCTGGGCAGAAAAATAAGTTCCACTTCCTTGTCAAGAGTTTCTGTCTGGCCATTTCTCCCCCCTACCTAGGCTTATAAAAATCCTCTCACCCTTTCCTCAGTGCGACTTCACTGACCCAACTTTGGGTTGGTGAACCTCACCTGCCAGCTTTCACTCCAATGAAGACTGCCTTGCCACTCTTCGTGCTGATCTATAATACCAGGCTACAGACCTTTCACAAATCTCTGTCTCAGTCTATTTTCTGGGAGTCCACCTAAGACTACTCCAGAAATAATTTGAGACACTTTATAGGCTATTTCAATAGCATTTAACCTACAGTCTGAAAAAACTGAAGGCGCTTGGGCCCTCAGGATTCTGGCTTGTAGTTTCTATGGTAACAAGTTAGCATCTCAAATTAAGTACTAAATTACTAACCCAATTGATATTCTACTGACAAGCACCAGAAAGGTGATTGTACCTGAACTGGGATTCTTCTGTTCTCCAAATTTGCCAAATCTAACCATCAACTCTGGTTAGTAAGTATTAGGGGTTCCATCAGTTAGGCTACAAGAGAAAGTTACACTATAGGTTAGGCAGCGGAGGTAAAACAAACAAAAAAATCAAGAATTTGAAAAACAATAACCCCTGGTGGCACAAAGTCTCAGCACTATGAAGCCATCTGCAGCCACTGCAGCAAGAGTTCCATCCCTGGCCAGGGAGCTGACCCACATGGAGCAGCAGACCTCTCCTGTCTCCTCCGCTGCCCTCCTCAACAGTGTATTTCTGACAATCTACCTGTTCTACTCCCCACTCTGTCAGGTGAATCCTCTCACCCCTGCACCTCTGGCCTATACCCTAGCTCTTGTATGCATAAATAAGTAAATCTTAGAAAAAATCAATGCCATCCATTTATTTTGTTCAGTTCAGTTTGTTTGTTATGTTTAGCTAGGCAGTTAGTCCTCACTTGGGGTTTTGCAAGGAGTTGCAGTCATAAATGGTCAGAGTGAGGTGACTGCAAAGGCCTCAATCTCATATTTGAAGCCTGGGCTGGACAGGCTGCAATATCCAGTGTCAGAAGAGCTGAGGGTCTTCAGGCGTAGCATTTTGTGGTCTTCCCACATGTTCTCTCTACATGTGGATTTGGGCCACCCAGGGAAGGGTATGAAATTGGGAAGCATGATTCTTTCCAGAAGAAGTGATCCCTACAGGTGGAGATAGTTTAAGCCTGTCTGCCAATACAATTTCCAGCAGTTGCAGCTGTACTTTCTTCACAGAAAATCCAGTTACCTGGCTATTATACCACACTGTCCTCACTTAAATAACATCACTAATCTGCAGACATTAGAAAATACTACTTGTAAATTAAGTTATACAGTGAAAACAATGATCACCTTGGACTAATTTGTTAAGCAATTTTATATGCCACTTTGCATGTACGTCTAATACTGGAATGGGCTATATCTCATACTAATTTGTAGGTATTGGTGAAATCACATCAACATTCGCATTCATATCTGGCTTGCTTCAACTTCCCACATGTTCTCCCAACAACTCTAATTCTTCAGAGTATCCATCTTTAAACATATGAGGAAATATCCAGGAGGTGGGATAGAAGGACAATAAATCAGTCCAGGCAGCCTCTGGCTATCAGCCTTTATTATTGCTGCAGGTGCTCAATGACTGCTCCTATCTCTAATTTCAGGCTTGTTGCAATAGAGATTCATTGGTTTCACTGCTGTGCTCCAACCTACCCTTTAAGCTCCAGACTTCTATATTTAAGTGCTTCATCAACGCTTCCACTATTTTGAGCCAGTATATCAAAATTTCTTTGTCCAAAACCAAACACTGAATTTTGTCCACGGAAACTCCCATGCTTCTCTACATTTCAGTAAATGGAATAATCATTGTTCAAAAGGTACAAGTCATTCTTAATTCTGTTCTTTTATATGCTGGTTGTCAATACCTGAAATCACATTACTTATTTAGTCATCTAGTTGTATATTTTCTATTTCTTTCTCTACATTTTAGCTCCATGAAAACAGAAGACTCATTTTTTTTTCTATGTGTGTTCCTTGGTGTTTGTCCAGCACCTAGAAAAGCTTAGGACTATTACTTATATTCGGTACCAGACAAATATATAATACATGAATTTGTGAATCAATCAATTAATTTATGCTAACTCAGGGTTCCACAGTCCCTGGCCTCAATAATTCTACAAAAATGCTTCTCTAATATGATATATATTTGCTCTTAGAATAAATAACTCTCACTGATCTTAGAATCAGACCATTTCTAATACCACTATTTACTGAACACCAGCTAATTCTAAGACTTGCTGATGTCACAGCCAGGGTTGCTTCTCTGGCAGGGATTTCTCAGCTGCTGAACTCCAAAACTGTGGTGCCCTTATTTTAATGGCACCATGTCCTGTGGCCTTTAATGGCACGAGCCAGTGTTTCTGCTGTCAAGATGCAAATACTTCTGTACGTGTGAAGTATGTTATGTTCATTTGTAAAAAGGAATGCTCCACAACAGAGTTATTTTAGTCCAAAATCATTAGTGAATCTAGTAAAATACATCTTTCAATCCACACACAGTTCCTCGTATTGCCCTAAATACAGTCATAGCTGGATTAGGAAAGATATAAAAAAAAAAAAATGCAAAAGGCGCCAATTTCTTTTCATGCTAATTAGCTCCATGCTTTAGAAAATTCTATTGCGGAAGTCCAATTGTCCTTTCCGGTATTCTGACTCCAGTTTATCAGAATCATCCTTCCACCTCCCTTTCTCCTTCCTTACTGGTTTCAGCTACCCACACAACTTAGTTATTCTGCTAAGTATAGAGCATATATTCACACTTAAGTCTATTTTTGCATTTTACATACAGATTGTTAATATTAGTACAGTTTTCTAATATATAGGTAACAGCATTTTATATACCATGTCACTTTTTTTCTTATCTGTAATGAATATGAATCTAATTGTTCAAGACCAAGTTGTGGCTGGGTGTGTAATCTAAATGTTTTCACTGAAATGGATTGTTCCAGAGCATGATTATTTTGTGTGTGTGACCACCATAAAATGCCAACTTCTAAAATAAAACTGTAGTCAACAGAACTCAAGCTTCTGATTCATCTGAAAAACTATCTTTCAGAAAAGAAAGGAATGGACAATCAAAAATATAAATCAGAGTATATATATGTATATCTGTCAATACATATATAGAATAGAATACATATAAAATATAAAAACATTTCCTAATATGATGAAGGGCAATCAATGTTTTCAAGCACTGATTGTGGCAAAGATCATTTTTAATTTCTTTTGCATTTATGTCTAGACTTCAAAACTGTTTCACAGTACTAACAGATGAGGAAACTGAAGTCCACAGAAATTAAGAATTTTCTCAAATACAAACCCAGCAGGACTGTGGTATTGAACAAATGTCCATTAATGGATATTAAGGATGGGGGAACAGACAATGATATTTTAATACTAGCTATGTCTATTTCTCAGGATTATGTACTTGGATTTTATTTTATGATTTACTCTTCCAATTAGGAAAAGTTGATTTCTAATGGCCCTGGCAACTATTAGCAGTGTGACACTGAACAAAAATTCTTTTTATTCTTAATTTTTCACCTTTGTCTTTTGTGGGAATTAAGAGTTTTGAGCCACATTCTTGGAAATCCCTTCCTGTTCTGAATTCTGAGATTGTACCATAGTAGATAGAAGACCTAGGTGATATTGAGATTAAAGTTCATGTTGACATAATATTATTTCTAGGAATATATTACAAGACTCAATTTTATCTAGCAAATACCAGTAAAATCTCAGAGGGAAACTAGGGAAACTAAAGGAAATCACTTTGGCAAAATGGTATTGTATAAAAACCATTTTTCTAAGTAGAAAAGAACTGGGTTCTTATTATGGTTGATTATTTTCTGACTGTGTTCAAAGATGCTTTCTTTCCCTCTCTGACTCCCATTTGCCTCTCCTGTAAAAAATGACACATTTGGGAATTGAAAAGGTTAATGTCTTGTTATAATATCAGCAAAGTTGATGCCCCCTGGAAGATCAGAATCACTGAAGTAGACAATTAATCTTATTACTTTCTTGGGGATGGAAGAAACAGTTCAAATTTTGCCAGCTCTTGGACTGTAACATATCACACATCAAAGGTGTCTTATTCCAAAGACACTTGAACTTCTCAATATATAGGTATTCTAAGAAAATTTATAGGTGGAGGGGTAAAGATATTTAATTATTGATTTCCAGCTTTTTAAAATACCAGGAGCCTTGCTGGTTTATAAACAAACAAATAAACACTTGTTTATTTGCATATGACCTAACTTGGATATAGTCAACCTTTAATGAAACATTCCCTCCACATGGCAGCAGGCAAAGGTGCCCTGCCCATTCTCGACATTCCCAATTTCAACCTCCCTCAAACTAAATCCCCCTCCTTTTGCAAACTATGTGGAGGAATCAATGTGGCTTTTTTTCTATAGTGTAATGATCATTCATGAATTTGATGAGAAGAGACTGAAAGCTAACCATAGTTGAATGCTGCACTGAGATCTGTCAAGAGGAAAAAGAAATCAAACACATTGTACATATCATTATATGAAAACAAGTAGGCACATAACTTACTTCACAAAGAATTATGTGGAGAAAGACAACTGTCATCGACAGTGAATGAATTATAAATTGGTAATATCCAATAAAGTTGATGTATAGATTCTGCAATTCAGCAGCTCCTTTGACAATAGAGAAACTCTTCCATGTGTTCAAATGAAGATGTATGCAAGACTTTATGGTAGCATTGTTTGAAAAGGGGAAGAATTAGAAACAATTGAAGTGTCTGTCAACAGGAGAATAAATAAATTGTATGATACTCATAAAATAGAATGCTCCAAGAATAATGCTGTAAGAATAAAGAAAATAGAGCAACACATATACTAATATGGATTCGGTTCACTGAACATGCTCAATAAAATCAAGCAATTTGAAAATAATGTTTATAATATATACCTTTAAAAAATTTAGAATTCTGTAAAATCAGACTATATAGCTTACAGATAAATTCAAATATACAACTGTTAGAAAACTAGCATAAATGATCAATATTGAATTAATGGAAGTATATTGCCTCTGAGGAGTCAAAGCAATAGAACTTCAACTTTACAGCAAATATGGAATAATGTTAGAGTAGGATAAAGTCAGATGCTGAACACTTGATTTTTATTATATTATTCCATGCTGATTTTTAAACTATTTAACTTTGAAATGCTTATTCAAAAAGCTTAAATTTTATACACACCACATTCAAACTTGGGCATTTTTTTACATGTATTAAAAAAAATGCCCTTGGCTTTTATAAAAGATGAAGATGCCAATCAAATGTTAGAATCTCTGCAGTAGCACCTTTGGGTTATGCAGAAATATATGAATTTGTAATAGGAGATTAATTAGGGAAGTTATGGATTTTACTATGATAGGAGACTCTTATTGAATGAGAGAAATTTTATCCATATTTAGATGATTCATATCCAACTCTGACTTTTACTAATTAAACAATGTATACTCAGTTTTCCAGTTGACCCATTTCTAAAATGGATATGTTGTTTTTCTCATATTATTAGTTCAAATTTCTTTGGAAAGATAAGGTAGCATCTAAAATTTTAAATACAGTCAGCACATTTATTTGACTTCTAAATATGTTTCCTTGTTATAGCAAGTAAAACTGATGGAAATGCATCTTCACTGTGACTGTCTAAGACACATTGAGGCAGTGAAGTTCAAGGTGTTATATTCCTGTAGATTTCTATTACAGTAAAAATCCTTGAAGCATGAGAAGTGTGTAACCACACTGATTTTCTCCCAGCATGTGATGCAGAATTTATACACTCTATTTTGCTCCCATAAAAGAAAATCTATTGTCAAAAATAATGGCCCTGCACAAATTATATATTGAGAATGATCAAATACCTCCTTTTGAAAGTCCCACTTTCTATGGGACATAAAAATATAAATTAGGAAACAAGAGTATGAAAAAAAAAACAGTTAAATGATCATATCTTTACCAATAGCTCTTACCTTTTTATGTTTGAACAAAATATAATTTTTGAGACAATGATGAATTTAATCACATATTTTGATTAAAATATTAAAAGATAATTTCAGGGCATCATTAAATGGCCTATTTCTATTATTAACTCATTTGGTATTTCTTGTGGACTTACTGCTACAGAATATGGAGGGGTCAAGATGTATGAGGGACACATATGATGAATATATACTGTGTACATAGCATAGTTACATTGAAAGCACACAGCACTGCTTATGATACAAAGGGATAGGTTTAAACCACCTCAGATGTATATCACCACACCATTCCCACCGCCACGGCATCCCTAGGCTCCACTATAGCCCCTGAGCTACATACTTTTAAATCAAATGGCTTGTTTCAAAACTCTGAAATAGAGATATTTCCATTATGCTGACTGAGGTAGCTCCTTGCATCAAAAAATGGGAGCACTTCTATTTCCCATGACTTAAATCTGAGTTTACCTTTTATTTATTATTTTATGCAGATGTATAAGAAAGCTGAGCCAAGACTGGAAGAAATATCTAGCTTATACATAGATTTGAGAGCACTATGACATGCTTATCATTTTAAGTCACTGAGTTTTGGGGTGTTTTTTGTTTTTTTTTTTTTTACAGAGTAATAGTTAACTAACACATGGATCTTTAAAAAAAAATGACACATTTAGATTACATCTAAATACTGAGTCATGCCTGTACAAATTCAAAACCTTTGTTCTTCCCAAACATTGCCTAGAATATAAATATGAAGTAGAAGTGTATGGAGCAAAGTATACAGCTGTTTCAAAGAGGCAGGAGTTGTTTTGGGGGGTTCTTTCATTTAGATTAAAATTTATAAGCAAAGAAGTATTTATTTTATAAACACAAATAGTAATTTGTTGAGTGGTTTGATTACAAGGATTGTAATTTATTCACACTCTGAAGTATAGTTTGTTAAAATATAATAAAAATAGAAAATGCGTGTTTAGAGAAGAAACTATACTTGCTATTTTAAATAATCTGGAAAAGTGAAATAAGCTATAGGAGAGACAGACATAGGGTGTGAAATTCAGTTTAACCACCTACTACATGGAGATAGATAAGACACAGCTCTGAGTTATCCGTTCTTAACTTGTGAATGGTGGCAATGGAAATCTATTTCATAGGTTTGTTGAGATAAATAGATGTAAGTTATGTAGAAATGCTGGCAGACAGTAGGCCCTTGCTACATAGCAGCAATTTTCTTACAAAACCAACATTTAATACGTTTGAAAAGTGACCTTAGAATCATAATGTTAATAGTGATCTTAAATGTGGACATACTCATGAACTTGAACAGTGGTACTTCTAAGGGCAGGGAATCCTCCTATTTTAGTTATATGATTTCTTAGCTTACTAATCAACTAGAAATTCCCATGCTACTGGGCAATTCACTTCCCCATCTTAATTGGCCTCCCTACTTCCTCTATAAAATGAAATGCAGGATCATGCACATCATGCTCCAACATCAGAAAATGTTGAGTCAGTTATTTTATGGTAAGAATAAAGTGTAATACGAATCTCTTTCAGACCCCCCCCCAAAAAAAAAGAAACCTTGAAAAAACATTGAAATGTACACTACACCAGCAAACAAATAAAATTTGTGTATGATGATGAGAACATAAAAAGGAGAAACAAAGGATTTGTTAGTGAGGTAAACATTTTAAGAGATGTTTTTTATCAACTGCTTTCATTATTAGTATAATGCTTTTTGTGCTACAGGATTAGAAATTAATAAAATGGAACTAATTACTCCCACATCAGACCATGGAGGCACCTATGGGTTGAGTCTACAGTTACCCAATATATGTGTGACTTTCTATTTTCAGAAATGCTTCACCTTTTTGTTTAAAGCATTCAATTAAATGTCTAGAAGCAGTAAATTGATATCTATCTGAAATAAATACTATGAGAATAATAGATTTGAATTTATGTAGTTTGCATGGGATAGAGTTTACAATGAATGATAAAATAATTACTAGCTTCTCAACGTTTCAAAACATTTTGGACAGATAAGAAGAAATCTGAAAAATGGTGTTTTCAGTATCTTGTGGGTTATCCACATTGCAAAAGGAACCATTACAGTATTGAACATTTGAAAGAATCATTTTTATATGCTGAATGTTGATTTTTAGATTTTGACCTGAATGCTAGCACTAACATATGAAAGAGATATAATCTGCTTTGAGCTTCACTGATATGTATAAATTTATCTTTGTTTCTCAAGAAAAAGTTTTAACAAATACAAGTTAGGGGGAAAAAACTGAAATCACAAAATAAACAACAAGCAGCAACTAAAACCAAACTGTAGCTCCATTTCTAAAAAAAAAAAAATCTAACAATTTAATTAGAATAATGAACAATAAAAAAAAAAATGGAACCTTGCCATTTGCAACAGTATCTATGGACCTAATGGGAATTTTGTTAAGTGAAAAAAGGTCAGCTATAGAAAGACAAATACTATGTGACTTAAGTCATATGTGGAAGACAAGCAAAGGCAAAGTAAAGCAAACCAAAACAGCCTCTTAGATATTGAGAACAAAAAGGTGATTAGCAGAGGGGAAGGTGTTTGGGGGAGGATAAATGGGCAATTGTGTAGTGGTGTATATGAGTATACATAGACATGGATTTTTAAAAAATAAACACATTGTAAACTTTTTGAGACTTCTGAATATTTGAACAAACTCCCAATACTTCCCGAGTGGGAAGTGCTCCTAGAGTCTGAATCCCACAAAACTGACAACACAGGAACCAAAGTTTGCACATCAACAGTCAAGTAACACCTAGATAAAATGTAGGCAAAAAAGAAAATTTTGCCTTATCAGTTACTGAGATGTGCAGAATTGTTTGTGTTCTTTCATAGAGGAAATTAATTAATGGCATTTATATCAAGTAGGTAGGCTGAATGCTGGTTTTATTTTTTACATTTCTACTTTGAAAATATTGCCCTGATATCCTGACTTATGTTGTCACTATTAAGAAGTCTTAAGACACAATAACTGTTCCCTTATAGGTGATCTAGTTTTTCTCTCCAGCTGCTTTAAACTTTAAAATTTCAATTCCTATAGTTTCACTAAAAAGTGAATTTCTGGTGATGGGAAACCCGCGGGGATTACAATTGAGATGGGGGAAAAATGTACAAAATGATGTAAAAATAAACTGTTATAAAAAAAGTGAATGTCTTGTCTTATCCTGCTTAATACACAAAATTCCTAAATTTATAGAATCCTTTATTAGTAAAACTCTTAGTATTTATCTCACCATTCTTTCTAATCTCTCTTGTACAACTGTGGTTAGACATATATTAGATCTCTCATTCTATTCTTTTTAAATTGTCTTTATCACTACCATATTAAAAGAAAATAAGCAGACTTTTCATAATTTGATATTTTTTTCCACTGAGTTGACTTTGCTTTTCTATACTTGCAGAACACATCAGACACCAAATTTGGGAGGGAATATTTCCTCACCAATTGTCCAACTGTACAAACACTAACTGGGTGTTCTACAATTCAGTGAAAACACAAACTATCTGGATTAAGTACCAATCCAGGTTAAGAACTCAGTCCCACAATATTATAAGTCCGCACTTCAGAAGCCAATGATCAAATTTTGGGTTGTCACCTCTCCTTCTGGCAAACTGCCTATAGATCAGGAGTTCCCATGACCCTTACCTGGAATTCAATAATTTGCTAGAACAGTTAACAGAATTCAGGTAAATCATCTATATCAACTAGCTTATTGTACCTAGTATTTTTAAACTGTGGCTGAGTGCATGTAACTGAAGCATTAGAAAGTGAATTCGTGAATGGTGGGGTGGGTGTGCTGGATTTCACTGGCAGATAACTCAACCATCGTTTCTACTTTTACCTTTGCTGGTTCTTTGTTTTGCACTAACTATATTGAGATTTGCAAGAGCAAGAGTCTGTGCTTCTTTGTCAGTATGCCATGCTCCTCAGTTCTGGTTGAAGTCATTTATGTGCTCTGTCACATTTCAGCAATTAGAGAATTCAGATTTGGTTTTGTCAAACCAATGCAAAAATCACAACTAGTGCTTTCCTGTAATTGGAGTACATTAAGTACACTAATTTAAAGACTTGGATGAAAGATTTTTATCCAAAGATTTTTCTTCTCATACCCATTTTCCGAGTCAAACATTTTTTGAGTATGGTGCATTATTGTATGCTATTTTTTTAAGGTAATAAAAATCCACACCTAATTTGACATGATTTCTTTGGCAGTTAATAAGAACACATT
Source organism: Condylura cristata (assembly GCF_000260355.1). Lineage (NCBI taxonomy): Eukaryota > Metazoa > Chordata > Mammalia > Eulipotyphla > Talpidae > Condylura > Condylura cristata. The sequence continues at coordinate 21,384,394 of NW_004567107.1, forward strand.
ACACAGTTTAATGAATCTGCAAACTAAATAATGGTTGTAGTGGGTGTGAAAATAGGGATATTTAAATGCATAAGGAAATTTAGCACACATCCCAGTGGCCATGTAAATAGACTTGTGATTCTTTTATAAATTACAAATACTTTCTTGTGCAGAAACAGTGAAAATACAGTCCTGCATCCACACATGGAGCTCATTATCAAACCTCAGAATGCTCACTGCATGCCGACTATACACTTAAAACTTCCATTAAAAATACCCACTCTGTCTCCACAGCAGCTAAACAAATCAAAAAACTAGCCTCACTTGTCACTATTCATACTCCAGAGACTAAATAGAGCTGTATTGATGAGGTGTGCTTAGGATTACATTTTTAGTTATATTGATAAAAACTTCCAAATTATGACCATGTGCCCTATAAAAGCCAGTATTCAAAAGCTCACCATCAGAGTAAATTCTAGAATAGAAGGCCCAAGAGAAAAGTACATAAAGAAAAAGTATTGAGGGTAACAGATACTTGGTGGATGGTACTGTTAATTTGTACAAAGACACTTAAACCTGTAGATATTAGTAGTTGTTTCACAATCTGCGTGAAAAGATGTTGAGTATGTCAATGCCTTCCATGAAAGCAAAATAATTAATGAGATAACATAGTGCTGAGAAAGGAAAATTGAATTCCAGCATTTGGCCAAGTAAAACATAATGCAGAAACTGTTAACATTATATTTTTGTTAACTTATATTTTTAAAATGCTGTGACACCCTCTACCCTTTTCATCTGGCTCCATATTTTTTATTTGGATACCACTGACCACTGTTTTATAATTGCTGAATTGACATTAAATGGGCAGATGGTAGCAGTATATAAAAACACAATTCAGGATGACTTAGGTTATGCTTCTAAAATGAATACAAAATGAGTCATATGGAGAAGAAGTAATTATTTGTATGTACCATGACTGACCTTTGGATGTATGCCATGAAATGAATTGTGGTGTCTAGTTTCACGAACTTAGATTCAACCTTTGTATGTACTAATGTGCTTTCCCACATTTGACATAAAAGATGTATTACTGTCTTGATCCACTTCTCTACATGGGATGTATGTAAGCAATTATAATTATTATATATACAAATATATTTATTGAGAATTAAGTACACCTTATTTTCAGCAATGTAAAAGCCTCTTGCAAAATGAGTGTTGAAAAGGCCTCCCACAAAATTCAGTTGCATGTCACTGTTTAAGCATTCCCTTTGCTTTCTTTTTTTTTTTTTAATTTATTTATTTATGCATACAGAGCTGGGGTACAGGCCAGAGGCTCAGGGGCGGTGAGAGGCTTCACCAGAGACAGAGTGGGGAGCAGAACAAGCAGATCGATGAAGCACACTGCTGAGGGGAGCAGCGGGCGGGTCAGGAGAGGTCTGCCACGCCATGTGGTCACCTCCGGGGCAGGCGGGGATCGAACTCATGCGGAAGTGGCTTTAGCTTCTTAGTGGTGCGCTTTAACCTGCTGCGCCACCAGGGAGGGCCCTGCTTTCTTTTTAATTAGATGGAAAGTTACCATCTTCTTACTTTTTGATTTCTGGATGTAGCAGGTATTGTCTATTAACCCAGGTCTTTATACACTCTTTATGTAATGAAGATCAACTTTACCTGGTACTTTGTGTACCAGCTATTAAGTAGAAGAGGTTAGGCCCTCCCTGGTGGCGCAGCGGGTTAAAGCACAGCACTGAGAATCTAAAGCCGCTTCCGCATGAGTTTGATTCCCGCCTGCCCCGGAGGTGACCACATAGTGTGGCAGACCTCTCCTGACCCGCCCGCTGCTCCCCTCAGCAGTGTACTACGTCGATCTGCCTGTTCTATTCCCCACTCTGTCTCTGGTGAAGCCTCTCACCGCCCCTGAGCCTCTGGCCTGTACCCCAGTTCTGTATGCACAAATAAATAAATCTTAAAAAAAAAAAAAAAAAGTAGAAGAGGTTAAGCATGAGTGGTCTAAGCTAAACATTTCGCTGTGTTGGTAGATGGTACGAAAATGAGCATGTGATCTGGTTCTGGCTGGTAAGGTGGCATCGATTAGAGTGTCTGGGCTCCCTCAAGGGGGCTTGTTCCCTGGATCAAAGGAGAAAAGGGTGAGGAAGCTTCTGCCTCAAAATGCTCTAGGGAACTTGATATTAAAAAAAAAAAATGTTAGAACTATTATGTTATCATGTCTCTTCTATGTCAGTGTAGTGGGTGAATGGAAGGGAGAAGATTTATCAGGAGTAAAAAGTTGATATAGTAGTTTGAGCCAAAGAAATACCACGAGGGATAAAGTGGGTGAATAGATTGCCGAGAAGGGAAAGTGATAGGAATTGGTGATGGATTTGAGATGAGGGAAGATGCAGGTTTTATTCAAGATGACATGAAATTTCTGACTAGAAAACCAGTAAGTGAGATCCTATGAATCAGAGCAGATAAAAGATGAGTTTTAATGTGATTGTAAATGCCAAGGTAGTGTTACCCAGAAAATAGTGGACTAGGGGTCTCAGCTTCAACAGAGTAAAACTAGAGCTGGAGAGAGATAACTGGATTCAGTTTATAAATATTCATTAAATCTATAGGTATGCATTAATTTAGCAGTTTGGAACTTTACCTAAATTACTCTTCATATATTCCTCACTTGTTGCCATTTATTTTGTATCTCTAGGTTTTGAAAGACCTAATCTGTTTTCCATTTATCCAACTGTTGCCAAATATCACTTTACTTGTAAATATTATAAGAACATCAAAAGCAGAATATCTAAAATTGAGCTCTTATCTTTACCAAATTCAACCCTCCTTTTTAATTCTTTATTTTTAAGGAAAAAAGTATCCTAATCACAGAAAATGATTCATTCAGAGTCCAACATTTCATTTAGTATTCCATATATATTCAGTCATTCTACCTTGTTAGTATATTTTCAGTTTATTGCTCTTTCTCCATTCCCATTGACTGTTTTAGTCAATGAACATAACATTTATTGATCAGATTATGGAAATAGTCTCCACATTGACTTATTTGTTTCTGGTTTTGACCCTTCCAATTTATCCTCCATCCAAATTTGTTGTTGGATTAAAAATAAAGTGCAAAACTAATTATGAATCCTCATACTTACAGTACCTCAGTGGTCATTACTGTCATTCAGTATAAAAATCTACTTTTCCTAGCCTGATGTCCTAGACCCTTTACTGTCTTCTGACTATACTCATTGTATATATTAAACATGTAAATATATATATTTCTACATACACTACACATATAGTGAGTAACATAATATTGTAGTATTAATTTTCTGTTGCTGCCGTGAAGAATTACTATGTTAAGTAACTCAGAATAAGTCACATTTGTTCTTACAATGCTGGAGCTCAGAAGTCCAAGTGTCTTGACAGGTACACACTTCTAGGGGCTTTAGGGAAAATAACGTTTCCTTGGCTTTTATAGTGTGTAGAGGTCCTTTGCATTGCTTAATATGTGGCCCACTCCATCTCCAACGCCTGTGCTGTGGCTTCTTTAAATTTTTCTCCTCTCTTAAACATTCCTTTCAGTCATCTTTTCTTACTTTCCCTTCTTCTCTCTCCTTTTCCCTTCAAAGGACTTTTGTGATTATTTTAGACCCACCTGGGTAATACAGGGAAGACTCACCTGTCCTTAAGTCTCCTTTGCCATGTAATTTTTCATATTCCCAGATTCTAGGGATTAAGACATGGATGTCTTTGGGGGCAGGGAACATAATTCTGGCCGTCACACACACACTTGACAGTAGTTATTAGAAAGCAGATGGCTTCTTCTTCCTGGACTGACATTCCCCTCATTCCTTTTTAAACTAACTTCAGGAGTTCTTAATAAAGAATACACAACTTCAGGTTTTAATTCCCTTCCTTTGGGGAAAATAACTTACAAAGAATTAGAACAAGACACAAAATACATACTCTAAATATTAAAGCTAAAATTAAGTCTGTGAAGCTAAGCTAAAACATGAATATGGAATAGGAACATATTTAAAAGAATGAAAAAGTCAAATCTAATCCTGCAGAGAGATACTCTGAGAAGCAGGGCGATAGCATCCTGAAAGAGGTGGCATCAGTTGCCACAAAAATGTTGAGGGTGATTAAGTGGGTAGGGTAAATGAAAATGAGAGGGTGGCTTGAAATGCAGATGAAGAGTAAATATTGCTCCAGCTTGTCAACTCTGAAATTCCAGGTACCTAACCTTCCCTTCAACTCCTGTGGGAGACAAGTATTGTTTCTGAAGAAACAGAAATAGGACAGTCTGGGCCAGCTGAGGATCACAGTGTGGAGCTAAGTTGGCAGACACAATTGGTTAACCCTGTGTAAACCTGAGTCACCTACACTCCTTGAATTTCACCTCCATACCGAATGATAATTGTCCTCATAATGAGATAATAAATAAAATAGAAATGATTTCTAGTTCACGTTTATCTTCATTTTACAATTTTCTTTGTAGAATTAAAAATATGTGAGCAAAGAAAAACTGGGATGGATAACTATTCTTTTCTAAAGGTTTATTTATTTATGCATACAAGAACTGGGGTGCAGGTCAGAGGTACAGGGGGGTGAGAGGATTCATCAGAGACACAGTAGGGAGCAGACCAGGCAGACTGACTGAAATACACTGCTGAGGGGACCAGCAGGGAGACAGGAGAGTCTGCTGTGTTGTGTGGGTCATCTCTCTAGTAGTGGATGGAACCTGGTGCTGCAGTGGCTGCAAAGAGCTTCACAGTGCTGCACTTTAACCCATTGTGCACCAGGGAGGGCCCTGGATAACTATTCTTAGTTCAAAAACTCACTCACTGAATCTACTAATTTAAATATAGACACAGCATTGTGTAAGCACCAAAACTAAAAGCTTCATGCTGGTTACTAGGATAAAGGCATGCTTTTCAAGTTCTTTGCATAACATCAAGTGAATCAGATCAGCATGGAGGGATTGGCTGAACCCACAGGCAGGACTACAGGTGGATCATTACTGGAGGGGGAGATAGAGCTACAGAGTTTTCATAAGTATCAGAGCTCTTGTACATATTTGGATAAAGAGGCATTGGAATTTGCAGTGTTGCAGTGACCAGTGGGAACATCAGTGGTCAGAGGAGACACTGGAGAAAGTCATCAAAAGATGGTAATATTTTGTGTTTGCTCCACCATGGTTTAAAGGCACAGGATTCCTGCAAAGAACTGTATTATAAGGCTGTGGCTCCCCCAAATGTGCTGTAGGCCAGAAGGGGCGCTGTAGTGCCTGGCTTGAATAATCATTTATATTTTTCCTTTTGAAACAACTCTATAAACCTGGAATTTCTTGACATTGAGACATATCATTGGACTTTAATCTGATAACGTTGTTATATGATTGGGGAATACACAGCCCGCAAAACTCATTAACTAGGTGGAACTCTAATAACACATCTAAATGACTGAATGTTAAAAAAAAATTCTCTTTTTATTTGCAAAGAAACTAGGTGACAGAATATGGAAATATAATTTAAGAAAATACTTCAGGGAAACAGGTATATACAAACAATTATAATTAGACTATCATTTGAGGTATACAGATGTTTAAATTGTTAGGAACTTGAAACATTCTGTTAACAATGCTTTTCCTCTATTAATTTGCATAACCCATTGTTCATCATTAGCACAAATGTAAAATTCAACACAATTAGGAAAATTTCCAAATTATATTATTCTATATAAGTGAATTTTATGTTTGGGAGTAAATCAGGTATAAACTTAAATGTCAGAAAAATACTTTATTATATAAACTTTTTTTTTTTTTTTGCATTGAAGTGGGTCAGACATACATGGGGTGAGAGAATTCACCAAATATAGAGTGGGGAGCAGAACAGGCAGATCAACTGAAATACATTGCTGAGGGGAGCAGCAGGACAGAAAGGAGAGGTCTGTATACCTTCTGTGGGTCAGTTACCTGGCTGGAGATTAAACTTAAGGCATGACAGTGATAGCACTGAGATTTTATTTTTTTTTTACTTTTTTTAATACTATAATTAATTTTTACATTATTTTGTGCATTTTTTCATCTCAGTTGTAAACCCTGTGGGCTTCCCATCACCAAATCATCCGTGTGCCATCACCATAGTCCAGTGCATTTTCCTCCCCCCACTGTTTTTGATCCCACCCCCACTCTACCCCCATAAAATGTCTCTGGCATATAGCTGTTCATTATTATTATTATTATTTTCTCACCTTGTCTGTTATACTCCTGCTATGAGTGAAACCATCCAGTATTTTTCCTTTTCTTTCTGGCTTATTTCACTAAGCATGATCTTTTCCAGCTCCATCCATGTTGTTGCAAAAGGCATGTGTTTATTTTTATTTTATTTTATTTTTGGTGATAGCACTGAGATTTTAACCCCCAGGCCACCAAGGAGGCCCAAGTAAACCTGTATGTCTGTCTGTCTGATCATCCAAGCACTAACATAGTGTAGGACTAGCTAAAGGTTAACCCCACTCTTCAGACTACCTGTAACAGAGTCAAAGGAGAGGATCTACCTCTGGACTTGTATGTCAGAGTTGTAGTCAGTCTCTGTAGTCACAAGAGAATCTTGTGACATATTTCAGAAGCATGGATTTCATTCTTCTGTGGGAAAGTGATTTCTGAGTTTACTACAGAAGTTAAGAGCATCACTGAGTAAGTGGGAACTGCCAAGCAGAATCAGCTCCCGTGACAAATGCTCTCAGTTTAAAGAAGTAAATGCAAAACTCTAAGAGAAATAACTTTTCAGCACAAAAGCCTAGAGGCCCTTGAGGATAGATGATGCCAGAAAAATGTGAGATTATTGTGCTTGCCAGAGTATATTAATTCTATAAATATAGATGATTTCCTGAGGAAAAAAAGGTCCTGGAAAATGTACCAAATGTATGATTTTGAATACCAAGTTAAACAGCAGAGACACAGAGTACCCACCAAGCATAATTCCTGCTCTTGTTCTTTCCTCAGGTACAAAAACAGGCCTGAATATTGTGCAGGTACCTCAGAGTCCCAGTGCATCCCTCACTGAATTCATTAGTTCTTTTCACCTGCCTCCTTGTCTTTTCAGGTTCTCCATCATAGATGTAGATATAGCTATCCAGTAACTATAGCTACTAAGCTATAAGAAGTTAACAATCAAGTTCTTTCTTTTGTTCAACAGATATTTATTAAACAATTCTGAAGTGCTGAGTATTATTCTAGGCACTAAGGAGCCATTAGTGATAAAACATTTCAGTCCTCTAGAACTTATATTCTATTGAAGGTTGAGCAGTATGACTAATAAACAAATATAACAAATAGGTAAATTAAATAATGGGGGGTCATAATTGCAGTAAGGAAAAGGAGGAAGGATGGACTGCAGTTTTAAATTAGTGGTTAGGACAGACTGAAATGAAATAAACTGCAACTCTTAATCTTGTTCCTCTTTCTCCCTTTGTGACTTGCCAGAGTTCCATTCTACCCACCCTTCAATGTCTGTTCAAATGTCATCTCTGTGATGCCTACACTGATTTCCTCACTATTCCCCCAATATGCTTCCCTTTACTCCTCCTTCCTTCCCTGGAGAGAGCCATGCTACCCACATTGTATGACAAGATCCTGATGTGGGGGGAAAAAATCCTGAAGTCAGGATATTCCACAGCTGGTTCCTGCTGAATTCTTTTCATTTGTTTATGGCCATTTCCAAGAAACATAGCAATTGTCCAAATATACATTCAATATAAAATCAACAACTACTTGATTGGATTGATTGTTTTAATAACAATCGCATTGCACAGAGAATGGCACAGTACATTATAAAGTAATTAATATTCCTCTGCTTGAGGGCGCTGTCAACAAATCTAGGTTCCATGATAACAACAGACATGTCATGGTCCAAGAATTCTGGGAACCAAAGGCTGCAATAATTTCTTGCCTAGTCCCTAATAAAAGATCTATAGTGTTAAGTCACATAGAAAGGTTTTTTAGGTAAGATTAATAGGATAATAATTAGTGACGATAAAAAAAGAAATTTTCCCCTAATTCTTATGTTAGATATAGAGACTAGATTGACAGAACAACTGCAGAAATAGTGATTAATAGGAGCTCCTTTTGTAGATCAAAAAAGGGTTTTTTTTCCTTAAGGGCAGGGAAATGTCAGTGCACTTGGTGTTGGTGTTTTTCTGACTCCTAGTTCCTTAACATTAGATCCTATGCCTTTAAGATGTATGTTCATTGAGAAATCAACAAAATGATGGTTTAAGTTGCAATAGCTGACAGATCACCATAGAAACATTTTGTGTATTCCATAGAAACATTTTGTGTATTGTTAACTAATCACCATAGGAATCTTTTGTTTGATAACTGATCACTATAGGAATATTTTGTTTGATGACTGATCACCAACGGAAAATTTTATTAATGACTGGCCACTATAGGAACATCTTGTATATCAACTGTTCTTTTAATTAATGAATGGTGGATAGAGTCTCAATAAGAGATCAAAAAGTCCTCAGTTGTCTTTAAGAAAAATGTGATGCTTGTTAATCTTTCTGCTTTATGCACACACTGATGTAATCCCACTGCTTGCTTGTAATGTATAAAGAAAGACCTGCTGGGACAATCGGCAGAAGATGCTTTCACCCTAAACAGGTGTCTGCATCTCCTCATTTTTCTACCTCATCTTTTCTCTCTCTCTCTCTCCTTCACTGATGCCATCCTTTCCTGCAGGAAACCCCAGTACTCAGTTGAAGCTGCTCTTCAGACTCCCCCAGTGCATTATTGTTGCTCACCCATCTCCTTCCGAGTTCTGGATGGGTCTTGTGCCTGCACGTGGGCGTTCCCATAGGCCCCTAGGCCCCTACTTCCAAAGCTTTCATACTGCTCCTCTGCCTGGGATTGTGGCTGGCCCCAGTGCTGACAGTGCAAGGGAGCGGAAAGGCTGGGGAACTAACTCCTCTACACCTTGTGTCATTCTCAACAGACGAGAGATGGGAGCACCTAGGCTTCCCCAGTGCCTGCTGGAATAATTTTGAAATGAATTCCACACAATTCCTCAGTCCCCTAATGGGGCAAAATATCAGTTGCTCATAGTATTTGTTGATGAAGGCGCCATTTGTGGTGCTTTGTCCTTCTAGTCTCTTTGCATTTTAGACTTGTACTTTCCATACTCAGTTGTAGTTTAGCCATATCCAAAGCTTTAGGGAAATCTAAGTTCAAATACTCTAGCGTTTCAATTCTTAACTCCTTATGATCTTCCTAGACTTTTCATTTTCATGTATGGGAGTTAGCCCTTTTTACAAACTTGGAGTTCTTGACTATATATCTCAAAAACAAAAACAAAACAAAAAAAAACACTATCTTACCCAAACATATCTTTTGACCTTTACTCTAAAATGCTATCTAATATTTGGTAAAGATGACTGCAGTTTAGTTAACTAAATGTCTGTGTTCAAATTCTGGTTCTAGTATTTAATATTTGTATTTGTGATACTATTCTATAATTCAGAGTTCTCATTAATAAACTGGAGATAAAAATACCTAGCGTAGGGCTCTCCTTGGTGGTACAACAGGTTAAAGCTCCGCACTATGAAGCTCTCAGAAGCCACTGCAGCACAAGTTCAATCCCAAACAAGGGAGCTGACCCACATGGTGTGGCAGACCTCTCCTGACCCACCCACTGCTTCCCTCAGCAGTGTATTTCAGTACATCTGTCTGTTTTGTTCCCCACTCTGTTTCTGGTGAATCCTCTCACCCACCACACCTCTGGTCTGTACCCCAGATCTGTAAGCATAAATAAATCTTAAAAATAAAAAAAATATATCTAGCTTGTGGAGTTGTTCTGAGAATAAAATAAAAATTGTAAACAAAGCTCTTTAACATAGTTTTTGGCACACAGTAGGTACTCAATTGATGCAGCTCTTTTCCTGCTTCTGGCCTTTGTTTGTCTTGCTAAATTCATTTTCTTTTTAAAAGAAGCTAGAACAGGAATGGCAGAATTTAAAATATGCCTGGAATATTAGTATGCTAAGCCAGAGACATTTCATATGAGTAGGAAGTATTATCATAAACTGATACATGTTTTTATTTCTCTGATTCTTTTAATTCAATCAAGATTTTGACATCACATATGGCAAGCTTCCATTTATCTCTTTAAAGTGTCTGATGTATGTTACATAAGTACACTACTAAGAAAATAATCACCTTGGTCAACTGATTGTGTCGGGACGATATATGTGAAAGAAGCATTGCATTATATTGTTATGTGTTTGCCCCCCAAATCATGTTAAGCATTAAATACTCATTTCCCCCCTATTCTTTATTTTAAAGCAGTGATTTGAATATAGAGTTATTCTAGGTTTTCTGCCTTGAATATTATAAGAAAATATTAAATAACTCACTAATAAATAGAAAAGGATTTTCAGAACTTTAATATATGCTGCTTATGCAAAAACCTCATGTCAGGCACTTAAAGTATTCAGAGAAGAGTAAGGGAGGGTTGGAAGATTTAGAATTGTACAAGCTACTCTTGGATGGGGGGAGAAATCTGTGTCATGGGAAAAGTATGAACTAGTTGCAACATGGTTTATAAGGAGAAGGATAGAACTATGTCAGGAATCAGGAACTCTTTTGGGGAATTAATACCTGCAATGAGTGAATCCTAAGGATTTTACCACAAAGAAAGGCATTTCTGGGATGAGGGTTTGCCAGAACTAAGGTATGCTCATGGAAAATTAAAGAATATTTTTGAAAAGAGATTAAGTCTTGAGGTTTGGCACAGAATGAAATGTACTGAAACTGACTGGAGATGAGGAGGGGCAGGTAGGCCTGAGATAAATAAACGGTGTGTATGAGAGAGGGAGATTTTTATTTACTTTGCATCAAATAGGAAAGCTGTTAGCATTAAGAAACTGAAAAATGTGTCTTAACTCATTTGAGCAATTAGGAAAATTTATTCTCTGATACCCTGGATGCAGGATACTATCTACCCCAGATTTGGTTAATTCAGTATTTCAATAATCTACTGAAGAACCAAATTCTTTTCCAGGTAGAACTCATGTCTTGACTTTCCATTTATCTCTATCTTCTGGGTCAGTGTCTGGCCCAGAATTAGGAGTCAAAATTATTGATTTTTCTGAGCTATGATAGGATGTGATATCACAATATTTGAGTAGTTTGAGTAGTAACAGCTTTAGTGCCGTTACATGATACCTCCGGATGCTTTGGTCACTTGTCTGATGCTTAAGGTAGTGAGAAAAGGATTGGGGGGAGGGTAGAGAGGAGAAAAAAAGAGCGAGAGACCGACATGCACATCTAGAATCTGCAGTGGCTTCCTAGCTTGGTAACTTTTAGCAAGTTCTGTAAAACTCATATTGCTTATGATGTATAACCTTCCATGGCTTGCAAGAGATTTGTGTGACAAAATACTTATGTAACTTGTGAAAAACCTGGGGTCCTGCCCATTATGCAGAAAATTTTGAAGAAGTGGTAGTTGTTGATATTGTGACATTTTCAGACTGACACCTTCAAAGCCAGGAGTTATACCTTGTCTCGTTATAAGCAGGAGCCCAATTTAAGAGCAATGAATCAAAAAGAAAAAAGTCATGTATTTTTCTAATCATTTGTCTTTACTTCCCAAAGGCCACTGGCCCTGAGGCAGCTTATTTATCCATCAGCAGATTTTTTCTAATCACCTATTAAAATCATTGCTAAAACTCTGGAAGTATAGTTAAAAATGGCAAAACACATGTTTATATTTTAATTATTAATTACATACATTTCGTTGAAGTGAAGCTTTTCTATTTACCACTTGCCTAAATGACAGTGAACACAATCATCCTCATTATAAACTAATTTGCAAAGCTAATATTCCAATTAATAAATATACACTAAAGTAAACTGCCTTCTTAGAATAAAATAATAATTATAATAGCTGCCAACAACTTTGGAAAGAAAACAAAGGCATTTGTTAGTGGCAAGACCTAATGAAACATCTGATGGGCTAAACTAGAAAAACTGACAAGAACAATTCCCCCCCAAGAACAATTTGTTACTGATGATGAAATTAAGAAATAACCAGAATGAAAATTGTGAGATGCATAGTGAAAGCCCGCAGGGTAAAATTAATTTCTTTATAACATAGTTTAAAGGCACACAAAAGGAAATTGCTTGTGCCAGATGGGATAGAAAAGACATTGTGAATAAAAATGAGCATCTCTTTTCTGCTTACAAATATTTGAATTAAGAGATTACCAACATGTCTAGTTAATGGAATAACAGTATTGATGGTTGCACAACTTTTAAAGATTTTCTCATTCTTTTTAAATGGACTTTGTCAACATTACAGAGTACTTCAAGCAATATATTAAGACTGGCATTTACTATCACAGCACATTTTGTTCTGTTTGAATTATTATTGCAGGCAAAACCAAGAAGTATACAATGGATAAGGTGCTGGATTTAGAGTCAGAGAGTCATTATGTAGCTCTTAATCCACCAAGCAGAACAAGAGTTGGCAAATCACAATCTCACGAGATAATTTCTTAATTAGTAAAATCAAGGGAGGAATATCTTTGCTTGCATCAGTTAATTCCATGAGGATTAAATGAGATAATAAAAATAAACATTTCTTAAAACTATGAAGGATATGCACGTAAGCTTTGAATTTTTTGTTTATTTTTTTTTCTGGAAATTGTCTACAAATTGTTTTCAATTTTGTCCTGTATCTTATCTAAACTGTGTGGCTCACAGCTGCTAGTGATCTTGTAATCTCATGCATTTTTATGCATAATGTTTCAAATGTAATCATCTGGGATGCATCTGATGGTGATCTCTCTCTGTGCTAAACACCTTATTTAGAATTTATCACCATTTATCTTCATAATTGTATGTCCTTTCCACTTGGCTGTAACATAAACTCTAGAATATCAACATTCATACTAACATCACCACCACTACTACTAGCTAACATTTATTGTTGGCTTTAAGCCAGGTACTGTTCTAAGCTTTGAAATATACTATCAAATTTAAGAAGCAGAAAGCACATCATGCTTATCAGTGGGGTCACATAATACATCTATATAATGTAAACATTTCAATCGCGGTAGCTCCCACTCTCCAAAAAAAAAATGAGTGACTAAAAAAAACATAGAACGATGATGTCATATAGTGTGAACATTTGTCATATCATTTCATTCAGTGAGTTTTTACCCCAAAATAAGGGTGTGAAAGGAGCGGCCACTATTCTCTTTTGCTAGTGGGGAGATTTCCTCTGTGTCCTTTAAAGGGGGACCTTCTAGCTGTGGAAAGGATGACTACATTTAAAGACAGATATTATCTTGCTTTCTATGAGCTTGGTACCCTAATTTTAATTCTATCATCTATGCTATTTTCATGGTGATTTTCTCACAGGAAATTCACACCATGGTTTCTAGTAGATTTCAGGAACAAGAGAAGATCAGGGTCTTCATGATCTTGTCTTTGCCCATGTCTCTATCACTGTCACTTCATTCCCTCCCCACAACTCTGTTGCCAATTAGTTTTCCTACAGTAACTTGGCAGTTTTCACAGTCAGTCTTTGACTTATTCTGTTTTCCTTTTCTCCCCCCAAGATTTATTTATTATTTATGGGGTACAGGCCAGTGATGCAGGGATGGGGGCTGTGGAAAAACTTACCAGGGACAGAGTGGGGAGCAGAACAGGCAGACTGACTGAAATACACTGCTGAGGGGAGCAGCAGGCCAGACAGGAGAAATCTGCTGCGCCATGTGGGTCACCTCCCAGGCCAGGGATCAAACTTGAGCTGAAGTGGCTGCGGCTTCTTAGTGCTGTGCTTTAATCTACTGCAACAACCCACTGTACCACCAGGGAGAACCCATATTCTGTTTTTCTTAGGTCTTTTACATGAACTACATGTAACAGCACCAGTCTTCAATGAATACCTAAAAGCTCTAATTCCCTGAACAATACTTTTGGAAGTTAATCATTTGTTATCATCTTTCATTTCAAAAAATTACATGAATTTTCTAGTCTCTTAAAATAGAGAATAAGGCTCTTGAGATAGGGTTTATATATAACATTTATCTTGTTGTTTCCTACTGTAACTAAGTTTAGTTTCCAATACACAGGAAGTACTAAATATATGTTTAAAAATGCATAAATAATTGAATCATTGAAAAGATTTTCTTTGAAACAAGCCTCTATTTTTATGATATGTTAGTGATTATCTGTTTCCTTCTGGTGACTGAGTTTTAAAAAAATCTGAATTATAGCTCAGCAGAAAAACATTAAAAAATAATGTGAGATGTATGATTTTTTTTTTTGCCATAAATACTCTGAGATAAGGTCCTTTAAAAATTGATAGGAGATTTGGAAACTCAGATTCACTTCAATGGTTTTGTGCTTTTTGAATATTATTTCAGCACTATTGGAAAGTTTAACTTCATTAATTCACCCATAAAAAAATGGCCAAATATTTCAACTAAGTTGGAGAGCAGCTTAATGAATGCCCAAAAGGTGAGCAGAATCAATAAGGAATAAATGCGTGTTGCAAGCTTTATAAGCACCACTTAGGGCAGGAGCACAATGCTATAAATACTCATGAAAGAGACTTGACCCAGTCAGATGGTTGTCAAGTAAGTGGTGGTTTGACAGAGACCCACTTCAGTCTCTCTAAACCTCAGTGTCTTCATTTTTAGAATAGAAATAAAATCTTCCTTTAATCCTATGGAGAAGTTCTGTGGAGTTTAAATCTCTATGAAAGGACTTTAAAACTACAAATTATATCCACTGCATATATATATATATATATATATATATATATATAAGTGTCAAGTTTCCTTTCCCTCCAAAAGAGAGTAAGGTTTTGTTATAAGTAAAATCCCAAAGCCTCAAAAAGTTTTTGGTCATTCAATGAAATACTTAGTTTTTTTGTTTGTTTAAAGAAAATACATGTGTCTCCTGTGACTGCCAAATAATCAGTTTTTGACCTCTTATGTTAAATTTTTCAGAGGTGAATCATTCAAATATTGTTGAATATTTTAAACAGGTGAATCATCAGAAATTGGTACCAAATCAATGGATGCAATAAACTTTGTCATTATCCCATCTTAGATAATACCTATTTCTGGAAGAGGAGATGGATATGTCACTGCCTCACCCATTACTGGGATTTTGGGACATCTTGCTCTGTCTCTATGTAGACTACTCAGAAGTTTCTCTAACATGATGGCCTGCTATCTAGGGGCTCCAAAGTCTCATGCCTTAGAAAAAAGAGAGAAAGGTCGGAGCTGTATTACCTATTATGGGGCAGCCTTAGAATAAGAGCATTAGGTGCATCAGAATTTCATTATGTCTTTCAGTATTGGCAAATGCTACACAAGTGCTAATCTTTTGTATTTTTGTCTTCAACACAAATTGAGTTATTCCCAATAAGAGGAATAACTTAATCTCCTTAATTTTAAATAGGCATGTATGGAAATGATGTTGTTTCTCTTAATTATTTTTTTACATTTAGTGTTTTACAGAGGAATAAAATTATACCTATTATTATACTTAATAATTTTCATTGAAAAATAAATCAAATTTTAGTAATCATACTAATAAATTATAGTTGTAAATTATGTGAGAAAAAAAGAAGATATTAAGGATATGAGCTGACTTAGTAAATTGACTGAATAACAGAAAAGATTCAATTAATTCATTTCCATATCTGAAGAAAAATTCCAAGAGACTGATTTCTGTTTAGTGATTAAACATAGAAATAGAAAAATCTGAGTGTCCAGATTTTTCCAAACTTGGAAAATACGTTTGCTTCAAACTTAGAAAACCCTAATTTCTATTAGCGATCTCTGACAAAATGATGAGTTTAGATGGAAATGAGTATCAATTGTCCATAGAAATAGTCTTTCTTTTTTTCTTAATAAATTCCGATTTCAGACTTGAAATGATGTTTACCTTTCTTGGACTCCTTAACTTCTAGACTCAATAATCTGATTAACAAAGGGTGCACATTTGGGGAGGCTTGACTAATGGAAGAACGCATGCTTTTCTTTATTTTTTACCCCAAAGAATAGTTAGCTATGGATGTGGCGGAGGAACACGTTAGCAGCCATCTTGGAATAGGTTTTTAACTTGCTAAATTAATAGGCAGGACAATAGGACTTAATGAATAGGAGTGGCAGGTTGTTGTTAGAGCTGACCAGCCCGCTCAGACTTCGATGTGAGAGAAATAAGTATCTGCTTTTTTTTTTTTTTTAAAGATTTGCTTATTTGTGCATACAGAACTGGGGTACAGGCCAGAGACTCAGGGGTGGCGAAAGGCTTCACCAGAGACAGAGTGGGGAGCAGAACAGGCAGATTGATGAAGTACACTGCTGAGGGGAGCAGCGGGCAGGTCAGGAGAGGTCTGCCACGCCATGTGGTCACCTCGGGGCAGAGGGGGATTGAACTCATGTGGAAGTGGCTTTAGCTTCTCAGTGCTGTGCTTTAATCTGCTGCCTCACCAGGGAGGTCCAGTATCTGCTTTTTAAAGCTACTGAAATATTTTTCCCTTCAAAACCAATCCTAATAATAAAAATGTCCTTTCTGTTTGTAAGTATGTAGTTCTTGTTCTGTCTCCTCTGTTTCAGTTGTACGCTCGCCTCTCTCTCATCTGTTGATCTAAGATATCTTTTTTCTTTTGCATTTATTTCTCACTTCCCTTAAAAATGACTACTAAACTTTTGGTTGAATTACCCCATAGCAATGAGTAAAGATACAGGTCTTATGCTTCCTGTTCTTACATTTTAAAATTTGGAAATATACTAATTTATATTTATCTTTCCTAAAAATAAAGACCAAATCACCTCATCACATGATTTTTTTTTCTTGATGACGAGTCTGCTGAAGATTTCTAACCTCCAGTGAGTGAGTGGATGTTTCATGATTGACAAATGTTTCCCCATTCTGACTAAAGTCACAGAAAGGTTATATTTACGTTTCAAAAGTTTCAACAAGTCAATGTTTTCTTAAGTTTATGATTTAAAACTTTTGCCTCAAGGGTCTGCTCTGGAGTGGGAAACTCTAAAATGTGAGTCATAGCTTAGAAGGGAAAAGTCAGCTAAAAACAAACATAAAACTCTTCACAGAGTTGCTATTTCATTTCTAGAAATTCATTCTTGTTTCCATAAATGTAATCAAGGTTTAACCTCTGATCTCTGGTCATATCTCAAAGGTTTTTACTAAAAAGTCGCTGGCAGAAAATTCACTTCTTATAATTTCAGCTACATTAAATTGTCATTTTAAGGTGTTCAAAATGTAATAAACAGAATGTAATAAACCAGAGTACTTAACATTCATCCCTACTGAACACTTAGCCATTATCTCAGAACTAGTCCAGATTCCTGTTTTGCATCTCTATTAAGAGTTTACTTCAACCACACAGTCAGGTGATGTATTAAATCTAATTGTATAGGGACCTCTTTATGGAACAGGATTTTATGCTGCCTCTCAATTTTCTAAACTGTTCTTTTTTTTTCCCTTTCAATAATTAATTTGGTGCAAAGTCTCATTTAACATTTTTTGAAGATGTGAATGAAACTCTTTTGACATCTTTAAAAAAAGATGAAAAGCAAAGCATGCTTTAATCTTCTGGGCTTATTTTAAATAGTCATGGATTTTAGTTTGTAATGCTGATGCTATAATTGGGAAGTCTGTTTAATTCTATAAAAATGTACTTTATTCTATAAAATTATTTCAAATTATACCTTCATATATGGTACACACACACACACACCATCTACCCAATTATTAAACTTTTAAACTTGACTCATATAGAATTTTATACTAATAATTCCCCTTTTTGTGTGTGTTGTAGGACAACTTTACCTTAATTGCTGCACATGTTAAAAGGAGACAATGACACTCTATCTTGTTCTGAAAGTTAAATAAATAAAGTGCAAATCACCATGAAATACAATGTAAGCTCCTTGAGGGTTATCACCATCTCCTTCTATCTCACTGTCTGCACCATGCCTGGGAAATTAGGATCAACCAATACTTGTATCTCCGTATCTGCTATGATAAAAGTATAGGAGAACATACTCCAATTACTGAAAGCCCTATATAAATCTATTTTCTTCTGATAGCCTTTATATTATTGTGACTCCTTTCCCTGCTGCCTTTTTCTGACTACATGTTCTTTGTTCATTTTGCTCAAAGTCAGTTGTGACAATAGTGGGAAAATTAGAACTATGTCTTCTAACTTTAGAATCAGAACTCTGAAGAATAACAAAGGATATTCTATATATCCTTATATTTTCTCTGCTGAGATGAGCAGTGCATACAAAAACCAAAACATAACAAAAAAAAAATCTAACAAATCCCCCAAGGTTGTTATAAGATCACAATCCCATAATCAAGCCAATCCTCCACCGGATCTATTATCAGAATTTGCATAATCAATCACTGATAAGAAATGATCATCCACTCATCACAGTCCTAGGTGCTGATGTGGCACTGAGTTCTTCATATTTCCCCTTGTTCGTAGGAGAGAAGAGGTAGAAGAAGGTGATGAAACAGAAAAGTAGGGACACCCCTTGCCTGAATACTACTTTTTTCCTGCACTTTCCCTACGTGTCGACCTTCATTAATATAACATTAAAAAATGTACATCCATTTATTCCAGAATTTATATCTTCCTACTGAAAATCAGGCTAACAAACTTTTGCCATACCATATCTGCTATTGTCACCTTATATGCATGTCCTTACATAGTACAGCAACCTTATATAGTACACTCCAAATAAAACCTATCATTACTTTCCCTACCCTATATTCAATTTTCCTCAATATTTTTTAATCAAATAACACAATCCACACAGATATTCATGACAAAAACTTTCATGGCAACAATTATTTCCTGGAGTGCTGCAATCTGTTGTAATTTCATTCTAGAATGTAGTGTTATTAGATATAAACTATTCTGTTAAATATTTCTTCCCTAGTTACCCCTTCTTAGTGTCCCATTGAAGAATATTCTACTCCATTATTCTATATGCTGTGGCACTGGGACAGAAGCCTTGGGGCTTGGGATTTGCCTCCATGGACAAAGCTTGCTCTGTTTTCGCATGACCTTGTCACTTTGGCCACAGTGAACATCTACATTTTGGGGTGGTTGGCATATTGAACCACCACTGCCTGCTGCCACTGTTGGCCACTGCTAGCTGTCTGAGCCCCAGGGGCTGCTAACACTGAGGGTAGGCGGTGGCCAAAAGCCTGTCACTTCACTTCTGTTGCCTTCCAGTTGCCGTGTGTTGGTAACAAAGGGCATGTGCAGGGGCAGTGGGGTGGGGAACCCCTGCTGAGTCTTAGCCTCCAGGCACTACTACTCAGGGGGAAGTCAGAGAGCAGGAGTAAACCCTCGAACATTCTATAGACTCTAGGCCTCTATTACAAAAGTAGTTGCCCCTGGAACAAGATTTATGCCTCCATTTATTCAAAGCTATTTGTCCACCTACCCTTGACATTATTCAATAAGGAATTTAAAGTAGACTACTATCATAAATTGATAAAACTGTAATACAATTTAAAGAATTGGAATAGTGAGAAAGACAGGATATGTCTATTGTGAGGGCCAAGTATTTCCTATAGTTATGTTCCAAATTGTGCTCTGAGTTTTCTGGCAGGAAAGCTGAAAAACAGAGACTAGATGTATTACATTTCTTATGATCAAAGAGAGGAAAACAAAATTCCATGTTTCCTTAGAATAATTAAAGCTTTCTCCTGTTTGCTGTTTCTTATAATGGACCTATTGCTGTGAGAGTAATGTAGGGCAATAAACAACACAAATTATAACTATAACACAATAATAATATCAACAATAACAGCAATAAAACCATTGTAGTGGCATTGATTCTGTGGAAGGCTAGGGTATGAAGGTTAAAATACATAAGCTGCTGAAAATGATTCATTTTCTAGGTCACATACAAAGGCATATTCAATTATTGCTTCCTATGGCAGTAAACTTTTGACCAACTCTCAGCAATCCATGATGTGTGCAATGGGAGTGCTTAATAAATGCTGAGCCAAGCTTTCAAAGTGCCCAAGCTCCTCCTGGATTGTAAGTATTGCACTTTTGAAGGCTGTTCTCTAATAATCTGGTACTTCATTGTGCTTAGTCTGATTCAGTATTGATTAAGTTCTCAGCCTTTCTGAGTTCACCACTCTTTCCTGTCAGTTGAAGATGATTGCCTCCATTTCTTTGCCTTTTCCAGGGAAATGTATCCCTTTCAAAATGCTACCTGAACCAATTTCTTAGCATTTGAAGGCAGAGCAAAGGTATGCTCTAATGAAAAAGGGATCATCTACAACACAATTTCTATAGCTCAAACAAGAAACTGTGGATTTATAGATTTTAGAGGAAGAAAATCAGTAAATGGGATTTATGAAAAATTATACCTGAAACCTGAAGACATGAGAAAATTCAGTTGCTGCTATAATCCATGATCAGAAATTTCATAGCTCTCTTTACTCAACTTCATGCCTTCAATGTTGAAATAAGGGAAAGGACAAAAACAACTGTATTATTTTTATTCTGGTTGTAGGATCATTGGATTTAAAATTGATATACCCAGAGTTTTGAAGAGTCATTTTCTCTAATAGCAGTGGGCTTGCAGATAAATATATTTAAGTTTTTCAATGCGAGTTTCTATTTTCACAAAAGAAAATAGTTGAAGAGACTTAGACTAGATTAATGGTTCTCAGCATTCCAGGTCCAGCATTCCCTTGTTTAACAAGTGAGTGCCCTCTTTATTATGCTGACATATAATCTGCTACAGCTAGAATTACCAGTGAAATATGTTTAACACTTAGCATAATAAGTAACTATATATAAAGGTGAATTAAAAAGTTACTTCTAATTAAATAATAGGTATATTTCAATAGGCAAATGTTAAGGTATAGCTACAAAGAAAGACATCAAAATGGACAGAAAGTGTACTTTCTTATAGAAAGATTTTGGATTTACTGGATACCAGATGATCAAAAGTCATTTGGTCAAATTTTTGTACATGCTAAGAAAAAGAAAGAACTAAACTTAACGGAACAGTGAAAAGATCTGTAAAGAAAGCAAGTCTTCAAGTAACATCATTTTGGTCAATGTCAGCTGTTAATTCTTCTCCCTCATCAATGTTATAATATTGCCATGTTGAATGCAATGACATTTGAGGACCTGCTGTATATTAAAACCATGCAAAAATAGCTTTTTATAAGTAAAATAGATAATTTCCAGTGCAAGTAACTACAAGCAGATATTCCCATTGATACAACTACCTATCTAGAGCCATAGTCTTAAAGTGTGGTTCCTGGACCTGCAGCATCTGCACTGACTTGGAACTTGTGAAAAATGCAAGTTCTCTGGCCTCTATACCCATTGAATCAGAAGCTGTACTCTCTGTTTTACCAAGCTGTCCAGATAATTCTGACTTAGGCTAAAATTTGTGAACCTGATCTTGAAAGGAATCATGCAAACCACATAACATGTGACATAAGTCTTCTTTTTGGGTAGTTGTCTTACTCCTTATAGGATAACTAGCATCTCTGAAATCCAACCAGAGTCGGGTACTATTCAGATCCCCAGTAATTACAGCAACCAAAAAAGCATTCACAAATGTATAGAATGTTTCCTGGAAGGTGTTACTACTCCTACTGACATAATGGCTGAAGCTCCAAGTCTATGATTCTATTACTTTCATGGAGGCAGAAGGAGACTAAAATTTAATGCAATTTGAGCTGAAAATTTTAAACATTTAGTGAAATTGCAATAGGACTTCTGTCTGGTGGCTAAACTTGTATTCCAGTATAGGTGTTGCTGGGTCTCATTCTTCAGAGGTGATTTTAAAGTATAATTTAGCAGAAAGAAGTGGACAGGTATACTGTGAAGCACACATAAATTCTGGCTCTAAATGTTGCAGGTTATTTGTACTTGTTCTTCAGATTTCTCCTGAAGATGCTGTAGTGTGGGTGGTTTACACTACAAGTTAGTTACCATTGAGCACACCATTAATTTTCCTAATAGGGATTTGGGGGTGAGAAGGGATTGTTAACTCTCATCGCTTTGTCAGCTGTTCTATACACTCAATCTACACAATATCTCAATCCTGCCTAACCATAATAAAGATAAAAAAACTCAATACTTTGTGAGCATGAGAGAGTTCCATTACTAACAGGAATTTAAGCTGGCGATGACCACAAAGAGAGTATAAACTAGCTAAAAGCACTACATGTTGAAAATCAAAACTGTCCCAGATTATGTTCATTATATTAGTCCAGGAATAGATTTATGATTAGAATTTTTAAATGAAATATTAAAAAATTTTTGAATTTAATTTCTGATTCATAACAGGAACAAATGACATATGGAGTTTCAATCATCAATTTGTATTTTGTCCCTTTTCACCATTTGCTCTTCATTTTGACTAATTTCTTTCCCACAGAAAATTAACAAAGGAAAAATAGTTGAAGTAAAATGCAGTCTTGTAGTTTTTATGCTAATCAAACAACATGCTGACAACAGCAGTCTAGTTTTAAGATAAATTGCTGGTGTGATGGTTCTCTAATTGATCAACTGACCTCTTGACATAGCCATGAAGGGAAGATATTCTCCTTCATAGAAGTTCAGAGTTTCCATGGCTTTTCTAAAGCTTTTCTAAAGCTTTCATTTTATGAATGTTCAATAAATTTGCGTGTGAATTCTGAAATCAATGGCAGTTTTTCTTTTTCTTCATTTCTTCTTTGTTTTTAGTGTTTATCAGTCACGATTCTCATTTAAGATGCAAGTCCCTCAATTAACCCAGAGATTTGTCGAGTAGATTATCTAAATTCAAGGTCCTGTCTCTTTTTTATGCATTCAAGAAGCAGAGGTGGAACAACTAATGTGCATTACTTCAGTGCTAGTGGTTAGCAGTAAGGAGATAAGTAACAAAGCAAGATGGGAACCAAGAATATGCCACAAGTGTAATGAAACCTTAGTGTGTCGATGAAGCACAAAGGAGGAAGATTTTGATTCATTCTGCCTGATAACCAGAGAAAGCTTTAGTGAAGAGGTGACTTATGTGGGGATGAAGAAAACTGTACTTGATCCACACAACTATAAGGTATAAATGTCCTTAAAGTGATGGCTTTACAGAGCTCATCAGATGTTTAATATTCAAGAATAACTCACATTGATGTAATCTGTTTTTTTCACTGTTAAACAGTAATTCACAATCACTCATAATTTATTAGATTATTTTTCTATACTTAAATGTTGGTGTTTTCTTTTTTTCCAGTTTAGAAAATCTACTGTAGAGCTCTCTTTAAGTCTTATTTGCAATTATCTCACCTTGGAAAGTGAGGAAGAGAAAACAGGTGTTAGTCTGTTAAAGGGAAATTGCTTACAGAATATTATGTATTATCACCACACATTGGAAAAGCAGTAAAACCATACAGAATATGTGTTGTTTGAGGATATATAGAGACCCAGAGCCACTTTGTATACTTGACATGACTTTATAGTAAGAGAAGGTTAACTACAACAATTATAAATATATTCACGACAGCTAGTTTATGTTTACTCTCTAATTATTTTGTTGTACAGAAACAATCAAGAAGTCCACAAACCTTGGATATTAAAAGAGGAAGATTAGATATCTTGTCTATATTTAACTTCAATGTCTCCTTTAAGCTATTTAATCTGATGGCAGAGAAACCTAATTTGGGCAATTCTTTGTAAAATGAGCAAATTCAGGTTAGTTTTTAGTAGCTTCAGTGCTAGTGAATCAAATCAATATTACCTCTTCTGTCACTTCTTCCTGTAACTGAGTTTCAATGCAAAGGAAATGTTGCATGTGGAGAGAAGCAGATGCAGGGTACCGGATGTCAGGAGACTAACCTGAGGTCCATGTCCACAGAGATGTAGTGCTCCAGATGGTTTTAGTCATTAGCATCCCTTCATCTAGTATCTCCTGAAGTGTTCATGTTTACATCAGACCTGCAACTGGAATGAGCACATCGCATCATGCATCAGAGAAACTTCTATCCTAGGATAGTGGGTCGATGGCTCTCTACCCCAAATGAATGGCCTTGCCTCTCTCCAAGGCCTAGGGAAGGTGTGGGGCTTTTCAGGGGCCAGGGGAATTAGTGATGCTGCTTCTGAAGTCCTAGGTAACCCCCACTACCTGCAGAAAATTATGGTAGTATAGGAAACGCTATCATGACTTCCCAAGGTTCCAGATTCATAGGCATTGCTTCTTACAGATGTTCATTATATGTATATATTCTGCCTTAGATAATTGGTATTTGTATATTTAATTTGTTCCCATTCATGTTTATATGCTCCTCCAGGAAAAAATACCATGCCTCATTCATCTTTGCCTAGCATAAAATTTTATATTCTTTAAGTTCTCAAAAAAAAAAAAATATGCCTTTGGAATTTCTATTAGCAAGTCCAGAATATGCAATACAACATCAAAAGTGAAAACGGAAAGCATACATATGTGAAAGGTTTTAACTACAAATAGAGAAGTCTATCCCAATCAGCTTAATCAAAAATACCTTCATTATTATTATTTAATTCCCACTACAGAAAGCAGGGAGGTAAAACAAGCTTTGACATTAACTGATACAAAGACTGAATAAATTCATCAAGGCTTCTCTGTGTTCTTTCTTCTTTCCACTTTGTTATCTACAGATACAGCATCTTAAGGCTGCTTCCCCTGTGGCTGGCAGATAACTGCCAGAAGCAATTAATAAAGACCTAAGAAACCTCCCTCAGCCTTCTCTTCTTACAGGTAAGGGAATTTATTCCCAGAGAAATTAACTATGTGGCCCAGAGATGCATTAATTGATTTGAAATATTTACTTATTGCTAGTTTGTTTAAGGTTTTTTCCAAGTGCTGAGGATAATAAAGAGCTACAACTTCCTGTTCGTTATGTAGATTACATTTCAAAGAATGCTCCCAATGCTCTAAATTGGTTAAATCTGTGGTGTGTAAAAAATATCTGATAGCATTTTACAAAATTTGGTATAAATTCAATATTAAATTGCATGAAATTTATAAGACAATATTTTCACCAATTTCAATGGTTTGGGGCCTGTTTGAATAAATTTCATTTTGCAAGTCATTTTATCAAAAAGCTTAACAATCACCATTATCCTTTGATTAAGGCATATAAAGTAATCAGGTTACTATTTTACAACAGTTTATAAAAAAATATGCTTCCCCCTCCAACTTTATTGAGATATAATTGTCATATAACATTCTGTAAGTTTAAAGTGGGCAATGTGATGGTTTGGTACATTCATATATTACAAAATGACTGACACAGTAGGTTTAGTTAACACCTCTGTCACCTCATGTAAGTATCAGGTCTTTATGTGGTGAGCACATTTTAGGTTTACTCTTTTTTTTTAAATATATTTTTAAACAGATTTATTTATTTATTCATACAGAACTGGGGTAGAAGCCAGAGGTGCAGGGGTGGTGAGAAGTTTCACCAGAGACAGTGGGAAGCAGAACAGGCAGATCGGTGAAGTACATTGCTGAGGGGAGCAGCAGTGGGCGATCAGGAGAGGTCTGCCATGCCATGAGGGTCACCTCTGTGGCCAGGTAACGAACTAGCACTGAAGCGGCTGCAGCTAGCTTGCAGTGTTGCATCCTAACCTGCTGCACCACCAGGGAGGGCCTTTAGGTTTACTCTTTCAGGACTTTCAAGTTTTAAGGTTTCAAGTATTATGATACAGTGTCATTGCTGACTGTAGTCACCACTCCTGTGCAGCACGGTGGCAACTTCAGGTAACAATGACACAAAACTCATGTAAAGTTACATTCTACACAATACAATTAAGTTGGCAGAAAAAGAAATTTGCCAAAACATCATCCTCTCACCAACCTAAATCCTCCATCGAAGGAAACAAAGCAAGGACAAAAAACACAATACCATGTGACTGGGGGTACTGCTGGACCCTGAATTGTTTAGATGTGCAAGGTTAAAGGGTCCAGTCATCTGCATGCATGAACACAAAGAAAGCAACCCTTAGTGTGAAAAAATCTTTTAAATAGAATTAATTGGGAGAGAGAGAAGAAAGGATCTCAAATATTTTTCCAGTAAAACTTCAGAAATCACTCACACTCTCTTGAGGGTAAATGTCTAGCTACATAGGCTCAGCCCAAAGTGACGTGATTGAATCCTAAATACTTTCCACAAGTTTAAGGCACTTGTGGTGGGGCACTAGGAAGAGATTAAGTAGCTACCTGAGAGGCAGGGTAGAAGGAAAGACCCAAAAGTCAAAAGCGACCATATAATTTACCATGAAGTCAACACAGCAACTGCCATTATCTCCACAGAGGACCAAGAGTAGCCTGTGTGTCTCTTGTCCAAGTCTTTTATTCCAAGTATCTCTCCCAAGTGTCTCTACATGTTTCTCCTCCATAAATCTCCTCCTCTCCATCATCCCACCTCTAATTTATGTTACTCTTGCTCCTTCCCAATTGTCCTTCATTCAGGAAGTCTAGCTCATGGTGCTGGGACTTGTCCAAGGTGACCTCACATAAGTGGGGGTGGGGAAAATGGGGCCCATCCAGTGCTCTTCCCCTTTTTATGGACATGCTTTTTGTATAGTAGCAAACACAAAGGAGCAATAAGTTTTGCATTTGCTTTAATAGCAACACCGTCGATCTACATACATACAATCTGATAAAAATACCGCATTTTCCCTTAAATGAATAAAACCATAAAGAATTAAAGAGAAATAAAAAGAGAAATGTAATAGATATCAAGAAACAACATCTAGTCTCAGCAAGGCCATTTCATAAGTGTGAAGTAGGACAGATTATGTAATCTTAAAAGTGATCTCCTAGGATATCCACAGTTTTTCTGTCCATTTTTGCTGAATGTCATGCTTTCTGTCTTCAGAGAAGTCTTTCCCCAACTTCCAATCTAAATTAAACCATGCAATCTGATTGCATTCATTTTTTCTTTATAGGATTAAAAAAAAAGATTTATTTGTTTTCCATGAGTGGGAGCAGAACCAGGGAATCTAATGAAATATACTGCTGAGGGGAGCAACGGGCAAGACAGGAGAGATCTGCTGCATGTGGGTTACCTCTCTGTCCAGGGAGCTGCGGATAGCTTCATAGTGCTGTGCTTTAATCTCTTGTACCACTAGGGAGACCCCTATAGGATTTTTTTTTTTGTAGTTAATAAGATCACGTTTCAACCCTGTCTCCTCTACTAAATTCATGGTACATGAGAACAGAATTCACATCTATTTTATTTATACCTATATCCTTGGTACCTCTTTGTCCAACACACAGAAGATTCTCAATAGGAACTGATAAATAAATTAAATGCTCAGGGTCTTGATTTTCTCTTCTGTAAATCACAAATAACAATCACAACCTTATTAACAGCCATGAGTTACTATATATATCTTGAAAACAGTCATATACTGTGTGATATTATTATTAAAATAAAGTTAATTTCTATTGCTAGTATATCTCTTAACCTAGAAGTTTATGGAATACTTAATAAACTTTCTCCTCAGGTATTCTAAGTGTACTTTAAAATTCACTTTTAAAAATGTGAACAATGTACATGTAAAAGTTTGAATGAGATAGGCCTGATAAAATAAGTAAAGTTGGAATGTTATCCAACTTCAAAATATGGTCCTGATTGACAATGCTACAGTTGGAAAAAGTTCACAATGACAGGAGAATGCCAGTTGAACTGTGACAAGTGGACTTAGCGTGTGGGGCAAAATCCAAGGTTATCTTCATGCAGGAGACAGATGGCATTCCAGTTCAACAATGCAACCCAGAGATTGCTTATGAAAGAAATGAATTCAGGAGATGATAAAGTCAAACCATTCACTTTTGAGGGGAAATCATTGGCTGAGTTTCCAATAATTTGGCTTGTCAAACCCAACATCTGTTGCTTTTGTTGTGGTATCACTAAGCTCCTGATGACAAATTGAACAAATCAGAGTTAGTGTGGGATAACTAATAAACATCTTCATTGGTAAAATCAGCTAACACCAAAGGCAAGGTAGTGGCATCACTGTATGCAGCCTCCTGGTCAAAGCATATTGACTGTCCTTGTATACAATTCTTACACTCTTCAAGATTTTATATTTTCCATCTCTCCCAGAAATGACTTTAATTGTAATGCCCAACTTGTAAAAGTCACCCTAAAAGAAAAAATATACATATGTACAATATAATTATAAGAATGTCTTTCTGATATAGGATTATGTGTCACATTCATATATGTGATGAAACTGAAAAAAAAATTACACGGAAAATAGTTTCAAATGATTTGGCTGTGCCTTCTGCTTGGCCCATCTGTTGTTATTTTTTTTTTCCCTGCTGGCAAAATTTTAGACAATATTTCAATTTAACATCTCATAGAAAGTTATACAACAGAATAGATATACTATATTAACATTCCATTGATTTCTTAACTTTATATACTATTTTTTTTTCACCTTCAGTTAACAGCAAGGCTAAATAGATCATCCTGTTTCATTTGATACAGTTTCTTTGATCTCCTAGTGAAAACTACATTATATATCTAGCTTTCCTTTATGCTATGTAATAGATAAATTGGAGTTCATTGATATGATTGCTCTGTGGGTGAAAAAACTAATGTATAGTATTTAAATGACTTGTGGTTGATTGCAGATGAGGACAATGGGCTCAGGAATCAAATGTAGAATATGTATAAGCCTCTGAATTAAGCTTTTAAAGTAATTAACTCCTATCTGAAACAGACTTAAAAACATGAGCTCATAATTCCTTACTAAGATTGACCTAACTGAAAATAAACCCTGCATTTTGGTAAAAGTGAATCTATGCACCTATTATTCATTCATTAATTTTTTTCCTTTAATCAGAATGAACTCAGTTCTGACCAGGTTAGGGTAAATATGAGGTTTCATGAACTTTAACATTCAGTTTCTTCTGAGTAGACTATAAAAGCTTTGTAACTGCAGAAACTTCAGAGTAAACACAGTTATTTCCGGATATTCCCCAAAGGGAGTTTTATATAATCTCTGAATAAACTCTGTCATGTTCCTTGCTGCCATGTTTATCGAAGATTGGATGCCCAAAGGGTTACAGATACACCTCTGTGAAGAGGAGGAACCATTTTCCTTGCTCCCAGTTACGTGCAGCCTGCATGGATTGCAAGACCCTGTATGCCATAAACCAGAGTTTCTGAGTGGGAGCTTCTGAGAACTAAGGGTGAGCTGAGTGGATTACTATATGTTGTACGTTATCTAACATGGAAGGCAGGCTGCCAGCTACCTTATGATTTTCCAGTTTGAACTTGCAAACTGGGAATTGGAGAAGACATGGGTAGGCACACTAAGATACTTGGAAGAGACACATGGGTAAGAGACACGTGTGGAGGCTGTTCCTGTTAGAGCCAATGGCGCCATTACCTTGATTTGTACTTTGATTTTGAATGTTGAGCCTTTCCTTCTGTCCCAGTTCTTGAGGACCTGCCTAACGACAGATTTCATTCTGAAGGGAAGAAAGTATCAAGGTCAAACAAAGGCAATGGGTGTGATGTTGGAAGTAGAGGTTAGAGTGATATGATTTGAAGAGGAGAGGAAAATATGGCTAGGAATGTAGGCAGTGCAGAAAAGGAAATAAAGTAGGTTCTCGTGAGAGCCTCCAGTAGGAATGCAGCACTGTAGACAACAGAATTTTGGGTCCAAGAGGTCTGGACTCCTGACTCACAGAACCATATGATAACAAACTTGTGTTGTTTTAAGAAACTGAGTTTCTTTATTACCATCTGATATGTCCAGATGAGCTTTGTGCATATTAACTGGCAAGGCTACCTATTTTTCCTTAGTAGTGAGAAAACACTCTTTAGTAGTATTACTATTTTTATTTGTGACTCAGGTCACTTTAAGAAGAAATGGGAATGTTCCAAGTAAACAAACTGTGCAAAGGAACACCCATATGCCCAGTGGAAACCTCCAGCTAGGGTGCCGTTTACTTCTTGCCAGGTTGGCTAGCATGCATCATGTCTGTTCATGGGCTCTTTCTCTCTTTCCCCGCAGACACTGAGCCCCCCTGCAGGCAACAGCTGCCACCTCTGTTTCTGGGTCATTTTCTCTACCTTTCTCTGTAATCCTTGTCCTAATGACCCATTCTGAACTCCCTTTCCTTGAAAGCCTGCCCTACCAAAACTGATTCTATCATTTCCAAGCTGTATGAACTTGATTAAAACATAAATCGTTGTTACTCATCCATAAAATAGGAATAATAATACAACCTCAGGAACTCAGAATTTTGAGATTGTTATTTGGTTTCTTAATGCATAGCAGTGACAGGTTAAAAGCAACCAATCTCACTGTGTCCCTAGTAAGAGACAGCTTCACATAACCTCCCTGCTAGGGGGACTCAGTCTTCATGGCTTCTTACTGCTGTTTTCTTTCCTGTAGGGATTTACATCTGGCTGGAAGTCGTATATCTTCTAGATGTATGAGTGTAGGTATAGTGAGGGGATGAAGTGAATTTCTAGAGAGCTCTGGGTATTTGAAAGACTCCCTAGGGTCAGGTCACATCATAAATTATAACAAATTACAAGGGTTGAAATTGAGGGCACTAGAATTTACAGTCCCTATATTTTCTGATGTTTCAATTCACTTGTGGGCAGGCGCAATTTTTTTTTTATATGCCCTTTCAATTTTTGCTTCGCTATTTTTCCTCTTTGTATTTCAGTCCCCACCACTGACTAAGAGCTCTATATAGGTGGGTAAAATGGTTTACATAGAGTGGTAGAATTTCTTCTCCCCACTTGATATTAATGCATTCGATATATGCTAGCAACATATAGCTTAAGGACCCTGATATTCTGATACTGACAAAGAGGGAAACCAGCAGCCACTAAGTTCTTGGTATGCACCAAGCACTGTGTCAGGTATTTTACATACAGTATTGTTTAAAACTTATATCAACTTTAAAATGTTGGTGTTAATATCTCCATTGTGTGGATGATTTTCCAATGTTCTGATACTGTCAAGACTTGCATATTGTGAAGATGCAAACAGCTAGCAAGTCACAATGCTGAGATTAGAATTTAAGTCTTTTCAGTTCCCTGAAGTCAGTACTCTTTACTCTGCCCCAATAATCTCTATTCTTCTGAGATTATGTGATAAATTGTTATATGGGGTATATTGCAGAAATTACAGACTCTAAAGTAAGGAGATTTTGTGGAAATAAAATTTTGTTATGGCCTAGTCATGTGACTTTGTCAAGTTACTTTTCAATTCCTTGAGGTTGATGATTACCAGTGGCATCACTCACGTAACGGGAGTACTTGACTAAAGAAACAGGGCATTTGAGTTCCAGCTCTTTAATGATCTGACTATGTGGTCTGGGAGGAATATAGAAGTTTTATCTCTTTTAAATCAGAATATTTATTAAAGTAAGGGCTTCAATTTATCAATTTAATGATAGTTGTACCCAGACAGGGCTAAACAAAATTCAAAAAATTCACTATTCGCACATTTTTCTTTGAACAATGAACTAGTACCCTGGCCAGCCTTGGCTCCAGTCAGATATATTTGCAGAACATCCTTTAGCTTGAAATAGAAATTTATTGCTCAACCATCTGTTACAATTAAGAAAAGGTTTGCAAATGTTTTCTATATATTTGACTAATCATGTTTTAGGGCCCCGTGGGTACTTTACAAATTGTATGCTTTCTCTTTTTCATGGCATCATTTAAAATCTGGGATCTGTTTCCAAAAATTTACCAGCTCTCTCTTATTATTTTCTCTCTTTTATTTTTTCCAAAGAAACTTATTCAGAGTTTCAAATGAAACAGAGTTAGCAAATTTGCTTCAAGAAGAAGTTGGTCTGTAAAGCAAATGAATTGTTTCTAATGAATGAGTGATTTAGATACAATTTAATGCTTGAATGTAGCAAAGTAAGTATTTGTAATTTCCAGTCATTGGACAATGCTCTGTCTAGAATCAACCTTCAAGAGTTAAGCTATTAAGATCCAGCTGCTGAGTGGAATCTTTGGTTCCCCTCCTAAGAAAACAATTTACCATAAGATGATGTTCAAAACCCTTGACCACAGACCACCCACCCATGTGGTAGTATTCAAAGTGTTCCACAGGGGGAAACACTCACCTCATTCTCCTTTCTACATCTCAGCTCTATATTGTATCTTATTTCTGTGTTTTAGCCATACTCAGAAAAGTGAGAAGAGGGAATTTGCATTTGGCCTCTGTTTCACTCCATTTTGTATTTTGCCTATTCCTTCTCCTGGTCAAGGGAATAATGGGAGAAGTGTATTCTCCCACAGTACATAAGAAGCAGCTTCTTCCGTACTGTGTCCACAATCTAAACTGATACAAAAAGAAAACCTGCATATTTCCAGGGCACTTGAGGGGCTGGCTATCAATGATGATGATTTAAGGATGATGAGAAGGGAATCCATTCATGGACAGTTGATTCTTTGGGTCTCTTCTGCTGCACTCAACAACCTCTAGAGTAGGCCTTCTTAATCTTACATTGGGAGAACTATTAAAGTAATCATGGGTTTTGGGTCGTCCCTGGTGGCGCAACGGGTTAGGGTGCAGCACTGCAAGCAAACCACAGCTACTCCAGTGCCAGTTCGATCCCCAGCCCTGGAGATGACCCACATGGAGCAGCAGACCTCTCCTGACCTGCCCACAGCTCCCTTCAGCCAGGTACTTCATTGATCTGCCTGTTCTGCTCCCTACTCTCTCTCTGGTGTATCCCTCACCACTCTGCACTCCAGTTCTGGATGCATCAATAAATAAATCTTTAAAAAAATGATGGATTTCAAGTCATGCCTGCATAAAAAATATAATAACAGTTCAGTACAGTTCAGGGTACTTTGGTAAGTAGGTATAATAATACTGTAATAATTGCTAATGTACATTTGAGTAGAGAGAGATAATTTTCTGTGCATCTATTTATTTGGTCAAATGCTTAGTCTCTCTCTCTCTCTCTCTTTTTTTTTTTTTTGGTAATTTTCATTCCCCACCTAGAAAATAAACTATGCAAGCCAGTAATACAGGTTTTCTGTTTCTTAGATTTCTAAAAAATTTATCTAAGTAGGCCTAGGGGCTTCCTGGTGGTACAAGGGTTAAGTCTCAGCTCTATCAAATGATAGCTAGCCACTGAAGCATGTGTTCAATCCCTAGCCAAGGAGCTAACCCACATGGCACAGCAGACCTCTCCTGTCTTGCCTGCTTCTCCCCTCAGCAGTGTATTTCAGTCAATCTGCCAGT
This sequence comes from Condylura cristata, assembly GCF_000260355.1. Lineage (NCBI taxonomy): Eukaryota > Metazoa > Chordata > Mammalia > Eulipotyphla > Talpidae > Condylura > Condylura cristata. The sequence goes on from NW_004567107.1 coordinate 21,417,693, forward strand.
TCTGCTCCCTACTCTGTCTCTGGTAATTTCTCTCACATCCTGCACCTCCATTCTTTACCCTAGTTTCCTCGACATATAAACAAATAAATAAATCATAAAAAAGGCCTAAAAGTCTTTTCTATTATACAGTAATCAGACACTAACCAGATTATTACTCATCTCAATTTAAAATAGAATAACTTTAAAATCAACTTATTATACAGGAAAAAGAAACCCAGGCAGTTTGTTAAGCCTATTTTAGTTTTTTTTTTTCTTTTCAAAGACTTAAACACTCATAAGATGAACTCTACTAAATAAGGGTGATGACTTCTTTCTGTAAATATTTTAAACTTTGCAAGTGACATGGTTTCTGTTATTCTGCTGTGGTATAGTTTTTTTCCATTTCTGCCATTGTAGAAAAAAGCAACCACAATACATAAAGAAATCGACATGGTTGTGTTCCAATAAAACTGCAAAATCATGTTTGGTCCATGAGCTGTTGCTAGCCTGCATTAAACAGCTAGCTTAAGTTGAACTGGATTTAATTTTTCTAAAGTTTGATAAATTTATAAGGAAAATATGTTAATTTAAATAATGTTGATCACAAAATTGTGACTGTATTGATACTTTGAATATAATAAAGTTATTAAAACCATAAGCTTAGATAATATGATAAAAATTTATAAACGGAAATACAAATTCATGCAAGGCTTTGATAATTATGTTTGATGGGATAACATGTGGTCATGTGGATTTTAATCCCAGCTCTATTTTAATTCTAACAGCTCCGAAATTGTATACATATGTTGGTTTCTTACTCTCTTTTATAGACTTATATATACATGTTACTTTTGCAACTGGAAATAAAGAATGGTTTTACCATTTAAATTAAATCTGTGTTTGACTTTTACTGTACAAATCCTCAATTCTGGATGAAACCTGAGATAAGTAGACACCTTTCATTTTCAACAGAAATAAGATAATTTCTGTTCTCACTCTTGATTACTGCTAAATGAAAAATCTTGCTCACACAAGCCAAAATGAATACTTTAGCACAATGTTCATTGTTTTCCAATGACTGACAGGGTATTATTTTTTCACAGAACCTAGAACATGTTTAAGGCAAGTGAATACATAGCAACTTGTATACTGAATTATTCTGAGGCTCACCAAGTTTCTTTTATAGTCAAGTTCCCAGGCTGATCAGAAGGTTCAGAGGAGGAACCATATTCAGACACACTTTTATTTTGCTGTTTACTAGGTGGTGTTCACTGTAATGACCTACACTGTCAAGTTTCCAAGCAATAGTGGAAACATTACAAAATTTTCTGTTAGCATGAAATTCCCTCTCCCTTTCAAATTTGGTTTATTTTTAAGCCCAAGAATATTTCAGTTGTGTTTAACCAGTTCATATGAAGAAAACCTTTTAAGTGGGCTAGTTTCTGTAGCATTCTCTTAAGTACTCAAAAAAAAAAATCCAGATAGTTTTTAAGTTACTAGTATTTCTATAGTGTATGTTTTAGTGCAAACACCATATTTAAAACTTTTCTCTGCTAAGGCACCAAATTCCTACCTTCAGAGAGTATATCGAAATGCTTTTTGTCCAGGTTTTTAAAAGCAGCCAACTAAACTGGTCTTTGCTCAATATAGCTTATCACTTTTGTGGCATCACTCAGAGTGTGATGTATTTCATCTTTATCTCTGGATGCGCTCTGAGACAATGCGAGGATTTTCTTTCTTTAACAATTTGAGAAATAAACCCTCATATGGCGTCCATCATTAATGTGGCATCATCAGAACAGAAGCCAATGTAATTTTCCCAAAACACAGCTTTATTTTTTTACAAGTATAAAAGCAGAACATTAAATATGTCTTGACTTGTGTTTGCTTTGGGCAGCTTATTGCAATGATAAAACTCTCTCTTGAATTTCTCCATCATCAAATCTTACAAATGCAACAGCATGACATTTATCAGTGAAATCTGTTTACTCATCCACCTGGATAGAAAAGTTCTTGTTTCTCAGTTTCATACATAAAATCTATTCATATTATATGACATGTCATCATTGTACTGAATTATATACTTTTGGGGAGTGAAATCTTTTCCAATTCTCCCAGTGAATCTTGTTTTATTCACTACAGTCTGGCATTTTTAGTTTCTCACAAACTAACTTTTTATCTTCTAGGCAATATGTTCTGTAGCTCAGTAATGTGATTTTGAGACTTTACACTGAATGCAACCTTTTCTTGATAAAAGCCTCCCTTCTTTTGAAATCCTAATAAATGTTTAAAATAATCAGCACTTTTCCTTGTCAAATAGCTGTGATTTATCGTTAAATGTCTACCTGAGATTTTTTAAGGTGTTGCAGCATTTTAACTTGCAGTGGACAAAGCCTTCTAATCTATGCAATACATATTTTGTAGTATTGATAACAAAAGGAAGGCAACAGGAAGACAGGGTAAATCTGGCACATACATATATAACATTTTATAATGAAAACTTTGCTTTGATCATCTATTGTATCGGGAGAATCATCTCCCAGGAAGTTAGTTGGAAGGATGTGTGATCAACACTGTAGGAAATAATTTCAGAGGCAGTGGACATGAAGAGCAGAGGTCAGGAGGTACATGAGCTTTAATGGGAAACTTTAGGAAACACACTGTTCATTAAAGCCCTTCTGGAGAAGGCCTGGAGAGAAGGGCACCATCACCTGTGGTTGATTGTCAAAAGCTTAGCTTGTTACTAATAATACTAGGGGTGGGCCCTCTCTGCTGGCACAACAGGTTAAAGTGCAGCACTATGAAGCTATCCACAGCCACTTTAGCATGAGTTTGATCCCTGTCCAGGGAGGTGACCACATATCACAGCAGACCTCTCCTGTCTCACCTGCTGCTCCCTTCAGTGTATTTCAGAACAACTGCCTATTCTGCTCCCTGGTCTCTCTTTGGTGAATCCTCTCACCCCCTACACCTTTAGCCTGTACCCCAGTTTTGCATGCAGAAATAAATAAATCTTTAAAAACATAATACTAGAGACCCTCCCTGGTGGTGCAGCGGGTTGGAGTGCTGCACTGTGAAGGTAAGCCAAGTCTTGATGGCTTCAGTGCGAGTTCTATCCCAACCCTGGATTGATCCACATGGTGCAACAGACCTCTCCTGCTCGCCAGCTGCTCTCCTCAGAAGTGCACCTTGTTGATCTGCCTGTTCTGCTCCCCAGTCTTCTTCTGGTGAATCTTCTCGCTGCCCCTGCACCTCTGGCTGCACCCCATTTCTGTATGCATAAATAAATAAATATTTTTTAAAAAGAAAACATGCACCTTGTTTAAAAAATACTAGGGGTAATGGGCCCCAAAACCTCAGTTAGGATATTTCATTGAGCAGTGAGAAGTTCAGAGGACAGTCAAGGAAACTTAGAGATCAGTAAGAGAATATAGTAATCCTGTGGCAATATAGATGATTAGACAACAAGATGGCTGTCAAATATATACAATCTGAAGAAGGTTAGTATGCATATTCAAGGACTGTGAATGGGTCACCTTAATTGAAAGACAAAAATTTTTTTTTAAAGATTTATTTTATTAATTATGAATGCAAGAGCTGATGTGTAGGCCAGAGATGTGGGGAGTAAGAGGGTTCATCAGAGACAGAGTGGGAAGCAGAACAGGTGGATCTACTGAAATACACTGCTGAGGGGGGCAGTGGGTGACAGAGAAGAGGTCTGCTAGGCTAAGTGGGTCAGCTTTCTGGCCAGAGATAGAACTCATGCTGCAGTGGTTACTGAGAACTTCATAATGCTGAGACTAAACCTGTACCACCAGAGTGGCCTAAAAGTCATCATCTTTTAGAGAGAGTCTTAACTTGACCCTTTTGATTAAAGAGATCAGTTCCCCAAGAGGAAGAAATAGGTAATATAATGGCAGGAACAGTCTTTAAAGTTACCTCAATAAATATTTATACCCATCTACTTAGGTGACTGTATCTTGGTAATAGCGTAACTTCTAGACAATTTGAAGTCTATGGATATAGGGTATGATTGACATTATACTATTTCATGGACCCTCTTAGAAGAAAAACCTGTAGGAAATCCTCTTGAAGATAGGTTTACAGTAGGACTTCTGGTTTTGTGAGTCTAACATTAACTATTTGTCCTGTAGAGGCAGAACACTTGATCATGGGTACCATGTGATCATACATCCCAGAAGTCTACTTTATGAGTTGGATTCTGCCAGGCCCACCAGGTTAATGAGGTCAGGCAGATGCAACATTGGTTCATTGTAAGATGAAAATGGTGCATCTATCTGTATTCAAGGCTAACCAGCACTACAAGATACTAGTAAGTTGTATTAGCAGTTAGTTTAGGCCCTCACATAATCCAACCCAATTTGTTTCTATCTTAGCTTGTATCTAAAGCCATGCAGTGGCTTGTGGTTGGCTTATCCATAGTCAGATTGATTTGTGGTTGTAAGTAAATAGACAATGGTTATAATACAGCCACACATGAGAGGCCTAGAGAAAAAATATTCCCGATGAACAGAGTTAAGTAGTACACCTGGTTGATAACTCTGTGTGGAAGAAGATGTGGTCTTAGGCGAGAATATAGGCAGAAAGGGCGACGACCCGCCAGCTGGTCAGGTACCTTAAAGGAAAAGGATGAGAAAATCAAAGACAAGGGAGGTTAGTGAAAATGTGTTTGGGCATATGAAAGTGGATACTACATAAGAAAATTATTTAAACAGCGAGGTTGGGAGGAATACTAATAGAAGCCAGATAATCTTGTTGGGTGTCTTTTAATACTTCTTTGCTTTAATATGACTGTGAGTAGACTAATATAGCTACTTTGGTCTTGAAACTTATAGTTACTTTGTGATGAGGATTTTAGTCAATATTATTTAAGTCACTGAGATAAGCAGAAAATGGGTATTTAAAATGGTTAGTGGGGAAGGAATACCAACTGCTGTAGTTTGTCTCATTAATTTCCTTCTTCTGAGTTTCCTCTTCGTAGAGAGGTCAACTGGAATCCGGAGACTCCATAACCTGAATAAGTATGTAAAAATGGATTTGTTCTGTGCTAGAGGTAGAATGTGGCAGCCACAGAGATCGTTTGCTCAGATTTCCTTTCTAGAAAGAATTGGCTCGAAGGCCATTTAAGAGGGCACTGCATTGCAGAGTTTGAACCACAGCCACAATCTTTAATGAATGGCAATCTTTAATGAATGGCAGCTTGTAGTTGGGTAATTAGATCTGGTTGTTTATGTCCAATGAGAGATTCCTTTATGGGACATCTCTGTGCCACTGTGATCTGTTCAGCTGCCTGATATTTTCACCAGACTGCACTATGATCTTAGAATTTTTCTACCTAATATTCCTTTCTTTCCTCTTCCTTTTACAGGTGGTGGCCCCAAGCATCATAGCCCATGGAAGTCCGATTTGGGGAGGAAGTGACTAATATCATCAGCTTGTCATCATCTCCTGGGTACAAATCCATGCTCATCAGTTATCATCAACCTCATTTATGAGAATGAACTCAGTTTAGCAAACATGATCCTTTTTTTTTTTTTGTACTGGCATTCAAGGTTAAGGTCCTGTAATGAAATCACAAACAAGTGTTCAGTGACTGTCCACAGAATCACTGAGTTCCAGATACTAGTTTAATTTCTTTTTCTCAGTTTCTTACTCTCAAGAATTCACTAGTGACATCTTTCAGAAGCTTAGGTTTCTAAAGAACCTAAGAAACTGCTCTAGAAAAATCTTCTTCCTCCCAGTCATGCTCCCTCTTATTTTTCTTATGAATCTCCCTTCTCATGCTTAAATTGCCATTTTCCTTCTTCTCTGCTATCAGTCAGTCCTAACCTTACATAGTTTTGTAAAGGGGAGAAGCAACTCTGCAAGTAAACCTGTGAGCCTGAGTCTTTGTTTCTGTTTTGGTGTGTGTAAGACAAGAGAAAATGACACCTGATGTTCTACTGAGAAAGAAGAGGAAGGAAAGAAAAAAAAATATATATGTATAAGATTAACACCATGTGCTATAACCCTGTCACATGTCTTTTTAGCAAAGAATTTTGGGAGCCTGGAAATGTTAAGAGAGCATTAACTAAAACATTAAATTTTATGTAAAATCTTCCTTCTAACCCTGCCATGCTTGCATTAACTCTTTTGTCTCTACATTTACATAACTCTCCAGATTTTTACACTTACTCTCCCTCACTTATTTTTTATTTCCTGGAAAGTAGGTGATATTTTATTATACAAAAGTTATAAACAACATGATTATTTATTTGGTTGATTCTCCCACAGTCCCTAATTCATAGTTTGCTGATTTAATATAAATTGTAGCCCTATCCTATGGAGTTTTCCATTTATTTTATACCTCAGTATTTGTTTAAACATAAAATTTGCCTAAAATTTATGATTTTTGAACCTTTTTTTGCTGTAAGTTGTTAAATACTGTGGGATGAGAATAAGCAAAAACCACACCCTGGCAAACAAATGAGTGAATATTTAATGATAGCAATAGATCCAGAGAAGAGACAGTCTTGTAATTAGATCAGAAGTTATCATTTCACAATTATTTTTCACTCAAATATCATTAATTTTTAAGTACTTTACATAATTATATATTTTGGGGAGTCTAATTCATACCTCCATGTGTGCCTATGCTTCACTTCTATCAAGGCTCCATGCCATGTCCAATCCCTTTCTTTTCTTTATCCTGTCTTCCTACCTCCTGTCCCCTAAGGTAATCAGTATATTTTTTACAGTGTCTAAGTGTCTAAGAATTACTTTTGTTGTGTTTTGTCACTTTGTTTTCTATGGTTATTTATATTTCACAAATGAGTGACATTATTTGATAATTGTCTTCACTTTCTAATTTATGTCATGTAACATAATCGCCTTGAGATTCATCCATTTTGTCACAAGAAGCACAACTGCATTTTTAATAGCTTTGTAGGATTCCATTCAGTATACATTCCACAATTTATCCAACAAAAAATTTTTTAAATTCACATCATTTCAGTAGACGTTGGAAAATATTTGACAAGATTCAACATCTTTTTATGATTAAAAACTTTTAATAAAATTGTAATGAAATGAACTTAACATAATAAAGGCCACATATGACAAAACCACAATCAACATCATATTCAATGGTGAAATTATGAATGTATTTCCTGAAAGCTCTAAAATAAGGCATATGTATCCTAATGTTCAATATCACTGATGTTCAACATAGCAATGGAAGTCCTAGCTGGAGCAATTAAACAAGACAAAGACATCAAAGGGATCCAAAATGGGAAGAAAGTGAAATAATCACAATTCACAGATGACACACATACAAAGACAACCTAAAAACCCTACAAAAAAAAAACTACTAGAAGTAATAAAATGAATATAGTGAAGGGGCAAAATATAAAACCAACCATATTTATAGCAGCATTACAAAAGAAGAAGTACCTGGAATTCAATTTAACAAAGCAGGTGATGGACCTATATACTGAAAAGGATACAACATTGTTGAAGGATATAAAAGAAGACACAAAGAAATGGAAAGATATCTTGGGTTCATGGCTTGTAAGAATAAATATTGTTAAAATTGCCATTTCACCTAAAGCAATTTCAGTGACGTTTTTCAATAGAACATAGTTCAAGGAAATAGAGCAAAACTTTATATGGAACCACAAAAGAATGCAAATCTTGAGAGAAAAGAATCTTATGAGAAAAGAAAAATGGAGGTATCATATTCTCTGACTTCAAATTGTACAATATAGTGATAATAAAACCGTATGATATTAAAACAAACCAGAAACATATATCAATTGAACAGAATAAAGTCAAGAAGTAAACTCACATAGCTGTGAATAGGTAACCTGTGATGTAGGAGCTAAGACAATATAAAGCAGAAAGGAAAGTCTCTTTAACATATGGTGTTGGGAAAGCTAGACAGCCACATGCAAAGAGTATGAAACTAGGTCTGAGTTTAACTCTATAAACAAAAAATAATTCAAAATGGGTAAAAGATTTGAATATAAGGCCTGAAACTGTAAAACACATAAAAGAGAACACAAGCGATGTACTCCTAGACATCACCCCAGAGATGTATTTGGGAAATAAAAGAAAAAGTAAACAATGGAAGGGACTCTGTAAAACTAAAAAGCTTTTTACTGTGAAAGAAACTACCCCAAAGCCAAAAATGCAGTCTACAGATTGGGGGAAGAAATTTGTATATCACTTGGATAACAAGAGGTAGAGCACCCCAATCCAAAATATACGAAGAGATCATACAATCAACAATACAAAACAATCCAATCAAAAAGTGGGCAAAAGGTTTAACTGGACACTTGTCCAAAGAAGACATATAGATGGATGGCAGGCACCTGAGAAAAAACTCAACAGCACTTACTTTAAGGGAAATGCGAATCAAAACCGCAATGCTTTGAACACTTTTGTCTACATGTTTCTTCTGAGCTTCAAGTTGTTTTTTATGTCAGAATTTTGACCATGCAGATCTGAGTTGTTCTAAAGACTTGAGGCCTTATATCCAAATCTTTTATCTGTTAAAGATATTTTCTCATTATTATTATGATACACCACAGAATTAGGTGTTTCACAAACATATTTCCCATTAAATGTAATGCCCCCTCTTAAGTGACAGTTAAAAACTTTCCTACCTATTTTGCTGGAAATATATCAAAAATAGCATTAACATTGGGTTGATTTTCTAAACTGTTTACACTGGAATTTTCCTTTGCTTTTTGTAAGATGACTTGGGGATTCATCTCTTGTGAAAAGCCCTATTATCCTACATCATGTTCACTGAACTCATATTCCTGAAACAACCAGCAGGGAGTTTCTTGACTTGAAGCTTCTGCTCAGCTTTTGGCTTCTTGCATGAACCAGCGAGCGAGGCACAGCATGAAAGAAATCCCAAATCTTATTTTTCTGTCTCTTCTGAGGTCAAATGCTGATGCTAGCAAAAAAGATAAGTCTTTTTTTTTTTTTTTTTTTTTGCTTGAGCTCTAAGGCCATTTGAACTTTCTCTTTTCTCAGCATAAGACTCTCCAGGAAAATTTCAGTCCTACGAAACTGAGCTATTTCTCTTCTGAGATTGTCCATGGAAGTCTTAAGTCCTCATGTAAATAACATTTAGACCTAACTTTTCCATTTTACAAGCAGGCAGGACTTGTTAATCTCAGGTTGCAATAACTAGATTACACATGGAATTACTGACTTAAATGCATTTATAAATGAAGAGGCTTAAGAGACTTTGTGTTCACCATTCATTTTTCTCTATATGACACAGGTACTATGCTTCTCTGCATTTTGAAACATTAGCATAACAGTTCCTTGGGCACTGGAATAAGATGTTGGGGAGGACTAGAAAAATGGCAACAGGGATCGTCATGACAATTTGGGGAAAGCTGCAAACACTGTTATGTGTCTGTAACATATTTAGCCTTTTTGTCACCCAGTGTAGAACCACTCAAGCATGAGCATTGGAGACAAGCTCTGTTGCAAATTGTCAGCTTAAAAATATTCTAGTTTTATATTCAGAAGACCTGGGATCTTATCCTAGATTTCCCGCTCATTTAGCTTTATGATTTGGGTATTTTACATTTATCATCCTTAAGTTACTTTCCTGTACAGAGACAGTGATGCATAACAATCAAGTTTTGTTGAAGATTACAGGATCAAACGTGTGTGAAGCTTTGAATAAATTGTTCTAAAATTGTATGGTGCATTATCATTGGGGAGCACAGGGTTAGGTATTTATACTATGGAAGCAGGCAGGGAGCATCCATTTTTCTAGAAACTTCCTGATGGACAAGAAATTATTAAAATGTTCAGAACTTAAAACATACATGGAAATTGATTTCACTGGGATATGTGGTTATTACATGTATTAATAGAGGTTCTCAAGTTCCACTTACTCTTTTGTACTCCCTGAATGGTTAATGTATTTGAAAGTCTTACCTAGCGGGTCCAGCTGTTATGTGGTCATCTGTAGTATGTCAGTGACAAGGGTACCATCCTCATCCACAGAAGTGACCACTTCAGAGTCAGAGAAATGGAGTAAAGGAAGTTTTCAGATATTCTTCAGGACCAACCCCTTTCTCATCAGCACAGTTTGCGAGCATATTCCTGCATTTGAAGGACCAAAAAAATCACCTTGTGTTAATAAAGCTTATTCTTCCTTTCTATATTATCTATATTGAACTTAGTTTTCTTGTGAGAGAATCCCTTAAGGGAGGGAGACTGAATATTGATATTCTAGCACCAAAATCACAATTTAAATGTCTAAGACTAGGAAGGGAATATATAGAAAAAAAAAAATAGTGCTCATGAACTCCAGGAGATCAACTTCTAGTAAGGGAGACATATGCTTAAAAAGATAGTTAGAACATTACAAAGATAAAGTGAAAGGTGTGCAAGTCCTATTATGCTTCAAGCAGGTCTGCTTTAAAGCTCAGCGAAGATTCCAGTATGACAAGATGACTGAGTTTGTAACAGGCTGGTCCCCAGGAAAAGGGGAAATTCCAGGTTCTTTGCCCCACCCAGAAGGAGGGTGGGGCTGAGCAGAAAAGAGAAGGAATCTGAAGAAGGAAGCAGGATGGAGAGGCAGAGGGAGACCAGAGGGAGGCACATGGAGCAGTGAGGGACATATGAAGAAACCGTGCTTGTTTCTTGGCCTTGGACTGGTTAAAAGAGATGTGGGTGAGAGGCCCGTTGGGAGGTTGACTACGGCAACGTTTATCTTGATTTTGATGTTGCTCTTTTCCTCCCATTTTCTGACCATTTCTGACCCTTTTCTATGGGTCCCGGGCAGAAGGTGCTTTAGTTTGTCGCAAGATTTCAGGCCTTGCTTTGGGGCAATCCCTTTTGGGTTGACTTTTACCCACAAGGGGATGGGTAACTTCGGGTTTGATTTAGAAATTATATTCTTTGTCTTCTGTGTATTACTTTAATACTCATTGTATTAAAGTTCCTTTCCATGAAAAGGAACTTTATGTTTTATCTTGATACAGTAGATGGCAGAACTTATTTAGAGTAAGCAGGTTTGGGGGTTCAGGTGTGCCCCACTCTCCCTTCCCTGCAACAAGTTGAGTTTTAAAGGATAAGCAAATGCCAGCTGTTCAGGTAGAGGGGTAGGCATGAATAGAAACACAGAGCAAGGTGAAGGAGTAATGAGAGATTTAAGTAGAACACAAGACAGGGAATGCAAAATGAAGGGTTTATGCCATGTGAGGAACTTGAATTTTATCCAACAGTCAAACGAATTATTGAAGGTGATTGATTACATACTGTGGTACAGTTGTATTTGAGTTTTTGAAAAAAAAAAAAACAAACAAATGACAATCAATTGGTAAATTGGAAGAGAATGTGATTGGAAACCTATTCATAGTTCCTTTCAGTAATTTCAGAGATAGAATTTAAATGTGTAGCACTACATTTTTTTTTAAAGATTTATTTATTTATACATACCAAACTGGGGTACAGGTCAGGGGTGCAGGGTGGTGAAAGGATTCACCAGAGACAGGGAGGGGAGTGGAACAGGCAGATCAATGAAGTGCACTGCTGAGGGGAGCATCTGGAGAGTCAGGAGAGGTCTGTTGTGCCATGTGGGTCAGCTCCCCAGCCAGGGATTGAACTTGACTGAAGCAGCTACTGCTAGCTTGCAGTGTTGTGCCTTAACCTACTGCACCATCAGGGAGGGCCCATGTGTAATATTTTATATATTAGTTATATTTTATTATATGTTATATTTAAGTATATATATAAAGTTATATATACAATTTTTAGACAGAGATTTTCCTCTTTCATTTTCCATTTGTACTACACATATATGGAATATTTTCAAGACACAGGCATATCAGATTCCCTGGGGAATCTGGGTCAGGATATCTGAGTGGCTTCAGGGACAGCCACATAAATTTCAGGAACACTTGAGAGATACTGCTAACATAGTTAGTCATCCTGTCACCCACTTGAAAATGACTCATGCCCTGGTGCTGGGACTATGCTTAGCTGTAAACTTCTAGGTGGAAAATATCACTGAATTTTATACCAAAAGTCTGTCTTGCTGTTATTGACATCTTGGAAGAAAATGAGGTTTTATTATGATGTCAAATAATGGAGAAAATGAATTAAAACCTTCAGGACAGTATTAGCATGATCTCTGTTCATTAGGTTCTCTGAAATGATTTATTCAATTAAATGATTAATCATTTCAATTGCTAGTTATCCAAGGGACATCATGCTTGACTACACTTTTCGTATGATATAATCATTACTTATGTCGAGGGTTTTCTCCTTCACCAAATAAAATTTATGATGTTTACTCAGGTGTACTCCAGCATGTAGGTAAAGTCACAGAATATGACAAGGTATGTGAGAAAGTCAAGCAGTTACTGTCTTCAAAGTGTTCCCGCTGGGAAACCTGATATTTTTTGAGGTGTAACATTTCACATTTTGCTTATAAGTAATAACCTTAAGCTGCCATAGTACATTTCTGTAGGAGATTATTTCACATTAATTGGAAAAATTTTGAATGTGATTATAAAAAGGATAACCCAAGTGTCACATCTTCAACATGAAGATGAAATGCTAATTCTGGAAATGTTTTAGGGGAGAGACAATATGCTAGAATTAACTACTAGTCACACTACTATTCTTAACCTCTGAGGACCGTGGTTTCCTCCTCAGTGGGTAGTAAAACCTACTTTGCCAATGAGGTACAGTATTTAAAGTGCTTACCGTGGCAGACAGCAGATATTCCATAACTATACCTTTTTATTATTTGCTGTCACTTTCTGATAATTCTTTTCCTCTTTACCATGGCTGCTATTTTTTTCAGTTTTCTGTGTCCTCTCCTTAAAGCTTACTGATGGAGTACTACAGAAATGACACATGGGATACCCCTGACTTTCTATCTATAGCGTTAGCTGACTCCATTCATTTCCAAGAGCATTCTCAGAGTGCTCATGACTCCCAGGTCTTTATCTACAGTCATTGTTTTTTTCAGTAACTCTGGATTTGTCTATCTAATTGCATACTTGAAATCAGTACTTGGATGTCTAATAAGCATTTATCTATTAAATAAATGTTTATTGGCTATCTACTATAATTGTAGATGCTTGAGGATATAACAGTAGGAAAAACAGATGGAATTCCCTCTCCATATGTTTATGCTCTATAAATGATAAATTATACACTAATCAAAATAAATAAATTATATTATGATAGTAATAAGTGCTGTGGAGAAAATGAAGCAGGTGAAATAGATATTTATGGCTGTATAACATACTATCCCATAACTAAGTAGCTTAGTAGAACTTAACATATTTATTGTCTCACAGATTCTCTGAATGAGGAAAAAGGCATTATTTAGCTAGATGGTTCTGGCTTCGGGACATCAATGAAATTTCTTTAAGCTACTCATCAGGCCTGCAAGCATCCGAAGACTTAGTTTAGGAGGATTATCTGAGTCCAAGACACAGGAGGTCTTGGACTATTCACAGGAGGTCTCAGTTGTATATAATACAGAAAATTATATGCCCTATGCAAAAAGGAATGATTAAATATATATGATGAAATATATATTGAATCAAATAATAGCTAGTCTTTAAAATAATGTTTACAAAGAATTAACATTAAGGAGAAAAAGGAAATAAAACTTTTATGTAGTATATAAGTATGAAAATATGAAGACAAACTATAGTTTTAAAATTCAATCTGAATTACCTTATTGTCTAAATTCATAGGAATCTCAAATTTTCCTGCTTCTTTTATCAGTAATATTATTTACCTGAGAATTGTTGTAAAATGACCTATTTCTTTTTTTTCCAGAACCAATAAAGTATATTTCTTTTTAAAACCAAGTCCTGGGCATACAGTGGCAAAATTTCAACATATATACATATATATACATATATATATATATACATATATATATATACACACATATCTATCTATCTATATGTATATATGTTGAAATTTATATATATCTATATATATGAGAATTCCTATCTCTGAAGACAGAAAAATGATGTGGAGTGAGCTTTCAGGTCCCTGATTGGGTGACCAGGGATTAATCATTTAACCTCTCCCAGCTTCAGTTTCCTTGGCTGTGCAATAGAGCTCTTTTGAAGTTGTTATCCCACCACATTGTTCTGAAGATCCAGAGTTCCTGAAGACCTATTTATACCTATAGGTACCTCCATATTACTTCCTCCTCTTTCTACATCACTTAACTCCTTCATCATTCCTAAATTACTGAAGGAATTTGTAGTCTGCAAAAAAATAAAGACTGATTTCATACAGTTAGATCTATGATAGAACTCGCTAAGAAACATATACTTGCAGTAAAAATTGATAACTAAAATAGGGGAAAGATAGTGTCTTTCTGTAGCTCTGAAATAAAGAGGTTCCGGAGACTTATTGATAGCTCTATGATATCCTTAGAGATCAAATAAAATTCCAAATTCAAAATAGAGAGAAGCATGGCAGTGTGGAGTTCAGGATATCCCTGGAGAAAGATGACTTAACCGTCTCTCCCAGGCTTTACATGGTGCTATTATCTTGGTGAGTTTCCCAAGTTCCAGGGTGTGATCATCATCTTTGCAATCTCAGAAACCTGAATTTTTCCCCCCATACAACTAGAATTACAGTAATTAAGTTCATCAAACTGATGTAAAAAACCAGAATGCTGATATATTCATTTTTTTTTTAAATGAAACTTTTAAAGTGGCATTCATGTACTGGCAGTTTGCTAGAAGTGTTCATTAAGTAGGAACTTAAGTCATAATCTGAAGAATGCTAGGTGTTCACGGAAGCAGATCAAAGCCCTCATCTGTCACTTGCACTTCGATAAGCTACAAATCTGAATTCACATATACTCACTGTTCCTTCTTTAATCCTTTTAATGATGGATCTATTTCAAAAACGCAAAACAGTTTAGTTTTGTCACTGTGTAAAACTCTGCTTGCCATTGCAGTAGAAAACTTAAATCCTGTACACTGTCTACAAGTCTATTGTTTTCTGGCTTTGCGTTTACTGAGAGAGTTTAATCTGAGATGCTTAAATTTCACATTAATACGTTCATGTATATCACTCTTGAAATTCCTGTAGAAAATATTTTTATTATATCACTGAAACTAGCTAGTTCATGCCCCTCTTTTCTTCATAGAAAAGATTGTTTTTATAATCTATTTTGAATAATGCAGTGTTAAATTAATTAAACAAAGAGGCCATTAGACTATGCAGCCTCTGTGCCCTGGAGATCTACATAAGCAAATAAAAATCCAGGCCTGTAAGCCTCAAGGTTATGGAATCAAGAGGCAGAGGACAAGTAATCACAAAAAGCCAACTTGTAAGCTATGGCCAAGCAAAAATTTTTTTCTTTTCTTTTGTCCTTTCTTTTCATAAGTCTTTCCCCTGACTCCTGTCTGCCAAGTGCTTCTATCTACTGCGGTTTGGGGTGGTCAATTTGAATGGATACAAATTCAAATAGCTACTCTTAAGTATGCCTCAGTTTATCTTTTTTACAACAGGTTTATTTTTAGTGGAACCACTTATGTTGAAAATCAAGTGTTGTCAAGATAGGCACGCTCTGTTAAAGATTTATTAAAAGAGCTGACCTGAGTCACAGGATTTAGAAGTCAGAGGTACCATTTAATATTTATTAACTACCTTATAAGTCTGAAACATTTTCTTAGATATGGAGCAAAGAGTGCCAACCAAACAGATTTCCTGCTTTTTCATGGAGCTTAATTTTAGAGGAATGGGATGGCAGAAAACAAACAAGAAAAATGTCAACTAAACACAAGATGCGGATAGAAAGTTAAGGGACACAGAATGATCATATTGTATGTATGTATGTATGTATGTATGTGTATATACCAAATTTATAAAATTTCCTTTTACAGTAGGACTCAATGATTTATGTGTTTAAGTATCACTAGGAGCATGGGTTCCATTTATCTAAATAGAGATATTTTAACTTTGGGTGGGATGTCTGATTCTGTAATGACTGAGAGGTTCCCAAGGAGGCTTTTCATGTACTGAAGAGATTTGTAAAGGGTAGTGAGCTGGTTCAGATAAGTATGCACATTTTAAGGTATAGTACTTTAAATTCTGAAGAATTTTCAATAATGCATGACTGGAGTTCATAGGAACCAACTACTTGCTATTAAATATGTTAGTGTATCTGATTATTTTCTTAGCAAATGCTTTGCTAAGGAGGCAGCTGTTTCACCAGATAAACTATGAGCACTACTAAAAGGCCTAGGGAGTATTTCTGAAAGTATAGTTAACTTGAAGGTATCTCCTTTATGAAGATACATTAAAATGTGTACCTAATCTATTCAGAATTGCCAAGCTACTTAGGAGAGGAAATAAAGTGTTCAGAAGGTATCACTTCAGTTTAATCTTTTCTGAAACTTGATTTGGGAAGGGTGGGGTGAACCAGAAGGCTGGTGGTGATTGCTTCAAGGAAAAATGAAGTACGACAGTATATATTGACCATGAAAAACATGGTTGAACAGTTCCCTTCTACATTCATGATTTCCAGAAAATCTACTCACAATGATTGCATTTTATCTCCTAAAGCAATTAGAAAGAGAAACTAGCAAGACAAAACTCTCAACATTTGGATAAAGGGAAATGAGAAAGAGTCATGACTTTGGAAATTTATAACAAAATTTATCTTAGTGGTTATAGCTGGAAAAATTATAATACAATAGGATTCTAAAAAATACTCTGAGAATTAGAAATATCAAATATTGGCAGTATTTAGAAATCTTAAGATAGCAACTGTTAAGACAGAGTTGTTTTTAATGACTTTGAAAAGAGAATTACGTAGTTATAGGGTAAAAATCAAAAACTAAAAATACCTGTGCTTAATCTTTTTCTCTGTATTTACTATCTTTCTGTCCTTGTTATTTTTTATACTACTTTCTCTTTCTTTTTATACACACACATGTACACATATACTGAAATTTAGCTTGTGTGTGTCTATATATATATATATATATATATATAGGTTAAGTTACATATATTGAAATTTATTATGTACTATCTTATTTCATCTTCATAGCAATAAGCCAGTGATACAGATAGTAACTATCCTCATATTTTGCAGACTAGAAACTAATGACTATAAATGTTATAAATCTTCCCTTAGGTCAAGTATTAATAAATGGAAGAGTCAGTGTTTGAAATAAGGTCTTCCTGAGACCAAAACCTCATGCCTCTAACCCTTATGTACTACAGACTCAGAAGGTCATTATATATTAAATGAAATTATGTATGAGACAATGCCTAACAAAATTTAAACACTCAATATAAATGTAGCAGTTATGAGACTTAGTATGATTTCTCAGTTGTGGGAGAAAAGTAATATCTATTTCTTTTCAATCTAAATAATTAGCACTAAACCCTCTCTCTGCCTTACCCACCAGAAATTGTCTGATTTATTATTTGAGCTCACCGTTCTAGTGTTACACTAAGGTCTCTGGTTCCTATCCTGTGCCAAATAATAGGAAGAGACTCCTAGTTGTTCTTCTAGGACTGGTTACTGTTGAGTGCTGAGAAATCCCTTACTCTTCCAAGCACTATTGCTTCAAATCCAGTAGTTGTGATATATCTGAAGCATGGGATCTTTATTGAATAGGGGAGAATATTCTATATTAACACGTAATGTTAATAAATATTTATTTAATACCCTTAAATGTTGAACATTATTCTAGATTTTTTTAACTTTCTTTGTTTTCTTTCTTTTTTAAAAAAAGATTTATTTATTTATGCATACAGAACAGGGATACAGATCAGAAGTGCAGGGGGAGCAGTGAGAGGATTCAACAGAGACAGAGTGGGGAGCAGAACAGACAGATGGACAAGTACACTGCTGAGGGGAGCAATGGTCAGGTTAGAAGTCTGCTGCGCCATGTGGGTCACCTCCCTAGCCAGGGATTGAACTTGCACTGAAGCGGCTGTGGCAAGCTTCACAGTGCTGAGCCTTAACCTGTTGCACCACCAGGGAGGGCCCATCCCTAGATGCTTAAGAAAATGAAGCAACATGATAAAGAGAGGGGCTTCTTGCTTTCGTAATTTTTACTGATTTAATGGGTTCGTTTTGCTTCTTAGCCTATACTTCATTCTGTTGACTCACCTTGTAGCTCTATATTTCTCTATCATAGGAAATATGTTCTTAAACTTTTAAAATAAACCAAGTGGACAACTTATTAATTTATTATCTCTATTTTAGAAACTGAAAGAGGCATGTGTAAAATACTCCTTTTGCTTAGGCTCCTCAAAGCCGCATAGGTCATGTGTGATTTATGCATCACCAAGAGTAGATAATGTTCTCCACTCTTTTCCTCTGAGTTTGTGAAGCCTGTGCATATATCCTGCAAGGTTATCTCATGGGATTCTAATTTGGAACATGTTGGCAAAACCTTTTAAAATTTGTTTTCTGTTCATAATTCTACGAAGAGCGTAAATTCATGTATTTTATCATGAATGTGTCTTACCATTACTCAGTTCAGTAAAATATTACTTATCAAGAAAGGACCAAGGCCTGTGTTAGTCTGGGGATAGAGAGACTAATACTTCTTCCCAACCTGAGAGGACCCTATGGGATAGTAAACAGGAGTGTTTGGGCAACAGAAAAGGAAAGTGTATATAACTCTCACTAATAGCACTGAACTAAAGCTACCAAAAAATCCATTAACGGAAAAAAGTCTTCCAGGAGTAGTAGCTCAATTACTAAGTGCTTTGTTTTAAAAAATAAAGGCCAAGTGTTCTTTTTATACCTGACTTTTGTGTTTGCTTTGGTAAATCTGAGGAAAAAGAAAACTAATCCTATTTTGTAAAATATTTCAAAACTTTTAATATGTCTTAATGTGAATAGTTGTGTGAATTTAGAAATAAAAGGTTATTCTAGTTCAATACTAAACCTTAAGATTTACTGAGAGGGTGTTTAATATTAGAACAACTGTTTTGGTTCATTAATTTTTGAAAGCCTTAATCAGTGAGAACTCACTCAAGCTTCTAATGGCAAAAAAAGGCTATTTTTAAATAATGTGACAACTTAAAAATGTTACAATTTAAAACTATTTTTTTCACACAAATTTTCATGGGCTCTCCCAAATTTTTTCACTTTCTTAATGATAGAATGCTTATAAATAGAAGTCTCTAAGTGCTATAGAATATAAGGACTAATAGAAATAAGTTTTACAAGACCATATTAATTTTGCAGTTAGGATTTAGAGATTTTTGTTAGAAAGTCACAAAAAGCTAACATTTTAAAGAATTTTATGGCTTTGCCTTTTCATCTTGTAAATATTATGATCATTCTTTTTAGTATCACCAAAAAAACCCCTAAAAACTGTGAAAATCTAACACCAGCTAATATTCTTATTATATAAAGAGATATTACACAATGACAAGGAAATGATGAATGGTCCTGTAGAAAAATACAAAGGACATTTTTAAAAATTTCACAAGTAGCACAGACAACACATTCTTAATGCAGAAGCAAAAAACTGAAAAGCTGAACCTCTACAGCAACAACAACAGCAACAACAAAACTATAAAACACAATATGAATCAAAGAAACCTCATCTTGTAAACAATCTAAAAAATAATGGTTCTCTTTTATTGAAAGTACAACAATTTATGGGATACTATTGAGTCTGAAAACTGGCACAACTTTCTGGAAAGAAGAGAAGCAAAATGTATGAAAAGCTTTAAAAATATTCCTAGTCTCTGATTCATTAGATTTACTCCTAGGAATTCATCTCCACAAAATTTTACTCCAGTGTTTTGAATATTATTCTTTGCATGACCCCTATTATTGCTTAATGATGTAAATGCTCATTAGTCCCATAATATAGATGAGCAAGCCCAGACCTAGAAATGTTGACATGTTCAAAATCCCACAACTAGTCAGTGATAGCCCTGAATCTGATCTTTTAGGTCTCAATTTCATACTTATTGCTCATGTTGAAGATACTTATTTCAATAATTTCTTCGTATTATCTTCAATGTTAGATTCTGGGTCAACAATGGAACATTTATTGAGTGTTTTCTTTGCACTAAGTTCTTCATACATAGGTTATCTCATATTGGGATAAGCCTTAGTGTTTGTTTTCTTCAACAAGGAATCTGTTAACTTGCCAAATATCAAATAGCTGAATTAACATTCCAACTTGAGCAACATTAGTTTTGTAGTATTTTCGCTTAACTGTTACACTGAATTCCCTCCCCAAGATAGACTACCCACAGTTCCTGTCCTCAAGCAATAATGCACGGGAAAGTTTCTGAGGACAGAGCACATGAGAAAAACACCATGGGGATAGCGGAGAGTAGTATAACTACGTTTTGACCCTCATAGTGCTGATAGTGGTGGGAAGGAGGATTCTCAGTACTACTCTCATTTGTAAGATCAATTTATATTTGTACTTGCATCCACTGTCTGAGAAGACTGGAAAAGCACACATATATTTTTACTTACTGTTTGAAATTCAGTGTGTATATATATATATATATATATATATATATATATATATATATATATATATATATATAAAACAACCCACAAGTAATAGGGAAATGAAATGCTTTAAAATGTTGTACAAGGGGTTAAAGTGTAGCACTATGAGACTGTCCAGCCACTGCAGCGAGGACAAGGGGTTACCCTCCTGGTGCGGCAGACCTTTCCTTACCTGCCCACCATTACTCTCGGCAATGTATTTCGGTAGACTTGCCTGTTCTGTTCTCTACTCTGTCTCTGCTCACTCCTCTCCCCCTGCACCTCTGACCTTCCCCCAGTCCTTGTGTGCACTGATAAATAAATCTTTAAAAAAATGTTTAGCGAATAGAGCTCTACTTTAACCAACAAAAAGATGTTTTTCTTTTTTAATCTCTGTAGTTTTGCTTACACTTATAGTCAGACAAAAGTTATACATATTGGTTTATTTTTCGTTTTGTAATGAGATGGATATTAGTGTTGAAAATTTAACTTGCAAGCTCTTAGGGTTTATCATGCAGTCCAAGAAGTATCTTATACAGGTATTCAGGGGTAACTGGAAGGGAGGTGCCATGAGTATGTTCAACGATTTCCCAATTTCATCCAACCTCATGCACTGGGTAAATGTCGGCATTCTCCTACTGCTCTTTCTTGGAGGACTTAATCAAAGTTTATAAGTGCAGTGGCAGAACTGGCCATAGAAACAGCATCGTAGCCATGAGACTGAAATGTGATTTTCAAACCAGATGAGAGGATACTTATGATCACATTTGAAAACATGCAATTGTTACACAAATACAAGATATTTTTTCAGGTTTTGAAAAGCATGAAAAGATTTTCAGTAGCAAAAAATCATTAATGAAGTAATGCTATTTATCTAGAGTGTGCCCAGCTTTGATCCCAACCATGGCATAGTCACTGGTTGAAGGCTATTACTGGATGGAAGCAATTTTCTAACACAAATAGTAAACATCACTTGAAACCACTTATTTTAAATGCTTAAAGGCATTACTCACTGAAGCCTTGCAATAGATTTTGTCCTCACTATAAATGTGAGATCAGAGGTTACAATAGAAGAAGTAATGTGCTTATAGTCACAGTCTCGTGAGGTAAAAGCCAGGAGCTAAGCCCAAGCAGCCATTGAGCTCTTATTCATCATGGGGTGATCCACTGCACTGAAGAAATTTAATTTTAAACAGCTATAATATGATCACCACTCTCCTGTCTTCTGCTTCTACTACCATCTACATAGCCTGTAGCAACTCCTCCATAACCTGCATATTTCCAAATGCTAAGTAGTATTTGTTTTACAACTATATTTTAAATATTATGAAATAAGTTGGCAGGATGAAATACACTACAGGCTTGGAAAAATGAGAATTAAAATTCTCTGGTGTGGATAAAAGAGAGAAACTAGCAGATAATACATTCCTTTTCTCCTTTCTGCATTATATAGGGTCTTGAATAGCTATATGTGATTTTGCAGTTTCCTTTTTAATGTGCTCCCTCAAGACTGTAGTTCATACCTCTAATTCTACTTTCAACTCATAAAATTCGATAACTACCATGTTCATTGTTCCTTGAACACAAATACTATCATTTAAAAGAAAATAATGCTGCATTCTTATCTCTATAGTGTTTCTCTTAATCTAGGATTAGGATGGGTTGAAGAGAACATAATCATTTTCTAATTACCTTTCTATTACTATGAGTATGAAATTAGTGCATAAGGTCAAAGGGAGAGTTTTATTCCATCTTTGGTAGGTGGAAGATAAAAGACATGAAACAGTATAAAGGTGGGAGAATCTCTAAGAGGTTACAGTTCTTCCCATAGAGCAAGACTTAATTTGTATTTGTTTATTTACATAAAAATGGTAGAACCTAGGCTAAGAAGAGAAGATCAGAAATAAAATGATGAGACAACATAGATTAGTAGAAATACTGGAGAACTGTTATTTCAAAGATCAGTTTAAAATTTTACCCTGGCTATATACCACACGCTATCTTAACTTTGAAATGTCAGTAAAAATTGGTGTTTTGACCTAATCCCAGAGAAATACTCTGATGGGTAAGTAAGTTTATGGAGAATCCCTGTTTCTACTAGAAAACAACAAAAACCAAATATATAAAACTTCATATTCACTCTTAGATGATTTGTTTGGGGACAGCAGCATTTTCCACGCACTATTTTCATAAAAATTAGATTAGAGGTAGAATGACAGTTTCTATGCAGATGGAGTTCGTCATTCTGCACTAGTCAAGTTCCAGGATGAATTTCCTTAAGCCTATTTAAAACATTAATTTATAAAACTCAGTTGCAGAATTTATACACCCCCCTTATAAAGTTATATATGTTCATTCTAATGCATTTTCCATATTTTATGTAATGAACCTGTTTTCTTCTTACAATCTGACCCAAATAATAATGTTATTTTCCAGAGAAAAAAAAATTCTCATTTCTAGAGAAATTTGGCCACAAGGGGGAAGTAGAAGAACTTGCTGAAGAAACCCATCAGTGTTTTCCTTTGTTTAATTTCTCTTCCTTATTTCTCCCCACTTATTTCCTCAATTCTCTTTGGCATCTTGTTTCTGTCTTGCAGGTTTCCTGATTCAAAAAATACCCTGAAAAGCTTTATATTTGGTAAGTTTATCAAAGTCTTCCACCTTCTGATGTGAGAGTGATGTCGGCTGGATAAGTAGTGCCTTGCTGCTGTGCTGCCTTTGATTCCAGGCTGTCCCATATAGGTTGAAAAGCAATAATTGCTCACTGCCACACTGTCCTGGTGCAGTTAATCACTGAGAAGGAATTACCTGCGGTCACAGTAAGATCAGCAAGATCGCTTAACAGGCGATGGTACAACACCTGCATGGGAAGGGGCCCTCCACACATCCTGCTCTCTGAGACAATTACTCATTTAGACTCCCCTATACTTAGCTTATAGGATTTTCTCTTTATAGGACATTTCTTTCCAATAATCAGAGGCTCCTTTTTGAATACTGATTTTTATTTATTTATGCATACAAAAAGGCCAGAAGAGCAGCTATATTGAAATACACTGTTATGGGGAGCAGAGACAAGAGAGGTTTGCTGCTCCGGGTGAGTTAGCCTCCAGGCTGGGGCTCCAACTAGAGCTGTAGTGGCTGCTGATAGGTTCATAGTGCTGAGACTTTAGCCCCTGGGCTAACAGGGAGGCTCCTAATGAGAAGCTCTTTCAGAAAAGGCTTTTTCTTCCTCTGCACTTGATTAAAATTCAAGCTTTAGGTCACATAGATTTGGCTAATTGTTTTTGAATTTACTTACTTTACTTAGTAAGTATGCATTGTGGATCATTACGTCATACATTCTTCTGAGCAATGGTTTCACATCAAATAAGAAAAGGGCTCTACTCCTCCTAAATCTGTAATATAATAGCTTGTTTTATTCTGCTAATATTGAAGCTGTATAGATACATTTATATTCTAAAAGATTTTGATTCTCTTTTCCTTCAGAATTAAGTCCAAACACCACAAAATGTGAAGCTGTATGTATCAAGTTCCTTATAGGAAGATTGCAAGCTTAAAAGAAACTATTTTCAATGATATGGCTTAAAGGAAATTCACAGTGATAGGAAAACCTTAGGCTCTTCTCCTGAACTGGGTGAGATACAATGGTAGGGGATAGTCACCCAAAACAAGATGAGAATTTTGGTAATTCAATGATTGTTGTTACCAGAGGGTCTCCTCTAATTTATTATTACTGAATTGTAAACCTGTCACCATAAAAGGAATCAAGGAAATCAGAGTCTCAATTTATCAATCACTCCTGCCTTATAATCTCCCTCTGGTGCACCCACAGGAGTGAGAAGCCTGGTATGAGTGGGGTACAGAAGCCTGGTATGAGTGGTTCCCAAAATTCAATCTCCCTGAACCCACAACAAGGTAGATTAGGAAGGAGAGTGCATCAGGAAGGGGACAGAGAGTATACTCAACACAAAGGCTACTCCAAATCTACCCCTACATAGCTTGCCATTTATTATAACTCCTATAAATGTAGACAACTCAGGAGCCAAAAGTCTTTTTAACGTTAAATTAATAAAAACTGCCAACTGGCAGCTAGAAATTATCTCTGTGCTTTTAGTGGTTGATGTCACTCCAAAGAGTCTAGCATGGTGATAAGAGATATCAGGGTAACTAATATGCAATCAGGGGAATTCAGAAATATAACATGATTCCCTTTATTTGTGGACAGTAAGAAAAAGAGAATAGAATAAGAATGTTCTATTGTTGGGCCCGAACAGTAAATCCCCCCCTCCACCTTCCTTTCTGTCTGTGTGACCCCTCCCTAAACCCAAACAGATATGCAAGCGGATACCACACCTTAGTGTTAATCCCTGGGACAGGTCGAAATTGGATTATGATAAACACGCCCTTGTGTGGTTGAGCTGTGACGCTTGTTCATCTTTGAATTCATTTGGTAAGTTGAATTTGCTCGGGCTATGACTCATGTAATGGTCAATGAGGCCTATATATTCCCTGACATCCCTCTGGTTGGGGTCTTTCTTCCCTTGTGTGGCTTTCGTGCCTGCAAGAATGCTTGACCCCAGCTAGCTGGCTCAATAAACTCCACTTGCTTGTGCATCTCTGGTTCTGTCCTTCTTTGTCGAGGGAGGCAACAGGGTGATTTCAGATCTTAACACTATACAGACATGAACGTGTGAGCAAGGACCTGGAATTACGAGAGAACACAGCCTTGTTGTGGAACTGTAGATAGTGCTTACGGGCTGAGTAGAGCTGAAGGGACAGAGGGGAAAGATGATGTAGAAGAGGTGAACTGAGAGCACGAAGGTCTTGGCTGCCTTTCTGGGATCAGGGCTTCTGATTAATTTGGAGGCACTGGACATGCTCAGTTCCTGCAAAAACTCCTGTTACAAAACATCTGACAATGTTTCCCAAGAAAGAAAGCTGTTGGAGAGAAAACCAAATTTCTCCAATATGCGGGTATTCTGAAGTCCTTCCACCTGTGGCTGCTCCCTGTGTAGTTCTGTTATGGTCCATCAGGACTAAAACAACTGGGATGCAAAATAGGCCAAGTGCTTGGTTCTTTTCGCTGTTGCTGCTGGGCCTCCTCTAAGTGTTTCTATCCCTATAACCATAAAGTCTAGTGAGTAAGAGAGGCTCAGTTTGTGGAGATAAAGTTTCCATTCTCTATTTCCCCAACCCTAAATCCCTTCCCTGCCCTGGGGCTAGAATCAGACTGTCTGCATTTAAGTTCTGACTCTGTGAGCTACTTTTATGGCACTCCTAATTTCTTTGCAGTTCACTTTGTTCACTTGTGAAATCTCCAGAATTCTATCATAAGGCTCTGGTTATGCCGTAGGGGTAAATCCCTGGGAGTTGAGGGGAAGGAGGACAGTGAAGCAAACCAAGTGTTCTACACTATGATTTTACTCCCTTGGCAAACAGCATTACTTTTGTTTTGTTTTGTTTTAATTTTGTATTTTTGCAGACAAGGGTGCCCTGTGGAGCTAGCTAGATCATGTCCATGCATCATGGTTTCCAGGTTGTAGGAGAAAAGTCCCTAAATGGCTTGTTTCCCTGGTGGTTTTGTCTTTATTTTTTAGTCTTTAACATTATGTCTTACAAACAACTGGGTTCAGTAAATATTAATTGAATCAATGAACACCCACTGTAAAAGGCAACTATTAGTCAAGCGTCAACTAGAGTCAACATATGAAAGGGAATGTTA
>NW_004567107.1:21444617-21482747 GCF_000260355.1 Condylura cristata
TATACAATATGGAACACAAAGAATATAACTTCCAAATCAAACACCTGAAGTGACCCATCCCCTCGTGGGCAAAAGTCAACCCAAAAGAGATTGGCCCAAAGCAAGGCCTGAAAGCCTGCCACAAGACTAAAGCACCGTCTGGGTGGGACCCATGGAAAAGGGTAAGAAATGGCCAGACAAATCTTGGAGGAAAAGAGCAAAATCAAAATCAATATAAACGCTGCCATAGTCACCTCCCTACAGGGATCTCACCCTCATCTGCCTTAACAGTCCAGGGTCAGGAAACAAGCACAGTTTCTTCATCACATGCTGCTCCATGTGGCTTCCTTAGGTCTCCGTCTTTTCCTCTATCCAGCTTCATTCTCTTCTCCCTTCTCTTTTCTCCTTTTTCTCTGCTCAGCTCCACCCTCCTTCTGGGTGGGGCAGGGAACCTGGAACTTCCCTTTTTCCTAGGGACAGGAACAGCACAATCTGTTCCAGGAACAGGAACAGCACAATCTTATCCAAGGTTTTAATTTTTGTAATGTGCTTTCAAGTCTTTAATTTGTCTTTCCTCTTTTGCCACCCAGGTGGGACTGTATTTATTTCACTAGATCTTTACAACAGGATTCTGATGGGAGGTTGACTGGAGCCAAGTATTAATTTTTCCTGACACCTATGCATGTACCCAAGGGGATGTCTATGGTACTTCTCTGTGTTGTGATCATCTACATGTTGAAGGTTCTCCCAGCAGAAGTGTAGGTGACTTCCTTCTGTAAACCTTCTTTTGGTTATTTTTCTCCCATTAAAAGTTCTGTACTTGGGCCCTCCCTGGTGGCGCAGCGGGTTAAAGCACAGCACTGAGAATCTAAAGCCGCTTCCGCATGAGTTCGATTCCCGCCTGCCCCGGAGGTGACCACATGGCGTGGCAGACCTCTCCTGACCCACCCGCTGCTTCCCTCAGCAGTGTACTTCGTCTATCTGCCTGTTCTGTCCCCCACTCTGTCTCTGGTGAAGCCTCTCACCACCCCTGAGCCTCTGGCCTGTACCCCAGTTCTGTATGCACAAATAAATAAATCTTTAAAAAAAAAAAAGTTCTGTACTTGGTTAAAATGTTTATTTGTATCAAACACTTCCGATAATAAAAGTAATAGTATAAAATAATTACATGAAATAACTCATAAGCTAAATTCTAATTTTTGATATAAAAATTATAATAATTTCAGATAAGATAGCCTAATTTTACTTCTCATTTTGTGGTTTTATTACTACATAGATTTGGCCCCCTAATAATGTATCCTGTTAATGCTCAATTTTCCTTTACCATATTGAAATCCAATGGCAGGGGAAATGAGACAGTTAAGCTCAGGTCTGTGTGAATCACAGCAATTTCCTTAAACTCTGGTGGCATAGCAGAATGTGCTTTTTATTTCTGATTAATTTTGATAGTATTGCTTCATTTGCAAGTGTATAAACCTGAAGTTGTATTCTACGGATATTCCAGAGTCATTTATTCTTTCACTAATATATTCCAAAAATATTTACTGACTTTCTTTCTATGAGCCAGGCACAATGCTGGCTGTAGTTGATACAAAGATCAGACAAGAGGGCCCTCCCTGGTGGCACAGTGGGTAAGGATGCGGTACTGCAAGCTAGCCACAAAGATCAGACATGGTTTCTGAACACAAAGCATCTAAACTGTAGTGGAGAGGTTAGGGACAAGGAAGAAGAAAGTCACACATAGAATGGCATCAAAATGGAAGCTCAAAGCAATTTGTAGCATAATTTCTCACTTTTATAAATGGATATTTTTGACAGTAAAACTATAACAGCTTGTCTGCAATTTGTTGTCAAAGGAGGGCCTCAGAAGACAGGGAATCAATGGTTAAAACAGATAATTCTGGGACTTCAGAATCCTGGGGAAAAGGATTCAAGACACCCACTTGTTAACTCACAGCAGGGCAGTTAGGATTTACTGAAAGCTAGACTATATAAGTTATGCCAACTCCTCAAGGCAGTTCAAGTGGTTTACTCAAGGAAGATAATGCCTCTGTTTAAGCCACCTACATTGGACTTACTGAAAGCAAAAAGTGTTGCACTAGACCATATATTTCAGTCTGTTTAGAAACCAGATTCCAGCCATGCCTAATTGAATGTATAACCTGCCAGTATTAAAGAAAAAGGAGAACGCACAGTCTTTATGTTCCTGACTCCAAATTCACAAGAACTTGATTACAGTACTAAAATTTCCAGCAATGGAAGGAGTTGAGCAACCATTTTCTGGACATGTGCAAGCATGAACCCTGTCAGAGCAAGTTCAGATGACTGACAAATGACTAGCAACATGAAAACCTTCAGCATCCTATCACTGAGAGCCTCTTTGTTTACCTTCTGACTTTTTCCTCCTTAAAGAACCTTTAACATGCAGATGATCACAACACAGAGAAATACCATAGACATCTCCTTGGGTGTGTTCATATGTATCAGAAAAAATTAATACCTTGGTCCAGTCAACCTCACGTCAGAATCCTATTGTAACGATCTAATGAAATACATACTATTCGGTCCCACCTGGGTGGCAAAAGAGGAAAGTCAAATTAAAGACTTGAAAGCACATTACAAAAATTAAAACCATGGATAAGATGTGCTGTTTCTGTTCATATGTTGACTCCTGGTAGACGCTCGACCAATAGTTGCCTTTTACAGGGGCCTTCATTGATTCAATTAATATTTACTGAACTCAATCATTTGTAAGATATAATGTTAAAGACTAAAACATAAAGACAAAAGAAAGAGTTCATCTCTGGACCTAGAGGATAACAACAAAAACAACAGAAGCAGGAAATTAAAATAATGTGACAAGTGCCATAATAGGGAAGTAGAGATTTTGTTTGCATATTCACATGGGAGGGAAAGCAACCTAAATTTGGTAAATTGAGGAAATCTTTCCAAGCCGTAGGACAAAGTGAAATTAGCCATGAAAGGAGGGGAATTAAAGTTGTGAGGCAGTAATTTGGTAAATGGTAGCATAGGTAGAGATACAAAGGAAAAGTTCAGAGAACAGAAAAAACTTCAGATAGTATGTGAGGAGGAGGTAATGAGGTTGCAGAGGTAGATAGTACATTCTGTGGGATGGGCCCTCATGAGCTTTAAAAGGTGTATTTCAGAATTTTGATTTATAGTCTGGAGGTAAATAGAGCTATCAGAACCTCTTTAAAGTATTTTAAAGAGAAGAGTGACATTATAAGATGTATGTATTTTAAAAATCATTTTATTGCAGTTTGAGAAATTCTCTAAAGGCCTAAAGTGAGACTGAAAGGTAAATGGAGCTTTTTAGCAGGATATACACACTGCATAGTGGATGGTGTGTTGGCACAGAGTAAAAGAGGGCATCAGAAAAGTGTGATACATTTTAAAAGAAGTCTCATTTTACATAAAATTTGGGATAAAATAAAGTTATATATCTTGGGTTTTTATGCAGTCTCACCACACACAATCACATTAGAGTAGAGGGTTGGAACTTTCAGTCCCACCCAAACTCCAGAAGGGGAAAGAGGCTAGAGATTGAGTTCAGTTGACAAAGGTTAATGACTTAATCAACAAAGACTTTGTAATGAAGCCTTGATTAAAAAGCAAGAGGATAGGACCTGGAGTGCTGGAATTGGACACTTCTAGAGTCTAAATCACCTGTTCTTCTGTCATTTAAGAGCTTTCCAAAAGTTGGCTCATTAACATAACAGAACACCATCATCTCTCTTGCCACAGGAAATTCCAAAGGTCTAGCTGCTAAGCTAGAAATATATTAATGATGAAATATATTAATGATGAAATGTATATATATAATGAAATATGTTGATGTATATTATAATATGATACATTATATATTATAATATAATTACAATATATTATATTAATAAATCACTTAATTGCAGATCATAGACGTTTGTTTGGTTTGGTTTTTATTTCTTTTTTTGGTAGTTTATAGTTTACTTATATAATATTTAGACACATTTAAGAGACTTTAGGTAAGATCGTGAAGCACTGACATGGTTCTGAGGACTTTTAATGATATAGATTTGAGTAACACTCAATTTGAAACACTTACAAACATAATATTTCTGTCAGTTTCTTCTATTTTCATTATCAGCCTATTTTCCTCTTCTAGGCTGGCGTGCCTAGAAGAGCAATTGAACCTTGCAGGCTCTGGTGGCGTTATGACCATTTGCCACATGTTCTTTTTTCAACTCTAAAGCTGCACCACAAAATCGTAATTCAAGGAACATGGTACCCAGGGTTTCTGCACTTGTATTTCCAGCAGTAATTTATATAATTAACAGAAAAGGTAAAGAAACAAAACTATGACATAGAGTAAAGCTCTGAATCCAAAAATATGACTGCCTTGAATTTTGTAATATTTTCCTTAGAGACTAGTGGGAGCCCAACTCTTATTGTAACAGAGGGGTGCTCAGGAAAAGGGTGTCAGGTTTTCTGTCCCAGCCAGAAGGAGGGTGGAGCTGAGCAGAGAAAAGAAGAATCTGGAGAGGAGACTGAGGAGGAAGGAAACAGGAAGGAGAGCCAGAAGGAGACCTGGCTCCTTGTGCCTGGGGGAGGCCCAGGGAGAGAGACATGTTGAAGCCACTCTTGTTTCTTGATCCTGACTGAGTGAAACAGATGTGGGTGAGCGACCTGAGGGGAGGTTAACTATGGCAGCTTTTATCTTGATTTTGATGTTGCTCTTTTCCTCCCAGTTTCTGGCCACTTCTGACCCTTTTCTCTGGGTCCCCTCTAGAAGGTGCTTTAGCTTTGTGTCTGGTTTTCAGGCCTTACTTTGGGTCAGTACCTTTGGGTGGACTTTTACTCACAGGGGATGGGTAACTTTGGTGTTTGATTTAGAAACTATATTCTTTGTCCTTTCTGTATTGTACATTGATTGTATTAACATCCTTTCTATTAAAGGTCTTGATGAGGCAGATGGCAGAAACTATTTAGAGCAGGCAGGTTTGGGGGATCAGGGGAGGGAGCCCTCTCCCTGCCCTGTAACATTAGTACCTCAACTAAAAACTGAAAAATTTTAAATTAGCTTGTCTAATAGATAGACTTTATTTAAACTTTTCCTTCCTTTCTTAAAGCATAAAAAAAGTGTTTATTGGGCCCTCCCTGGTGGCGCAGTGGGTTAAAGCACTGCACTAAGAAGCTTGAGTCACTTCCGCATGAGTTTGATTCCCGCCTGCCCCTGAGGAGATCCACATGGCATGGCAGACCTCTCCTGACCCGCCCGCTGCTCCCCTCAGCAGTGTACTTCATCAATTTGCCTGTTCTGCTCCCCACTCTGTCCCAGGTGAATCCTCTCACCCTCCGCATCTCTGGCCTGTACCACAGTTCTGTATGAATAAATAAATCTTTAAAAAAAAAAGTGTTTATTTCTCATATGTAATATCAGGTAATGATATTTTGAATGTAGTTTTAACAAATGCATCCTATTTCTGGAATTGAGAATCTTCTCTCACTTTTTTTTTTTTAAAACTGAACCATTTAATTCATTTAGCATGTGGCATGGGTGAAAATTCCTCTCTGTTAGAGACAAAAATTCTCAAAAAATAGTTCAGATGAGAATTTAAAAATAAATAACATAAAAGTTAGGACACAAGGATTAACAGCAATAATCTATATAAGCCATTAGTGAATTTCTCTCTATACCATTAAAATATAAATTACTTGAAGACATCTATACATAATTTAATCTATCAGCATAGGTCTCACACAGTATGATTATGCCGATAAATTTTGATGAATGAATAAATAAAATAGGAAAAATTCATGAAAGAAGTGTCTAAAGTGTTGCTGAGTTAAAGGTATATTAGAAAAAGTTATCTGACATACAATTTAGTTATCATAAGGCACATATTACAAGGAATATAAAAGATAACCATCTTGTGAAAGTAGCTTATACAATTTCATTTTCTATGAAATCATCCTGAAAAACATAGTATAATTGTTATTTTGTAACCATGTAGCTGAGTGGCTCCTGTGACTTCTGACATTAGGATCTTTACATTTTAACATGTGTAGTAATTTGTACATACAAGCTATTTTATATTTTGTCAAACAGATGATCAATTCAAGAATTTTCAGTTTTTCAACAAAACTCAACAGATTCATATTTTAGATGTGCCTAAATAGATCAGACCTAAGTTTTGTCAAATAAAGAGAAGCTTATTGTCTGTGAATAATGGAGACAAAGAATGTCCATTCCTCTATATGTTGACTACAACATAAAGTTGTATGTTACATGTGAATATTTTAAGGGCAACCAGCTTGTCTGAGTTCTAGTGTTGAGCCCTGAATCTAGTAGGGTAGTAGATTCTAAATTCAGAGTCTAATCTATAATGGTAGATACTAGCATGTAATTTATTAAATGAAAAAAAAATCAATTTCATTTTATGCAAATCTGGTTCTCAAAAATATAGACTAACATGTTTGAAGCACACAACTACAATACTGTTGTGGAACATCAAAGGCTAGAAAACAGAATTTTTGATGCATAATTTGATCAGAATCAGAATTTTTGATTCTTCTAAACATTTAACTTCACACACTTTTAAATGACACACCAAACTGTCAAAAACTATATAACAGATCCCATTATTCTTTTGATTAAAGGAACAACCTGTAGATACAGGAAAGAAAGATACCTTACTTTATCTAAAGGAGATGGAGTAGGACAAAATAATAATGTAGAAAAGAGACAAATAGCCAGATAGTCTTCTTTGGGAGTTTGGACTGTGGCTATATCTCCACTATGGTGGACAATTTATTTTCTTTCTTTTTCACTTTTAAATATTTTGAGGTAAAATACATGCAAACAAATGAACACGGATCAAAAGTATACAGTTCAATGAATTAGAAAGTTAATACACATGTATAACCACTATTGTTATGAAGAAATAGAATATTACCAGCAACCCAGATTTGGTGAACAGCTGAATGTGGGTTAGGGAAGGAACACTGGACATAATTTGGAGATTTCTAGCATGAAATTGTTGATGACCATGGCAGTCAATGAGACATGATCAAGTGTAATTTCTTGCATTCAAACTTGAGGAATGATTGTTTCCTTTTTTAAATATTATCAGTAAATGTCTTTGAATATCATAGAACCTTATATATATCATCCCCACTCTTCTACCTAGTCATAGCAACACACTCAACACAAGTGGTAACTATGGCAGAGAGTAGTGTGTTATGCATTTAACATCAAAGCTTTAGACTGTAAAAGTCAATTTTCATACCAGTGAGATCCTCTCCCTTTTGCTCCAGTATCCTCCCTTATTCAGAGCAACTAGCTTTTTCCTCCATTAACAGCTTTAATACATAAAAAGAGAGTGGATGCAGAATGAAATGATGGCTGTCTGCTTTTGTTATAATAACTGCTGCAACATCCTGAATGAGTAGTGTAACTCAGTGCTAGAGTTTGAAACAGAAGGGCAAAACTCTAATTGAATCTAATCTTCAAATAACCAGAGTAATAAAAGAGAAATAAGGGTGGAATTTCATAGCAGTTCAATTTGAGAACTCTTGTAGCTGCTCAATTTGAGAACTCCACATAACAATTACCTGTATATTAACAGATCATAGGTGAGTCTCGATTTTTCACCTCAGTGAACATTTTTCTGGCAATAAAACAAGCAGTCCTTTCTTTCCTTATTACGGTAAAATTGCCACTGGGCTTCATTTAATAAGAATTAACTGTGAATAAATTACAGCATCAAATTATGCACCATGACATGAGTTGGTGTGAAAAATCTAGGCAGCTGCAAGACTCCTTGAAGTTAATTCAAGCTGAGCTCAGTAGAAAAACCCTTAATTACTTCCTGGAACCCATGGATCTATTTTCAGTTCCTGGTGCCACTGGGATCACAATTTAGATGAATTACCAGCAAATGTGCATGAAAGGCAGCCGTGGGAATGGACCACAGAAATGAGGGTCAGTTTTTTTTCTTTTCTTTTTTTTTTTATTCTTGGATTTGCCTCTGGTTTTTATTATAAGTGTGTCTCTACAAATTAGTTTGAAACACCACAGCTGGATTTAGAAGAATCCACATTTAATATCTGGAAGAGATAGAATCATCTAGCTCTACCTCCAACCAAGAACACATTTCCTTTCTTTGTCATTTCTGACAAGGGTCAGCCTCAATTTATAAAAGGTTCCAATAGTAGAGTTCATCACCTCCAGAGTGGATTATACTTCTGATAGACAAAGTTTTAGAAATTGTAGTAAAAATCTAGCTGATTTTCAGTCTTTCTAAACTTTGTTCTGTGCAATTGGAATAGTTTCCAAAATTTACTTGATAAATGTCTCATGCTATATTTGCTAAGCCTAAATTATTTTGCCTTTCTCTCTAGGAAATTCTGAACCAGAAAGGCTGAGTTTGGTCCTAGGGTGGGTTGCACTTTATATTATATCACCTATATCAGGTGATAATTATTTTCAGTAAGTTTGGATAAAACTCTCTAATTACTTTTGGACACAAAACTTAAGAATCATCTGGGGATCCTACAAATTTAAACTTCTAGTTTATAAGTCTCAGATGAGACTTGAGATTCTGCATTTCCAGGAAATCACAGTTATTGTTAGTACTGCTGATCTGAATGTGCCACATGTTGAGTGTCAAGACTTTAGAACAATGTCAAACTTTTGGGATGACAGTGCTTAAAATATTGTTGGGAAACTTTCCCCTTAGCTTCCATTTCTCTGTGTCTCCAGGCTAAAAGTGCTTGATTGTTTTAGTAATTTCTCATGTAATATGTATATGTTATGTTTTTCACACCTTTCATTATCTTGATGATTTCCTCCAAGTTTCATCTTGCTTTGCTGATATTTCTCATAAAGTATAATATTCATAATCCAGTACAATTCTTCTAATGTATTCTGAAATTGGCACTCTAATGTTCTTCAATACTTAATCCAATTTCTGGGTAACATTAATTTTGTAATTTGCTAAAATCTTTAATTTTCCTAGATTAAGCTATTTTTAAGTACTTGCACTAGAAGCCAACTTAATTTTACTTTGGTTTGTTATCTCTGTCACATTGCCCTTTTTTTTTTTTTGAGAAAAAGTTGCATAATAATAGCTATCCCTTCCAACTTTAATTTGTCCTAATTCTTCATTCATGTCTGTTTTTGAACTGTTGTAAGTAAGAGTAGCACGTAACTTTCTGACATTAATGGAGATGGCTATCATTAAATGACAAGTTACTAATTTACTTACTTCTTTTGTGGTTTTTAGGCAAGTGGGATTCTATCTACAGTTATTATCATTCAACCACTGTTTTATAATAGGATCATTACTGGTGTTTTATGTATGATGATTTATTTCCAAATACCTTCCCCGTTTATAGTACCCTGGTTGAACATTGTCTAACCTAACCTACATTTAACCTTTCTCTGGCATATATCACGGGAGACTTTATTCAATACTTTTTTGAAAACCAATTTGTTTGTGTCAAAACAAGACCATTCCTTGTGTAAGAACTAAATTGTTCCCATACACTTTAACTAGTGGGGTTAGGGGAGATCACTTATGTCAATATGACTTAACCCTTTCAGCTCAGAAAAATTTTAAACAGGAAGATAAAATACAAACCAGTTTCTTTCTTTTCTCGAAGGAAACTTTACAAGTAAAATGACAGAGTTCTACAAAGTTGCTTTCAGCCACTTCCCAGAATCTACAGTCCAAAACTTCTGTTTCCACTTTTGAGACTTCATTGAAATTCTCAAGCTGGGGTGTCTTTCGCCTCAGTAAGTTTAATGAATTCCATTTTATTGGGCTAATAGTTTTCTTTGGTGATCATCTGCAGCTATCTATCAATAAGGTTTTGAGATATTTCTAATAGTAAGCTTTTGCTATTTAAGTCATAAATTATAAATATTGCTCCACACTTGTTTGTTAATGATTAATATGTATTTTTGCAGTTATTCAGGAAGAGAAGAAAAGAAATGGGAAAAGAGAGAAATAAAAGATGTATTGATGATGATAGAAAAGAAAATCAGAAAAATGAGGAGGTGGTAAAGAAGAAAATGGAGCAGAGGGGAAACACTGGGTGAAATGTAATCATAAAGAGGGCATATAAGACCAATTATTTTTTCCCTCTTTATTCTTTTCATCATGAAAAAAAAAAAAAGAATGGTTGTGTGTGACTCTCTTGTTCACAGTCAGCATGAGTTCAGCTAGCAATATGGATAAGGAAGAAAGACAATAAGAACAATCAGGTATATAGGGTGAATACCAGAATTGATTTCACTCACTATTCTGCAGACAATGAATACGTCCACCAAATCCAATGATAATTCCTGGTGCTTGACCAGTTGGGGCTCGTAGGAGCTGAAAAATGTGAGTTGAAATTAACATTTTTATCTATTCTAAGTTAATTGGTACTCAATTGGTAGTCAATATATATATGTTTTTTTCAGCTTTTGATTCATTAAGTATTTTTCTATCTTGGTCAATGCTACTGGGTCTATCTATTATCTTTTTTAGAATATTGAGTTTTTTTTTTTAACCTCTTTCTAGTTCTATACATTTCTCTATAATAGAAATCTTCTACATTACTACGTTAATGTTGGGAACCAAAGATCTACTGACAAGGAAAGAATTGAGCCTTGCATCCCAGCTTGATATGGGACTAGCTGAAGGGGATACCAAACTGTAGTCAACTGGGCCTAGCATCCGGGAGATACAGGTGGGAGGAAATGGGCCTAGCATTAGGGGACACAGTGATGAGTGACCTTTGGAATGTGAATCTAGATCTATATAAAAGACCCTTTCCCCCTTATTGAGTTGGCAGTAGTTGCGGACTCCACCCTAGGGGCTCTGTCTCAGCTGCTGTCTGGGAGCAATAAACTCTGCTTGCTCAGTTCTGCCTCCCGCCTTCCTTTCTTGCGGCCGGTCACAGAAGTTGGGACAAAACAGTTATTTTAAAACAATATTTCATATGTCTTTAACTCTAAAAATATAATATGCCTAATGATGCATAACTTGTATGTTTCTACTAAATAAAGTTATGCAGATGAGGAGTATGTGGTTAAAATATTTTTTGTTAAGCATCTAAATGGTATGGATAGACAACTTTGAAAATAAAATTTTTCTAAGGAACAATTTAGACTGCTCTATAATGTTCTGAATTGCAGCATAACACCCACTTCTGATCTTTTACTTTTCTAGACATAGGACATTATTTTCTCCATGGCTTAGAATTTTTTCTCTTATTATTCCAAAGTCATTGTATTATAGATTACTCCATTTTATAGAATCTAGGGTGAATTCTTATACTACCTTGGAGAAAACTGTGTCCTTTTCATTTCCAGTGTCTAATTTGTTGAATAACAAACACGCAATAGAAGTGAAAAAATTAGCCTCAGTAGAAAACCAGTTTGTTGACCTAAACAAACTTGTTACAACTTCACAAGAAGCAGAAGCCACACATTAACTTCCCCCATGACATGAATTTTATGCTAAATGAATCTTTATAAAGTGTCTTAAACTGTAGACCTGGGCTGCATTATTGACAGTAGGAGCCCTTCCAAGAAAGGAAAGCCAATAACCAGATGAATGTGAACTGGAATAAATGGATATGGATTTGAGAATGCAACCAAGAAAGGGTGCAAGCAAAAGAGGGGGATGGAGTGAATGGTGGTGTAAGTCCAATACCAGGTAGACATCTGTTTCAGGAAATTATGTCCTAAATGGGACAGACATTTTGTGTGACATTCTGAGTTTGAGAGATTGGTGAGGAGTATGAGCAATGACCAGAAGCTGAGGTCAAAGAGTAAGAATTATCAGCCTATCAGAGGGAGTTTAATTTGTGGTCATCCAAGCAGGGACAATGCCCAGCATTACTGTAGGTCAAGGAGTTTTAGCATGATTCTTCACAGGTACCTGGGGTTTTGAACACTCCCAGAAACTCATTCATCAGGCATGAGTGGCAGCTCTGAACTATTTCCAGATTCCCCTTGCTACCTAGCAGACTATTAATACATTTTTTTGGCTAGTTCTCATTCTGGTTGAGGTTTAGCCTGCAGGTGTGAATAGATCACTCCTGCGATGGGTTAAATAAGTCAACTAAATTTGAGATATATGGGGGATAGATAGAGTGTAGAGTGATAAAGTGGCTGACTTCCTTCTCAGTATATTCTCATGGGGAGACTATCACTTTCTCCTCAGGGTCTTTCTTTCTAGGTCATAAAAGGAAGCTAGTAACAACAATCAAATATTCTCTGTCATGGTTGTTAACTTGTATTAAACCAGATTATGATCAGAGCATTCATTTATAGTGCTATATATAATATGATCCCAACTATGTGCACTAGATGCAACGAGGCTTCATAGGTGAAAAAAATAATGAGGTGTGGAGAGGTAAAGCCTTTCCTTTGTCTGACTTCAAGCTCTGTACTCTTCTATAGATCTTATTTTGAAGAACTTTTTCTATCTTCCATGGCCCAAGGAACATTCACATTAATTGACTTTAGAAATAACCCTTATAACACAGAATAGTCCATGATAATTAGGCAGATTAAGTATAAACAAAGACCCTCTATCTTACATATTGATTTTCTGAGGAAAGATAATTTCTGGATTACCTCCATACACCAATGATAGCACTAGATCATTGCAGAATATGACAGCATGATGCTACTATATGATTCTATGTAGATAATAAATAATATAGATGAAGCAATTTGTACTTTTATCATAATACCACCCTCCTCATTGAAACAACAGTGGCAGTTGTATTCTCTTAAATCATTACAGCTGTGTGTGCTGTTGTGTTTTTCAGAACTCGGACGATAGGTCTTAATCCAGCACCAACATTTAGTAGACCATAGCAATATCTCTCCTGTGCTTTGTTTAATGTCCAAACATTAAACTTTTATGAATGACTGCAAATAGATAACAACTGCCAAGGCAGGCTCCAGTTGCAATTGTTCAGCAGTGTTTGCTCTGCAGCAGTTTTCGGAGCTCTGCAAACACATCTTCCATCTGGCAGCTGGCTGTGTATTCATTTTTTTCCCTCTGTAAAAATCCTTAGGCAATGCCATTTCATACATTTTGCTATTCAGGATAAGTGAATAGGCTATCAAAATCTTCTGAAGACGTCCTAGTGATCAGTGTTATTGATAAACACAGAAAAATTATGTGTATATTTGAATAGTCTTCACTCATAGTTAAGTCCTTGAAAAAAAATGCTTAAATGTAAAAGTGTATGTTTGGTAAACAAGTTATTTTTATTATCCTTTTTGGTGGTCTGCAGTCATCCTTTGCCTTTTCTAGTCTAATTGTTTAGATATACTAGTTACCCTGTCTCCAAACTCAATTATAATCTAAGTTCAAGTTGGTCAAGTCAGCCTTTCCTACTTTATAAGTTACGCAGTCCTGGAATTTATGTTGCTACTTGCAAACTTAGTGTGCAGTGTATTATGGATGAAATTTCATCCATTTGAGCTGTCAATGTTGCAATATTTCTCATTCGTGATCCCACACACTACAGTGACTCATTTCATAGATGGGCTTCTGTCTCAGATTACTCATTTATGTGAAAACCAGTTGATTTGTTTATGATATTTACACCTGTTTATATCACTCTAGATGACTTCTCCAGAACAAAAAATTCTATGTGCTTATCTACTGTAGCTGACTCAAATATATTTTTTTTTGACAGATATTGCTTTAAAAGAGTCAATTTAGTTTGCTAAAAATAACATGGACTTCAATGTCAAAACCTTGGTCTTTGATCCAGTTCTATCTTTAATTAGTTATTTTGTTTTTAAGAAACTATCAAGCTAAGTCTTAATGTCAGTTTTCACATCTGTAAAATGAAGAAAGAGCGTTTTCAGAGTCTGTTTGGAAGAAGTAGAAGTGTTTGTTTAGATATTCATTGCCTGTGGCTGAAATTTTCCTGGTTAACTTCTATACACAGATTCACAAAGTAAATGCATCATTCAGTGAAAAAGAAAGAAAACAGACCTAGTTAGAAAAGAAGAATTTGATCAACACATGATAGATTAACCACATGGATTGCTCCAAATTCTGTATTAATTAGATTATTCTTAAGGTGTCCTCAGGTTCAAGTAAGTCAATACATTCACTTTTGCTTGGAGCACAAAAGCAATTAATGGATGTAGTTTATTAATTTAAATGATTGAGTTTTTTTTTTTTTGAAGATTTATTTATTTATGCAAATAACTGGGGTACAGGCCTTAGGTGCAGGGGTGGTGAGAAGATTCACCAGAGACAGAGTGGGGAGCACAACAAGAACATAGACAAAATACAGGGCTGAGGGGAGCGGTGGGCAGACAGGAGAGGTCTGCCGCGCCATGTGGATCTCCTCTCTGTCCTGGGATCCAACACACACTGAAGAGGCTGCCGCTAGTGCCCTAATCCATTGCGCCACCAGGGAAGGTCTGAGTCTTTTTTTTAATCAATTTGTTTTAATAAATTACACAATGCAATAGTTATAATGGATTCTTAGTTTTTTTACACAAGTCTAATTTCACACTTTTCTCTATTATAGTGTGCAAAACTCCTCATAGAGCATATAGATAATCTATAAGTAAACCAAATACCTTCCTCTATTGAATAAATGAAAAGTCTTTTCTGCTATGCTGGAAACATTAATTACAGTCTGATATGTAGGAAACATAAGTAGAGGAGTAAACGAGACATCAACTTTTGGAGGACAAATAAAAATTTAAAAGGTAAAGGTACCACAATAAGTTAATGTGAACATTTTTTATTTTAAGTAGGTTCTTCCTGTGATTTGAAAGACCTAGTACAGATGGATTTTGAACAGCAGTTGGGTCAGTTTGGTTTCATCAGGTCTACATGCTACTACAAATGGAATCTATAGAGCTATTTTAAAAACACTTTATCTAAAAGTGTTAAATTTCCCCATGATTACATAAAACTCTTATTAGGTAAAATGTGTAAAACAGGCCCTCCCTGGTGGCGCAGCGGGTTAAAGCACAGCACTGAGAAGCTGAAGCCACTTCCGCGTGAGTTCGATTCCCGCTCACATGGTGAGGTGACCACATGGCGCGGGGGACCTCTCCTGACCCGCCTGCTGCTTCCCTCAGCTGTGTGCTTCATCGATCTGCCTGTTCTGCTCCCCGCTCTGTCTCTGGTGAATCCTCTCACCCCCGGCATCTCTGGCCTGTATCCCAGTTCTGTATGCACAAATAAATAAATCTTTAAAAAAAAAAATGTGTAAAACATATAAAGAAGAAACAAATAATATATTCTTAATTTCAGCAAACACTAATATTGGAGGATTTTTTTAGCATTTTGGATATATGTGTTCCCAACTGTCTACTTTGCAAAATAGGCATGTTATAGAAATGCAGTTTTGAGTCGTTAGTTTTACTTAACCATAAGAATAAGCATTTTCTTATTCTATTAAATATTTTTCAACTGAAAACAATATTGTATTATATTTTATCATATGGTTATATAAAAGTTATTAAACATTTCTGTAAAAGAGATTTTACAATCTCATTACTATAGTGTTTTTTAGTCTATGGAAGGAGCTGCTATAACTGCTTTACTAGTTTTAGTACATTGAATTCTCATAATAAACACAGGGAGAAGATACTCTTATTTTCTTATGTTATAAATAAGGGAGCAGAGCTGCCAAAAAAGTCAAGTAAGTTAAGAAAAATAAGAGCACTTATGTCACTTACTTCCCAGTAAATATGCTAATGACATACCTGCTGAGAAATCCATTACGCTATTTGCTATTAAGGATGTCTTTGTTGTTGATGGTCTAGTTAGGGTATACCTAATCTGTGTCAAATTGCCTATGGCAAACAAATCTATGTAGGGAATCAATTCCTAGAATATATCACATATGCTAGATGA
Organism: Condylura cristata; assembly: GCF_000260355.1. NCBI lineage: Eukaryota > Metazoa > Chordata > Mammalia > Eulipotyphla > Talpidae > Condylura > Condylura cristata. The sequence goes on from NW_004567107.1 coordinate 21,460,508, forward strand.
ACAATGGAGTATGAAAATTGAGATATTTCATGAATGAAAGAGCTCTCTTTGCAAGTGATGTAATGTGTACATTTATTTTTAGAGACATGTGGTAAGAAGGGACCTGGAGAACGGTACTGGTGGTCTTAAACCTTCCCTCTCCCAGCTAGCCTTCCGCCCTGTGATTACTTACATACTTAAAAGGGTTTCTGTATTGAGGGCTCTATGATTCAATTACATCTGATTTAATAATCCCATTCTTTGCATAATATTGGATATATATTTTTAAAGATTTATTTATTTATGCATCTAGAACTAGGGTACAGGCCAGAGGTACAGAGATGGTGAGATGATTCACCAGAGACAGAGTGGGGAGCAGAACAGGCTGACTGAGGTACACTGCTAAGGGGAGCAGTGGGCGGGTCAGGAGAGGTCTGCCACGCCATGTGGGTCACCTCCGGGTGGGACTGAACTCATGCTGAAATGGCTTTAGCTTCATTGTGCTGTGCTTTAACCTGCTGTGCCACCAGGGAAGGCCCAATATTGGATATTTTTGACACTTGATATTTAGGGTATGTTGGAGGCAGTTCTCTATGAATTTCACTTCTATCTACATTCTTTGAGTGACAAGTCACTTCTTTGTTCCAAACAATTTTCCATAGATTTTTGTGGAGCGCGCACACACACACACACACAGACACACACACACACACACACATATATGCCACGTATGCCTGCAACACCTGGCCCTCTTTCCTGCCCTCTGTGGAAATTAGGGCTTAGGGAACTAAAAGAGGAAAACGCTGACAGTATGTTGACAGAGGTCTCATGTTAGCTTGCCGGCCTCCACGAAAATTTAATAGTCTAACTTGTTAATTTGTCAGGAGAGCAAAATCTCAGATACTTCAATATTCTTAAACAGTGTCAATTTTTCTTCAGAATGTGTTTAATAATTAATGTCAGAAACATTAATAAAATATCTATATCCTCACTTTTGACAATTTGGCTGTTATAAACTTATACATTGTTTTAAAAATGACATCTCTTTGTTTGAATATGTACATTTTTATAATTACTAAAGAAGTATCAGATGGTGTTAAAATAGCCTCTGTTTATTCCCAAATCGTCGTGACTTCCATAACACAGGAATGTATTCTAATGCATTTCTTTATTTCTTCTGACCTTATCATTGAATTGAGTAAAGAAAAGGCTGCACTGCTTTATGAGCTGGTATACCTTTGCCTGCTCTTAGTCTTTAGTCTCTATTATTGATTTCTTTGTTATTTAATTTTCTTGAAGTCACAACATTTCTTAAGACATTTGCTATTTTCTGAATCATTTCCTCTTAGCATCTACTTTCCTTTTCAGTAACCTTCCTCTTCTTTGAATGCCAGCTGAGATAATCCTTTATTTCCAACTTTACAAAATAAAGGTGATCATTTATAAGTCATTGCCCCTACAGCCCTGAAAAAGGAAATTCTATATTTTCTAGTCACCTGTTTCTTAAAGCCCAACAAATGTTAGCCTGCAATTTAACACACATCTTCTTATCTAGCATCTGTCTTTTCCATTAGCTTTGATGCTTTTGTTTATTCTATTGGACCAATTTACTAATCTGATTGAAGAAATTTTATTTTCTTCACTGACTTTTATCCCAAGAGAGCTGAAAGCATCTTTTCTATAGGGTGGTGCTAATGGTAATTTCTGAAAGTTTCATCCACATATTGTCCTATGTCTTCAAATCTCATTTCAAAACATAAAAATTACAACTATAGTAACCTGAGTGAAAATTATATACCTCCATTTCTATATCTCTATATGTATATTCTCATACATATATGATTTGTATCTCATATATGAGATACACATATCTCATATATGTACATATGGGAATATACAACCACACACGTATAACACATTGACATATTGGTACAAACTTTCTGGACAACAAAGTTCCCATTTAAATTGAGTCTCTGTGTGTGTATATTTCTTTCATATATTAGCTTAAGGGCATCATGTAAAATACACTAAACGAACTAAAGTTTTATGCTCAGAGCAACTCATGGAAATATTAGTTCTAGAAACAAAAACTTCAGAAACCTCAACTATATAACATTAAGGATAGTCAATAATTAAAGAAATGCTTAGAAGAATCTTAATTAACATTAAAATATATACTTGATAATATTTAGTGGTAAAGCTGAAGTTTTTAAGAAACCAGTTCAAAAGCTAGCATTTTTAAAAACATGCATTATCTCTCTGTTTGCTTCTCTATACAATACGAATAGTAAATGGAGCTTTCTGGTAAATTTCCCCCCAAGATTTAGTAAGGTATTATATGCAAATTGCTTATTAGAGTGTCTTATGCATAGCAAATGTGTGATTAGGAATAGCTATTATTACATCCCCTAATCATTCTTTTTAAATTTTTAAATGTATCTATCATTAACTAAAAACCAATATTGTGCTCAGTCTTACACTAACTTCTCTTGCCCCGAGCACTATTTTCCAAAGTCAGAAATAGATTCAGAAAATTTAACAAGTCCAAAGTCATTCTAGTAATGAGAGTAGAGTCAGATTTAAATGCAAGTCTCTCTAATTGCAAAGTCCATGCCCTTAACTACTCAGGAAGATTATCTCCTTAGGTATAACATGTGTAACTGGACATAACAATATAACATTTTTCATAAAGAAAAAACTTCTGAATTTATCTCTGTATTACTTCTCAAGATTTTAGTAATACATGTAACTGCATTTATTTTTTTCTTAATAATATATTTGTAACTGTATTTATGTTTTAAAAAATAAAAGTCCTTGAAATCATTCCATTGTTAAGTTACTTTCAATAGGTATTCGGAGATGCTTCCAAAGTGATTTAAAACTTAGCAGCATTTTTCAAAATATTGCTATATTATTATCTTACCCTTGAGAATATGAAGTTAAAAACAAGCTTTTAAAAACATATATTATACTTATAGTGTATAGTTTCATTTTACCTTACACTAACTTTAATAGGTATATTTTATTATGTCTGTTTTCAGTTGAGAAAAGTGATGTTTAGTTAAGGAAAGTGAAATCTTTGATCACTTGAATTTTTAAAAATATCATGCAACATATTTTTAAATTTATCCATGGCAAGATAAAAATTCCACATATTCATTTTTAAATACTATATGTTATTCCATCACATGAATATATCATAATTTTATGATTAGTCTATGGATTTGGTTCTGGCTTTGTTCTAGCAAATAATATTTCCATAAACAATCTTGTGCTTGCCTTCTTAGCAAATGAGGAGGAATTTCTTGAGGGAATATACTATAATTAAAATTAAATTGCACTTAATATGCACATTTTCAACTTCACCAGGTAATGCTCAAGGCCTTCCAAAGTAGTTTACAATGAAAAGTCCTACTAGAAGTGTAAAAAGTCCACACATCATCACATTTCTTGGCAGTGTCAAGCTTTTTACTTTTTTTTTTTTTTTACCAGTGAAATGACTGTAATGTCATTTATAGTACTTTTGATTTGTGCATCTGTATTTAGCAATAATGAAGAAAATTTTCAGGTCTATTGACATTTTAAGTTCCATTTGAAAAGTATGAATTTTTTTAATCCTTGACCCTACCTACTCTATTTGAAAAGAGCACTTAAAGTGATAATAATACTCAACTGGAGAGTATTACACACACGGAAAGGTTCATAAAAGGTTTATTTACAAAAGAAGGGGAAATGAAGGGATGAATATTTCAGGGAGAAAGAAAACGGAGATAAATTGGTAAATGTGTCCTACCAGTTTCGCTGACATGGAATCCCAATAACAAGCTGAGAGCCGGTGAAAAGGTAAGAGTCAAGCCAAGAGCCAAGAAACCCAAAAGCCAAAAGAGCACATGATCACCAAGGCCCATATGTCTGGTTTTATACCAAACCTGACTGCTTAACTCCACACTCAGGTCCCAGCAATCCTCCCTTTGGTGATGATGGAATTTGTAGTTTCCAGTGTCTTAATGGCTTTGGTCTGGAGTGGGGGGTGGAGTCCACAAAACCTGTTTGGAGTTCATACGAGGCACCCTTTTCACCTAACATAACCTTGCGTGAGCTCCAATGCTGGCTGAGAGGCTGGGAGCTGAAAACAGAGAAGCTTTCCAGAGGAGAAGGGCCATATCAACAGAAACTCAAAACTCCAGGTAGCTGAAGAAAAGCCTCTTCATGCTGATACCGTAATTTCAGGTTTTCAGCTCTAGTTCCCCAGCCAAAAATTGATCCCAGGCTGCAGTAGCAGTGCAGAGTCCCAGCCTAGAGTATCATGGGCTGGTGTCTAATGAAGCAACAGCAGGAACTTCACTGATGCTCAGTAAACAACTGAAAAGAGACAAATTTGTCTAGAGAAAAAGATATAAGGAAATGTTTGCTGAAGAGAAAAGGAACAGAAATAAAGTGGGACTCCCAGGCCAATGGAATCAGGCCAGGAAGGGGTAAGGAAGCTGAAATAGAGTATTGTCACAGGGAATATAGACCTTCTTTCCCTAAATATTCTAAAGTCCCATCAGTTTCTTTGTGATTGTTAGTTCTTTGTGGCCTCACTCACTTTTCCTTAATGCCTCTGTGCCCGAATTAATTATCTGTGTCCCAGTCCTTATCTCAATAGTCCTTTTTCATTATTGTCCTTGCTGCAGAATGTGCTGTTACCCTAATGTAATGGGCTATTTGATTAGTCCCCTTTGGAATTTGATGCTCTTATCTCTGGAATCTTCCTTCCAAGGCTTTTCCTATTCTATTCTTTTAAGAGTTATTTTTATTTTGCATTTAACACCTGGGGGTATATGCCAGAGGTGGGAGGAGAGGAGTCACCAGAGACAGAATAGGGAGCATAACAGGTGGAGTTACTGAAATACATTGCTGAGGGAAGCAGCAGGGGAGACTGGAGAGGTCTGAAGTGCCATGGGGGTCAGCTCCCTGGTTGGGGATCAAACTCTTGTCATCCTGACTGTGTGACTGAGATAGCTTGATAGTGCTGATACGTTAACCCCTGTGCCACCAGGAAGGCCACTTTTACTATTCTACTCTGACCGTAGAAGCTCCCTGCTTGCTCTGTTATTCAATGCTTCAAGTATGACTAGCCAATGACCTTCAACCAAGTTCAAATTTCCTTGCTCAAACCCCTCTTCAGGTTCCTTTGATCTTTGACCCTTTTCTCCAGAATTAGTTTCCTTAGTTTACAAAAGACTTAAGAAAGCAAATCTTATAAATAATTTTATCTCAAGACCTAAGCAATTGGGATTACAACTCTGTGACAACCAGTTATACCTCCAGGTAGGTAAGGAAGGACGCTGCCTTTCCACAGGCCCCCTAATGCCTGTCCTTATTCAGTTGAAAGTGATTTCAGAAGACAGAGGTCTACCTGCTGTCCTTCAAAAATGAGGCATAAAATATATAGAGAAGAGGGAACTGTAATGGGTCCGATAACCATAGGTTCCTCTTCTTGCTCTTACCTGATTCATTATTTTTTGCAGAAATTCTTCCTTCTTGTCCTGTTTATCTTTTGTAGACAAACTGACACATAAAGAACCTCTGTAGTGAATCACTGACCTTGGTTTTACTTCAAAAAATGGGTCATTGGAAATCACAATTGAAAACACAATTAACCCTGCTCCTGATGAATGATGCCAGCCCAGTCACAATGTCTCTTAGTCAATATAATATCAAAATAAAACATGTGGATCCACATGTACCACAAAGCCCCTGTCCCTCTACAAACCCTCAGGTCAACTTGATATCTGTGATGGAATCTTATGATGCTAGTCCAGCCATCTGCTCAGGATGCTAGGGCTTGAATGAACCTTTGCTTTTTTAACTCCAACCCTTGTCTTTCATTATTGATTTGTAGGTGGCAAGTAGCTGAATCTTAGTATAGCAACAATAGTTGCATTTATTGGTTCCTATTTGGAGGCTGTCTTTAAAAATTTCCTCTGTTGTATTATTTTATGAATTGAAAGTTTTAAATTTGTCACTTGTGGTTGAATTTCTACTTGTTTAGATTGATTGAGTTTTTATAATTTTCCCCTCTACTAATAAACATGTCTCTTATTCTTTCATTTTAAAAGTTTAAAAACCTTTTCTTCTTTGTATGTGACATAAAACAATAATTCTACTTTGATTTTACCAATTTAATTACTAGTGTATGAGAATGTATGGAATATTGCACATTTTTTGAATGAGAGGAATATTAGTCATCTTATTTTCATACATGCAAGGATAAAATTCTGGTCTCTTTTATTGGTATACTTATCTATCCTTGAGATTATGAAGTCTTTTTTTATTTATTATAGTTTAAGACTTGCTATCTGATAAATTCTGCATCTTATTCTCCTCAAGGAATGATTTGGTATTCTTCAATATAGTTTTAATGTTGTTTTGGTCAGATACAAATATCTCTTATTTCCATATTTCAGCAATGAGTTGGTAAGAATCACTGCTTTGACTGCCTTCTTTATAAAAAATCACATATACACTATTCTATCTTTGAACTGTATTTTTTTTCCATTAACCTATATTCTATAGTTATATTGGTATTACAGCAAGCTTTCCACCTGATTATTCTTCCTATGGATCATTGCCTTAGGTAGAATATGACAGAAGCAGGTAGAAAACTACTAAAGTGTTGAAGGAAGCAGGACAGGAAAAGATTAGAAGAGGTGTAATGTCAAATAAAGTCACATAGAGGATAGCTTCAGGCTGAACCCATAGGGTATTTGTAATTTATTCTTCAAGTTTCCAGAGCCAGGTTAAGGGACAAGGTCACATTATGAGTTTTGTGATCATTAGGCACATTATACCATCATGGGTCCCTTCCTCTATTAAAAATTATTTAAATTTATATTTTATGACTGCATTAGTAGAAAGATAAATGCAATACAGGCTGGATTTATTATTACATATTCTTATAATTACATTAATGTTTTCTTCTGGTTTTAAAGTAAAGCTAAAACATTTTTATGGACCCCTAAAATTATTGTGGGCCGTAGGCACTTTGCCTGATATATCTAATGGATGTCTGCTTTGGCAAGGAAGCTGAACTTTTCATGCTTCTGCAATCTTTGACATTGCTTAATGGCTTCCCTGTCTCTCTCATTCTACAAGCACTGAGACAAGAACAATCTTCTAAATAAAGAATTGCAGTTGCTGGCTGTTGGATATGAAAGTGAACGCGAGGGGCCAAGGGAGTCACAGAAATATGAAAAAAAGCTCTTAATATTATTATCCACTAAATAGGCTTGGCTAATTCTTGCCCTCTTACTTTCCACATAAAATTAAAATCAGTTTAAGTTTCACCAATATCTGTTGGTGTTTTAATTGGCAATGCCTTCATTTATTAGATCAATTTGGAAAGATGAAACATATTTAAAATACTGAATTTTCTAACGTATGAAAAAACTATCTGATAAGGGATTATTACCCTAAATATACCAAAAATTCTTAAAATTTAACAAAAATATGAAAAATTCAATTAAAAAATGCAACAAAAGTTTCAACAGACCACTAAATGTATAGAATGCCAGTAAACATATAAAAAATGTTCAACATATATGTCAATTACCACTACACATCTTAAAAACCCAGGACACTGACAAAACCAATGATGGTGAAGATGCTAAGTAACAGGACTCTCATCTATTAAACAGTTCACTCTGGACAACTGCTTGGTGATTTCTTATGAGAATAAACATACTCTCTCACAACATGGTACACCATTCAGCCTCTTTGGCATTTACCCTACAGAACTGAAAATTACTTTTACACAGAAACCTGTATGTAGTTGCTTATGGAACATAGTTGCCAAAATTTAGAAGCAAATTATATGTTCTTTAGTTGATGAGTGGATAAATAATGGTACTTCCACAGAATGGAATGTTGAATATTTAAAACATAAACTATCAAGTCATGAAAACACACAGGAAAATAAAATGTGTATTATAAATGAATGAGAACAGTCAGAAAGGGTTATTCAACCAGACTCCAACTAGTTGAATTTCTGAATCAGACAAAGCCGTGAGACAATAAAAATAATAAGTTTTTCTTTTACAATTATTCACTTTATCTTTTCCACTTGACTGTTTCGGACTTACATCCTTCTTAATTAAATATTAAATGCAACCCCCCCCCAAAACAAACAAACAAACAAAAAATTGTTGGCAGCCAGAACTTAGGGGGGAAGGATGAGTAGGCAGAACACAGAGGATTTAAGGGGTAGTGAAACTATGTATAATGTTGGGAAAATATCATTATACTTTATCAACATTCAGAGAATGTACACAAGAGTGAAACCTAACGTAAATTACCTTAGGTTGATAAAGATTATCTTAATATAGGTTCATATACACAATAACAAACATATTACGTATGTGGCGGTTTTGATAATGGAGGAGGCTGGCTGTGGGAATAGCAAAGTATTTGAAAATCCACTATAGTTTTGGCTCAATTTTGTTATGAAACTACATCTACTCTGAAAAATGTATAGTCTACACTTAATAATATTTAAAAATGTTTCAATTTTTCTCGATGTGACTTTTCACCTTGGATGTATTGTTGTTGTTTTATTTTCATTGCTTTGCCCACCACTGTTTCTACTAATAAAATACAATGGAGAAAATGAAAAGCTATTACCCACAATTCTTTCCTTATGTAGCAGGTATTTTTCCTTTTTTTGCTTTTTACTTCCCTGTTGTTATTTGTAAATAGCTTATTTTACACAGTTGATGTGAAGTATAAGTTATGATATATGGTTTCCCTTTTTATTATTTGAAATTGTGTTATAAATTGCTGTCTCTTCTTTGTCTACAAAATCATCATTTTTCAAGGCTGTATAATACCCCATTATGCTAATGTACCATAATTTAGTATGCCTTTCTCTATTGTTGAATAGTTATTCTATTATAAATAATGCTGTACCTAGTAATCTTCAAGCCCAAAGCTTGTGTTTTTTGAAATATTCCTTTAGAAGAATGTGGACTTAATATAGAAAAAGTCATGGAAATCTTTGTGTTTTTTTTTTTTTTTTTTCTACTTAATGCCGCGTTCTATTCAGAAGTATCATATGGTTAAAGTACATCATTTTTCTTTGGATATTATAATGCCTCACAATAATTTATTAAGATCAAAGAAATGTTTTAAACTGACAATCACTTTGTTAAAAATTTTGCTTCAGCAATAATGTCTATGTAGGAGTGTGAGTATTACCAGATTTTCTGACAACAAATCTACATTCACCTTTGTATGAATATTAGTTTTATAAGAAAGAAATACATATTTGAGATATTGGTTAATGGCTGATAATTAGCATCTTGAATGCAAATGCATATAATTTTTAAAGTTTGAAAATAGCTGCTTGAGTAATTTAAACACTTTTTTTTGTTAAAATAATTGATCTGTTTAGCAGAACTTGTCAAATATATTCCAAATTTTAAGACATCCTTTTTAATCAAGTAAATTACAAATCCAGGTGCTTCAATTTAACATTACAAAGTATAACGGAGGAGGGCAGTAGCAGACTTTTAGATTTTCTTAATCATGGCTTTTACTTTTCTACTGTTCCAATGTAGACATGGTTTTGAGAATGCAGATTAAATATACTGGCTTAGCAATGCCAAGATAGATTTAGTATTTAAAGTTCAGTCAAATACCAAAAGGCCCAGAGGTTTTCTTCTGCACTAAAATAGCAAAACCTATTATTTAGAAAATTGGAAGAGAATAGAGTGCTTCCCCATCTTACCTATACAATACCTTGATGCTTTCTTGGGCATCATTGCCTTTCATGGTGGTTTTGCAGATTAGATGAGGAATCTAGTCTATTTTTGACTATGCCTGATTGTAATGAGTTGATGAAAGTCAGTTGATTCAAGTATTATCTACCGATTTGGGCAATTAGTAAATACATTCTCCAAATAAACACTAGGCAACATTGGTCAGGTCAGCACCTTTCTAAAAATATGGGTATCATAGCAAATTAAATCAGGATTTCTTTTTACTCTCCAATATTAAGTTGTTTCTTGTCTTAGAGGAACAACAATATATAAGTTGTTTTAGTTTTTCTGTATTTCTAAATTCTTTATTTCTTAATATGTATTTCTAGAGATGTTGCTCTGAGATTGATAGGTAAAAATAAACTTTCTGTCATATACATAATAGGAAATTCAACTATTCAACATTTTTAGGTTTACCAATCCACAGCAAATATTTGCATAAAGAAGAATACATCTATGAAACTGATGAACACACTTTCCTAGAGAAATCAGCTCTATGCATGGATAGTTAATACTTATGGATTCAGAAAATTCATTAAGGTAAATCATTAGGCATATAGTCTAGCTGGTAGATCTCAAGTGAAAGTGTTTTATCAACATATATTAGACCAACAGCAAGTCTACAATTAAAGATAAAACATTAACTTAAAATTATTTTTTAAATTTCAATTTCATAAAATGGGGGGGTGGGTGGGTAAGTGCACTGGACTATGGTGATGACACACAGGTTGATTTGGTGATGGGAAGCCCACAGGGATTACAACTGATATGGGAAAAGACACACAATGATGTAAAAACAATTATTTTAAAAATTTCAATTTCATGCACAAAACCAATAAGTACAATATACTTGGTGTTGCAAACCAGAAACTTCTCTGAAGGCAAATCCATTGTGCTAAAAAAAAAAAAAAAAAAAGGTGATATCCTTTTATATAACAAATTTGCTTTATTCTTATTCTTATAAATGATTAGGCATGGGAAAGCAGAGGTTCACAAAATTTTCTTGTATGTTAGACTTGTTTAGAAATGTCTTTTAAAAAGAAGGAAAAAAAATATCCACACAGATATTCAAAAACAGTTGGTCTGGGAATTATTCCTAAGTATCAAATCATTGCAAAGCTTCCCAGTTGATTGCATTAGCAACATTGGGGTGAACTGTTCCAACTCCCAATTTGTGGGTAGGAAAACAGGCCCATAGATTAAAAAAAAATCCCACTTACTGATTAATGCAGCTTTTCACTCACAATTTAATGACATTGTTGATATTTTTGTGATTTTGCTTGATTTGTCAATTGTTTTATTTCGTTAAAAATATACACGTGTGCTAATTCCCAAGAGGTGATAAAGAGATCATTGTGTTTACAGCCTACAAGGCTAAGTTAAAAAAAAAAAAAAAGAAAACCATATGTGACAAATGGTGTCAAGATGCATAGAAAAACATAAAGGTTATTTCCTACTGAGCATGTGGACAGGTAGCAAAACATAGGGCCACCAGATGCATGGGTCCTCACTCCTGACAGCAACTGAGCAAGCAAGCCCATATTTATTAATTCATTTGGTATTTTATGTTCTTCTAAACATTATTTAGAATGACAGATTAAATAAATAAAGCAAGATAAAACATTTAAGCAACAGTTGATACTTAAGAGTTGGTAATAAAAGATTTGAATTTATACACACATGCTAAAAAATGGACATTAATTTGTCTCTAATGAAACATTATTAATAGATACTTAGGATGAGTATATTTCTGTAGAAATAAACCAGAAATAGATTTCTCTTATGGGTTTTCATCGAAGGCATATAGGCGTTCTAAGGAAGTAGTCGCAGTAATAATGGTCTGCGAAATGATTAGTTACCCAAACAGACCATTTTAATAATGTTCCTTCAATACTACCAATGTCACAGAGCACTTGTAGAAAAGGGCTGACAGGTGGTGCCCAGTCCTCTTTGTGAGAGGTAGAAATGGGGGTGGGGGAGGGGAACAACAAAAGAGAGTATGCTCCCGGCCCTCCCTGGTGGCGCAGCGGGTTAAAGCACTGCACTGAGAAGCTAAAGCCACTTCCGTATGAGTTCAATTCCCGCCTGCCCCAGAGGTGACCACTTGGCGTGGCAGACCTCTCCTGGCCCACGCCCTCTCCTGGCCCATCCGCTTCTCCCCTCAGGAGTGTACGTCGTAGATTTGCCTGTTCTGCTCCCCACTCTGTCTCTGGTGAAGCCTCTCACCGCCCCTGAGCCTCTGGCCTGTACCCCAGTTCTGTATGTACAAATAAAATAAATCCTTAAAAAAAAAAAGAGTATGCTCCTGCAAAACTAGGAGCAGAACTGAAGCTTTAATAATCGCATTTAGTTGTTATGTTATTTTTAATTTCAATAATACTTCCCCATCACCCAATATAATCCACATTTTTCACTTGATAAAAATGGCATTAGAGTTGGCATTACTTGATCATAGTCATACATTTACGTAATGAGATAGCCAAGATTTCAAGGAATCTATTAGCAGATCAATCACAGATTCTTTCAATTATACCTGTCTATTACGTATATATGAAGACAGATGAAGAAGTATATGAACATGCTATTATTTAAAGATAACTATGATTTTGATTCTCAGGATTAGTGAATCATGAGCTATTTACTATATAATGTTTCCTGCTATAAAGTATTAAAAATGAGAATTCTAAATGTGTTTTTCATTTCTTACAGCATATTTATATTCGTATGAATTTTATGTTCAGTGACCACTTCTAGGAAGGAGGAAGACACTGCACTAAAGATAATTTCTATCTCTCTTATAGATGTTAATAATGTTCCAGCCTAATGTCATTAAATAAAAAACTTCTGTGATCTTATAGCCCAAGGGTATCAGAAATGATATAGGATACCAGACTTATTAATACTTTCTTTTAAAAAATTAGGGTCACAAAAAACCCAAGTGAAAGGGTACTGGCATTTGAAAGCAACTAAGCTTTTATCCATTATTAATTCACATAAGAAAAACAGCTATGATGGCAAAGGCCAGATACTTACACACAGGCTATAAATATGAATGAATAATTCATTTTTCTATTAATTTTGAATTTATAGCCTCATGGATGAACTCTATTTTTTCTTTTCCTAGTAGGGCACACACCAAGCAAAATACTGCACTGTCAACAGTTAAGACATAAAGCACTGCAGTGAGCAAAATTAGATCTACTATGCACATATTTATTTATCTAATTTGAAAGATCCCATACTCATATGACCATCATATGACTTACTGAAAGGTTCTGGAAAGTCATACCTTTTCTACAAATAAATATAAAGTGGTATTTGCCTTTCCATAGTCAGTATGATTTGAGAATCTCTGGAAGTCCTATTGCCTCAATACTGTATTCCTTAATATGTTACAAAGTGTGTAATTCGGGCCTTTTATTCTGAAATTCCTTATTATAATTAAATTAGATTTTGCTATCTTTCTACTTCTCATTTTTAATTCAACAATAAAACTGATGACTGCACACATTCTCCAGAGTTCAACCTCTCTGGGTTATACGGACACTGAATATCTTAGATTATATTCATATTACAGTATCATCCTGGTCCTGGATCTTCATGACACAACTTGGGTAATTTGCTGCTGTGAAGGCAGTGGAATCCTTTTCTATACTAGACAGCTAGTAATACCTTTGCTGCACACATACATGGTTCTGAATTACAATACATAATTTTCTACATTCTACATATGTCATTCAGTGGCTTTGGTTTATAGGTATATGGGTTATATATCATATACATGTATGTCAGTATGATTTAATTTCCTTTTAGTCAAACTAAAAATTTTTTTTTGATATTTCAGAGGCAGGGAGTTTGGAATGGAAAGAAATGGCACTTAGATTTGAATTCTTATGTACATATTTTTGTAGGTTAGACTATCCTCCCTTTGCAAACTTTTCAAAAAATCATGTGACTGTATGAACCCAATGGTAAAGATTAATAGAGAGATTCATTAGTATTTTGGCAAATAGACCACTGTGTTCTGTAGTAACATTTCAGATAAAGGAGTCCAGAAATCTTGATGCTGTATTCTTTAGATGGACAACACAGCAAGGATAGGGCATAGCTGTAGTCTCCAAATAAAAACCCCCAATTGTTATAAAGGGTGTCAGATACTAAAATGTCAATTAGTATGATAGCAGTGATAATGAAAACTCTTAATGAAATACACTGAATAGAATGTTACATGTCTTTTTTCAAAAATTTAACTGCAGTGAAAATCATTAAGTATTTCTTAAATCAAATTAGTTCACTTAATACTCAACTCATTTTCTGTAAAGCCTCTTTTCAACAACATAAAGCTTTCAAGGAATGATTTACACTATTATTGAATGATATAAGTATCAGCTTAAGTGTTATATGGCCATCTTTCACATACTTTTTATAAGGCAGTTTAATCTATGCATTTCAATCCCTCAAGAGTAAGTAACTTTTAAAATGATTTCAGTTAATTGTTTAATAAGATGTTTAAAATGTTTCTCAAGGCTATTGTCATTCCCATAGCTGCACTGCATCAATGTATAATTCACTATGAAAAATATCTCTAACTCCAAAACTTCTCTAACTCCAAAAATTCTTGAGATTGAATTTTTGTCTAGGAAGCTTGGTGAATAAAAAAATATCAGTGAACTCTAGGTTCAGAAGGAAATTGTAAAGTTCATTAGCTGTAATATTCAGCTTTTTTTTTTTTTTTTAAAGATTTATTATTTATTTGTGCATACAGAACTGGGGTACAGGCCAGAGGCTAAGGGGCGGTGAGAGGCTTCACCAGAGAGACAGAGTGGGGAACAGAACAGGCAGATCGACAAAGTACACTGCTGAGGGGAGCAGCGGGCGGGTCAGGAGAGGTCTGCCACGCCATGTGGTCACCTCCGGGGCAGGCGGGAATCGAACTCATGAGGAAGCGGCTTTAGATTCTCAGTGCTGTGCTTTAACCCGCTGCGCCACCAGGGAGGGCCAAAATTCAGCTTTTAATGATATTTAACATGATTCCAAATAAAATCCATATTATTTTAACTGCTGAAAAGAGAATACCACTTCTTTTATTTTCCACAGTTTCTTTTCCTATATGCCTTTTATGATGCTCCTACTATGTACCAGTTGTATGGTTATCAAAAATGAGTAGACTCTGATAGGTTATCAAAATCCTTGTGAGCAGCAACTTTTTTTTTTACCATTTAACATTGATAGGTTCTTGGAAATATCAATGGTTAGTGAAACAACTATGCAGGCTCTCGAATAATGTCTTTTCATTCAATATCAACTATGATTGTTATTTTTCTTATCAGCTTTATAATAAATGATATTGAATGAAACAATATTTGAGAACCTACTGCAATGCACTGCTTGGGTCTAGCATGGGGTCTCTTCATTACATGTGTTGTTGGAATAAGAAAGTTATATGAAAATTTATTTTAGATTTACTTGGTAGAGACTTCCTTAGTGAAATAATGTGATTGGTAATTGTGATGAAATAATTCTCTGAACATAGACTTTAGGAGGGAGTCTAAGAAATATAGTGTTCTATGAAAAATGAGAAAAGGACTTCTGGTGAGAAGGGTATTACTTATTTATTTTTAGAGATATATTTTAATTTATTTTTAAATACAAGAACTAGGGTGTAGGCCAGAGGATTCACCAGAGACAGAGTGGGGAGCACAACAAGTGTATCCACTGAAATATACTGCTGAGGGGAGCAGTGGGTCAGAAAGGAGAGGTCTGCTCTGTCATGTGGGTCAGCTTCCTGGCTGGTGATAGAACTCATGCTTCAGTGGCTAGTGAGAGCGTAATAGTTCTAAGACTTTAACCCTTGAGCCACAAGAGAAACCCTGGAATGGGAACATTAAAGCTAGGGAGTAGAAATAATGGAATCAAGGAAGAGGAGGCACCCAACATTAAGGTAAGGTAAGAACTGGTAGGGATGGTGAGTGGAATTCTGTGATGTTAATAAGATGGCACAGGGACCCTAAAGAATTAGTCTTTTAAAATATTCATGATTTAATATTGACAAAAGTTTTATAAAATATTCATGAGTTGATAAGCCATGTAATATTCTTATCCCAATTGTTTAGTGAACACATAACCCTGAAATGGGAAAAGTTGAAAAAGCAGTAATGTTATAACTGAGAAGCATATATAGGAGCGGAAAGAAGAAAACAGATGGAGAACTCAGTGGAAAGAGGCAGTCAGAACAAGAAGTGTAAGAAGACATTCATCTAAAAAATTCTACAAATTTGATGCTGACTTTCCTTCTTCATGTAGGGAAGTGTTTGAACCAGTTTTATTTACAATAACAAGGACAAGCTGATTCCAACAAACTATAGGATTTGAGGATATTCCACATCTTGTTACAGGGGTTAGGGATGTTTGGAACTAAGGACATAGTTTCTGCCTACAGCTCAAATGGTAAGGATTGAGAGGCCCATAGGGTGTCTGATAAATTCTGTAACTGGGGTGCAATCAATATTCACTGAGAACATGGACACTTCAGCTCTTGGGGAAAGAAGGCAGGAAGTCCCTGCAGAAGTAGCACACAGGTGGGGGCTGGAGGATAATTCTGACCTCTTTAGGAGGCAGGAAGAAGAGGCATATTGAGAAGAAGGAGCGAGCTTTCCAAACCGTGGAACTATAAATTGGTGAGGTCCATGGGAGTACTGAACACAGCGAGACTCAAGGGTTATAGGGTAGAGTGTGGAAAGGGCTGCATGTGCCATTCTGAGAAGTAGGTCTTGAGGCTGTGAACAAGGGAACCCCAGTACAGGTTTTTTTGTTTGCTTTTTGTTTGTTTGTTAAACTGCAGAAGCACAGAAGTGACATATACATCAATATCTGCCTGTTTCACTCACATGTTTTTAAGATTCCCATAGGGCAAAACACAGAATAAAAGCAAACACGGAGAATATAGGATAATGTCAACTAAGAAGAGAAAGACTTTGGAGAGATGATTAATTGCAATTGTCTGTACTCAGTTGGAAAATGAAGTTACACTTATTTACATTATTCTTTTTCTGTATTTGGCATTGACTACATCTTTTGCAGTACATTTTGTAATTTGACCCAATTTGCACATTTATTTTCAGGTTTTGCTTGTTTTCTATCAAATGTTTCATTCACAAAAGATACAACAACAGACTATTTTCACTTGTCTGTCCATTCTTGAGGCCACAGCACCTATATTCTACTTTCTGCTCTTGCAGATGAAATAAAGATGCAGTGAAACAGTATATGAAACAGATGTCACAGGAAATCTATATTGCTGATAAGACCATCAAGTTTAGCAGAAATCAGACAATTGAGACTTTGCTATTATTTTTCTTGGTGAAACTTATTTACTGCTACATTAGTGCAAATCTCACAGTAAATGAAGTGATGTGAACTTTTATCGAATTTTGTCTAGCTAGCCCAGTTTAAAGTACACTTTTTTTTTGTTCATCTAAGAAGTGATTCTTGGACACATTTTTTTCTACTACTAAATCACTAAATGTTCTGTGGGTACAAAGTCAACTTTATTCTGCATGACCCATCTCCACTATCCTATCTTCTGTGAAGTCCTTGATTCTATTCTACTAGATGTAGTTCTATATATTACTGAACAGTAAGCCAGCTTTTATTGAGAGGACAGAGAGTCTAGGAATTTTTATTAGAAACTACAAAGCTTCTTGGGAGACAATTTATCTCAAGGTAAGAGAGAATGAAAGCACAGGAATCTGGTTTGAGTCACTGAGCTAGAGTTAGATGGTAGGAAACGGAGTACATGATTTGATGTCACAACTTGCATTGATTCTTAATTAAAACCCAGGGCAAAGAGGATTAAATACTAGAGTTTGAGTACTTCAGGGAAAAAGAAAACGGAGCTGGAAAAAGGAAGCCTAGTGTTTAACAGTACTGACAAGCCTTTTGTTTTCTGAAAACCAGGAGTTAAAGCTTATAGTTCAGACATTAAATGTGTTTTATATGCAGCAACAAGCGATTCAGGGTTGATAGTGACAAACAATAACGCCTCCTCTTGAAATGAGTATAAGGCTCATTTCTTTTGAATATTTCTGACCCTCTGTCTCTCCTTTCTCTTTCCCCTACCTTTCTCCTCCTTCATCCCTTGTATTCATTTTTCTCTTTACCTCTAGCCTTCCCTTCTTCTCTCTCCTTCTCTTTTATAATGGAAATAACAGAAAAACAATTTGAATTAAGTTGTGGGGAATCCATAGAATGCTGGAATAACCCAATGAAGGATTAAGTAACTTTTTTGCAGGAAAGGCAGAAGTGGAGCTAGACATTAACATTTACCAAAAAATTAATGAAGCCAGAGTTTTCTCTAGGTCTCTTCTATCTTCTTCTTTCTCTATTATTTCATTATTTCCTGTTGCAATTTAGAAGTCTTACACATGGTAGACAGTATGAATATTAAAATACCTAGTGTCTCCACCTATTCTTAGGAAAAGTGGACCTTGTTTAATACAGTGTCAATTTTAAAATCCAAGGAGAGAATTGACTTCAGTTAGGGACCTAGCGCCAATCTCATCATATAGATTGGAAAACTAGAGAGATGGGATACTTTTAAGAATACAACCTCTTAGAAGTAATAGTTCTGGGGAAGGAACATTTATTTTCAAAATATAGGCAGTGCTTCCAAAAGAAAAATAAAGAACCAGTGGGCAGACATAAGTAATAGAGCAAGGTTTTGGGATTTTAACATCAATACAGATGCTCTTAATTTCTGTCATTGCTGTCTCAGGAAAAGCATCTATAACTTTTGTTGGTATTTGCATCAGTAGGTACCACTACACATCAATAACAGAACCTGTGTTTTTTGAATCATTATTGACAGAGCCTAGCACCACAGTGAGTTGGGACAGAGCAGGATGAAAACAGAACATGCTATCCTAGTAAACAAGAAGATTACTGAAGACCTGAACCCCAGGGGAAGTGGTTGAGTGTGGATTAGATTCCTGTAGAGCAGATGATGATGAAGCCAGAAAAACAGTTTTGATTAAATATGTCTGTTTATATTTTACATTGTATGAACTAAGAAATATGAATTTTGTATATTTATAGTTTATGACTATCTCCTATACCTGATGTTGATCCTAGCACTGTGCATAGATGTTCTACGAAATGAATATGGTGTAGATGACACGAATTTACACTTACATAATCTTTTTCATAGATAACAATGTATTAGTTTCAGGTGTATGGCATCATGAATTGCTATTGATATATATTGTAAAATGACCACAGTAAGTCTAGTCAACATTCATCACCATATATGTTTATAAATTTTTCATTTGTTAAAAATTTTTTAAGATCTACTGTCACTTGTTAAAAATTTTAAGATCTACTGTCTCTACATAATGTAGAGAGAATTAACCTTAATCACTGTAGTGATTATATACAGTATAAGGTACCCTATGTAGTATAACTAGTAATTTGTACTTTTCACCTCCTTCAAGGATCCTGTACATCTTAGTGTAATTCCTTCATTTTCCATTGTTGTCACAAGTGGCAGGATTTCATTCTTTTTTATGGCTGAATAACATTATAACATTTCATTACACATTTGTGTGTGTGCATATATACACACACACACACACACACACACACACATATATATAAAATGCAACCTGATATAAAAGATTTTTTTATATATATATAAAGTCTTCTTTATCCATTCATTCATTATGGACACTTATAGCTATCGTGAATAATGCTACTGTGGATTATATTCCTATAGAGCAATATTCCAATGAACATGGGGTTGCAGTTGAGTTAGGGTTTTCATTTTCATTGGAAAGATAGCTGAAAGTACAATTGTTGGATCAAATGATAGTTTTATCTTATTTTAATTTTTTGAGAAATCTTCTTACTGTTTGTTCTACTGGTTACATCAACTCACATTCCTACCAACAGTTCATAATCTCTTCTCTCCATATCATAATCACTACATATGACTTTTTGTCTTCTTATAGTACTCATTTCAATAGATAAGAGGTGATAAATTTTTTGTGGTTTAAATTTGTATTGCCCCAATGATTATTAATATGTTATCAGTTATTGATTAGTTGTATGTCTTCTTGGGAAAACAAAGTTTATTCACATCCTCTGCTCATATTTTAATGAGATTACATGTTTGCTCTTGAGCTGTATGGGTTCTTTATATATTTGGAATACTAACCCATTATTAACTACATAATTTGCAAATATTTTATTTGTCAGCTTGCATTTTAATTTTGTTGATGGTTTCCTTTACAGAAAAATTTTAACCTGAGGTTTATTTTTGCTTATATTGGCTTTGATTTTGATGTCAATGAATTTACTGTCTAGGTTTTCTTCTCAAAATTGTAAGGTTTCATAGTCAAGTCTATGATTATTTTGAGTAAATTTTTGTGTATATGATTTGTATGCACATATATGCATAAGATAGTACTAGTACAGTTGCATTCTCTTATATGTTACTATCCAGTTTTCACAGCATCGTTTATTAAAGAGACATTCCTTTTTCCATTCTTTGGTTCCCTTACTTTAAATTGATCATATGTACATGGGCTTATATAATCTGGGTTCTTTGATCTGTTAATTTTATGCCAGTATCACAATGCTTAATTTACCATAGTTTTATAGTATAGTTTGAAATCAGGATACTTTCGTCTTTGCTCTCAATATTGCTTTTGCTATTTGGATGTTTTTTGTGGTTCTATATAAACTATAGTTCTTAAATAACCATCTTCTGCATGTATTTTTTGGAATAGTTTAGCTATTCAATTGTAATGTGAAGTCAATTCAAAACATGAGCACACAGCAAGAGAGGAATAGTGATTGGACTGATTATTAGTATTTAAAGTGTCATAAAATTCTCAGGGGCAAATCCAACACTTATAATGCCAGTGGAGGAAAGTACTTAGCAAGGAATAAAGGTGGAGTCTTAAATTTGATATTTAATAACTATATGTCCATGATTCCATTCTTTCCATGACCAAATTTTGAGACTAGACCATTACACTGTACAATATCTTCAAAAAGCATTTGGGCATGGCAGAGAATATAGCCCTAAAGATGCAACTAGAGTATAGGCAATACTAGCAAAGTTCCTCAGTTTAGTATACTTAGCTTGAAAGTAGGAGGAAGGATGAGGGCAGAATGCAAGGCTTATGAATGAAAGCAACAAAAGAGGGGGAAGGAAGACAGCTTTGACTGAGAGGGCAAATAACTTGCCAGAGTTGTCTGTGAGAGCATTCATACATACTAAATTTCATCAGTAATGAAGCTATTATCAAAGAGCAATGTAGTAAGTGAGCAACCTTGGTTGACATATTGAATTCTGACTCTCAGTGAATATTTGATCTGAGTTTTAACAGATCCGGCTAGGAAATAGGTGTTGAGAGGTAGAGGCTATTTCTACTTTATGCCTGTATTAGGGTTTGCACAGAAACTGCAAAAGAAAGAGTTATAGACAAGTGGGGGCAATGGTAGGTTGAACTGTAAAGAACCTAATACAAATGAAGAGAAATAAGATTGACAGCTAATCTGTTTAATTGAAAGGAAGCTGTCATGTAATGCTGAACTCCTTTTCTTAAATTTTTAATTGCTTAATTGGAATGAATTAAACATTGCTCAACAACAATTTGGTGTGACTGGATTTTAGAGGAAGAACATGATCTAGTGCTATAGGGTATAATGTGCATGCTATTTGAAGAGATGAATTTTGATCTATGACTCTCTTATAGAAAATCTGAGTTAGGTTCTAGAAGATCAGAATTTTCTTTCCCTTAGAGTAATAATTTGCTAGTGTTGTACTGTAGTGTTGTCTAGGAAGCATGCGACCAGAAGCACTCAAAAACATGTGGTGCCCTTTGTGGGCATCTCCCCTTGGTCTGATGCAAGAGTTGTATTCAATCAAGTTGTCAGAACAATGACAGCTGTGAGAAGGGGCCCATAAAGCTTATTCATCAAGCTCTGAAACAGCTAGCACTTTACTTGTCTGGAGTTATTTACTAGTGGTTGATGATGACACAGTTGAGTGAGGCTGAGGCTTATGAGGCATCTTAGCTCTCTCTTTTGTTGAGAAGGTCATTTGAAAGGGAGTGTTTTAAGGACTTTAGAATATACAAGTTGAATCTTTTATTAATATGGTAAAATGCCAATTAATACGGTAAAATAGAGAAAAGTATTTTTAGAAGAAGCAATTATTATGATGTTATAAAAACTTTATGTCACAATCAGATTGTGGATTCAATCTGAACAGCAGAACCTCTAGAATATATAAATCATTATCATTCTGAGACAAAGAACAACATCCTTAACTCTCCTACTAATTAGATCTTTAGCTTTGGGATAAAAAATTAAGATCTACACCCTAGTCATCATCTGTAAGTAAATATTTCAGAAGGTAATATTTTTCTTCTTCAGTGTTTCTTTTTTTTTTTTTT
>NW_004567107.1:21482847-21501300 GCF_000260355.1 Condylura cristata
TTATGAAATCCCAGTAGGTCAGGAAAACAGATGAATTCTAGATCTCTTTCATATCACAGACTATTCAGCATGCACTAGCTTTTTTACTAATTAAAAAAAAAAAGAGCCTGAATGGAGATTTCTAAAAGAATAACTGATAAATGAATCAATTCTCAGTTTATTGTGCAACTGTATGTAGACGTTTAGTAAGTAGCATTTGATTAAATGCAATGCTTTTTATATATGCTCTACATTGTTATTACAGTATAAGTATTTGGAGAAGCCTGCTTCTGTTGGCATGTTTTAAGACAAAACTTTTCACCTTTAACTTGAATTTAAGTTCAAGTATGCTTGAATTTCCATTTTTTAATATATAATATCTACAATCTAAGCTTTTAAGGGTTTTAATTAAATAAAAATCTATCATATCCTTCAAGTTTGGTTTCAGCTAGTGAGAATAAAATATTGTGTACTTCTTTTAGCTGATAGCCATCTGCTACAGAAACATTCAAATGTCAGCTCATCAGAATTTAAAAGGACTTCCTGAACAGAAGTTCACTCAAATTTAGGAAACTTTAATGGAACTTCTGTTGCAAAATGATGCTGTCTTGGCTTTAGGCTAATCCCCAGAACACACCTACAGATCCATCTCCCAAAATGTCTGCCACAGAGAAGGAGCTGGCGTGGTTTTACAATTTTTATGGCAAAGGTTAAAATAAGTAATTTCCACAACAGCTGTCGACATACAGTCTGTCTTTGGAGGCTGCTTTCCCTAGAGAATTTTATTTCTTCAAATGTCATAATTAGAATTTCATCTCTAGTGACTACTCAAGGAAATCTGGTGGCAGGAGACAGCATGGGTCACATTTTAATTATGAATACTTCCTTCCTAACTGAAGGGCCGGGAGCTTGTTGCTAGTCAAGTCACAAGAACCCCCTATGCACTGTGAATAATTAAGTGCACTTTTCAGTGAATTGCAGTTGTTTCCTTAACATTCAACAAGATTTATCAGAGCACTCACAGGCTTCCATGTCCTCCCCAAAACAGTAGGGTGCAAATAAGTAGATTTCCAGCAATCAGAGCAGTGAGTTGTGTTGGT
Source organism: Condylura cristata (assembly GCF_000260355.1). Lineage (NCBI taxonomy): Eukaryota > Metazoa > Chordata > Mammalia > Eulipotyphla > Talpidae > Condylura > Condylura cristata. The sequence continues at coordinate 21,483,927 of NW_004567107.1, forward strand.
GCACTCGGATTATCTATCATGGATGTGTATCAACAGGAGGGCACTTTCATGTATTCATTTTCTTCCTTTCATAAAACAAACATTTATTGAATATCTTTTGGTGTTGAGCAGTGCACACACAGTGTGCACAAACTTGAATAATATTGTCTTTTTTTCAAGATCTGAAAATATCATTAAGTGAGTGATATAGTTACATATATATGTTTTGGAAATACAAAAAAGAAGCAATTAATTCTACTTGGATATATTGGGAAAGACATGGCAGAGAAGAAGATTCCTCAGCTGAATTTTAAAGCATAAGTAGGTAGGAATTTGATAGATAATAGAAGGGAAGGAATTCTTGAGAAAAGGAACTGCATTTACAGAGACAAGGATATTTGAAGGTACCTGTAGTTGGTTTTAGTGAGAATTCAATGCTGAGTGCTTTTGAGTAAGTAGTAGAAGATAGGTATGCAGTACAAGATCAAGGGTGTATTTTAATGCAGACAGAAATGTACATGCTAAAGACATGTTATTTATCTTCAGAAAATAGCTATAGGTATGACAAGGTATTGATCCCTCAGTGCTCAGAGCAGCCAGGCAAGATTTTTTAGTATCTTTGTTACCCCCAATTGCTTGAGAAAAGCTATCATTTTTTTGTTTTGTTTTTATGAAGTGAAAATGATTAGGACATTCATATAATGAGGTAACACTTAATAATAAAAAGAAGTGAACTTGAGAAACATGAAAAAAGTGGATGACCCGTGAATGCATTTTGCTAAGAAGTCAGAATGACAGAGTATGTATAGTTCCATTGATATAAAATTCTAGAAATGGCCAAAATACTGGGGTAGGAAGAAGATTAGTAGCTGTCAGGAGTCAGGGATGGGCAGAGGATATTAACTAAAGGACATGAAGAACATTTTTTGTAGTAATGACTGCCTCTTCATGGCTGTGGTGATGGCTTTTGGACTGTAAACAGTTCTCAGATCTCATCAACTTATACACTTATTATTGGTGAACCTTATTGTTTGTAAATTATAGCTCAATAAAGCTGACAGTATAGATGAGGCCATCAGAGATTGGTCTTGCAATGAGTTAATATCAAAGGCACTAAAGCCTTATAAGCCAGAAGTAATAGCTTTTCCAATAAAAAAACATCTAGAATGAGGATATGAAGGAACATCCTCAAGCATGCAGAGAAACAGGTCCACATTAGGTGACTCAGTGCAGAATATGTAATTCATGAAGGAAGAGCAGGGTTTTAAAGTAAATAAACACATCCTACCTACCAGACATATCTTTAAAGTTTACACACACACACACAAATATTCATTTAATTCTCTTTACATCATAATAACCCTATTGATAAGTCTTATCATTATTCCTGCTTATCAGATGAAAAATGGAAGTAAGGGAGGTTAGTATCTTGCCTAGTATCATATAGCTGTTACATGTCAGAACTGAGATTTAAGATTAGGCAATCTGCTTTAGAGTTTATACACTTAAATACAAAGATACTTGAATTTCACATTTCCTAGAAATTTAATAATAGAGTTTATTGTCAACCTTGTTACCATTATTGGAGTAGTTTAATATTGTAATTTATATTACTGCAGTGCCTGTTATCTTCATAAGACAGCAGGGCTGGACATAATTAACATGGGTAGTAAGTTTTTACCTTCAAATACAGGGCAACGTTAGAGTTATTAATGAAGTACACTATTACCCATTTCAGTGCCTTCTGGTGCTGAACATGTACTGACCAACAGAGCTACAAAAATATCCCCAAAATAACAATGGTTGATACTGGAGGAGTGGTTACATGAAGATGGAAAGGAGGTTTCCCTGCATTCTTAAGGAAAATACTTGCATATGGCCACAAGATTCATGAATAAATGCAATGGTTTAGATGAAGAAAAATTACTGGAGAGTACTAAGGAGGGAGTATGACAATCTCAACCATGTTTCCATGGACTGAGACCTCCACTGAAGATGCTCTTCTGAATATTCCCCAGCTGAGTTGAGATAATTTGCATGAACTGGGAATCTGGATTATATTCATTTTTTATTTTCACCAGTACAAAGAAGAGATCTTTAGTAGTTAAGTCTTCAGTGTAGATCAGACTTCCTCATTGGTGTCCCAATGTCTAGGCTGGGAGAGTAAGCACAGAGAATTAAATCTGGACCTATGCTTCAGTTATAACCTCGAGCCTGGCCTTTATCAGTAATAAAACCCCTGTTTTGCTTTCCATTGATCTTATGCTGTGTCTATTCCTGAAATAACTCAGAGTTAATTAAAGAGAGGGTTGTTAGTAGAGACCCTAAACAACAGCAACAACACTGATGTCATTCTTTGTTTTGATTCACGGTGAATATGGGAGAAAGGTCCAGTATAGTGCAATATGAAGGTCAACACAAAATGAAGGGGAAATAGAACAAAACTAAAATAATTCAGACTCTCATCTAACCTATCCTTCATTCAAAAACAAGAAACTCTGGCTTTTTTTCCCACCATGCCCAACACACATGTATGTTACTTTCTGACCCCTCCCCACATCCCTACAAAACAAAAAATGCCACCAGGATCTTAAGCCTACCAGTCATTTTTCCAGTTTTTATATATTTTTTGTTACTGCCTAGTGCAGAAACACCCCCGACAAAACCCTTGCCATCAAACAAATTTAGTTTAGTTTATTTTTTAAGTTTGAATAAGAAAAATTGCATACACAATTTCCTATGGGGAAAAGAGTGGAATTAGGATGGTCTAGTAGGGTTCATACTAGTGACTTAAGGTAAACCTTTCTTGATAAGATTGTCAGAAAAATGGGCTAGTTGCCACAGAATACACCATTGCTTTTAATTTAGAAGGTTGAAGGATTGGGGCTGGGCTACCATTGGTAAAGGAGAATTTGTCATTCATATTAGCTTTAAGAGAACATGTGTTTGCACAGTGCATTTGACTCTGTCTTGCTCCAGGAGAGTCATGGAGTTTTCTCCCTTTCTCTGGGTTTCTTATATCCATCAACTCACCTCTCCGTTCAGAGGCAGCTTGAAAGTTTGCTTGCAGAGGGAGAAAAGCAATTTGTGTTAGTTATCATCTTATCAACCATAACTGAAAATTACAGCAGATATCCTAAAAAGAGCAGGATAGAGAAAGAGAAAAGATTACCTTTTAATAAACTATTTATACACAAAAAAGGAAATGTATTGATGATATATGTGCATATGACTGTAATTTAGCAGATGAACAACTCCACTCATACATATGCTTATGGATATTTTATGATTACTATCACTAATAAGATCGAGTTATTTGAGGTAAGTAAACATATCAGCAAAATTTCATACATGGTATGGACATGTAAGGCAATGATAATTATCTTTTTTAAAGACCAAAAAATAATGCAAAGAAAAGGTTATATAAAATATATCAGCAGATTGAAGAGTTTTAATTTACTTTTTCATAGATGGAATATTAGCAATTGAGGAAAGTATTATATTTCAAACACAATGTAGCTAAGCTTCAAGAGAAAATTTCATTAGGTTTATCTTTAATAGCAGACTGGGAGTACAGAGATTGCTTCTCCCATGTAACATAAACCTAACACTGACTTTTCAGTACTTCATTAGTTCTCAAGAGAATTACATTTTTTAAAAATATAAAATTCTCATTGGCTTTCTAACTTGGACTTTTTATTTATTCATTTAAAACATCATTCCCTCTACCTGTATGGTTCCTATAGAAATAATTATGGGTGTGATTTGCTTCATAAATTACATTTTGGGTATTTCCCAGCTTTCTCATGCTTGAATCTATGTTAATGCTTATCTATGACATAATATATCAGGGAGGGAACCAATGATGAAAATCTTCCCATATCTCTACATTTAGTTAGGAACCAATGATGAAAACCTTCCTATATCTCTACATTTAGTTAGGATTGCTGTTTTCTTCTTCATACATTTTTTTTTCTTTTATACAGAGGATCTCTGATTATGCTAATCTTTTATTTTCACAAATGTTTAATGTCTTTTTTCTAGCAATCACTTATGTATAGTATTATGGAGAAAAATATAAGTGTCTGCTCTACTGTAAGTGGCAGTTAATACATAAACATAAGAAAACAGATAACGAGAAGTGATACCTAAGATATGAGAATGATGTGATGCAGTGATTAGAAGGCATCATCACTTTAGCTTTCCTCATTTTTGAGGTCTTGATTGGTAACAAATCTGACAGACATACTAACATTGACAATGTCAGTGTGAGTACACTTTCAAGGAATGGCCCCAACATTTCTTTTGCTGAAATACAAGTGAAATTAGGAATAGTATTCCCAGATCTGACATCCTAAAAAGGTCTTTCTTTTGTAAATTCAAATTATATTTATTTAGTTAATGGTTACCTAACTATCTGTATTTTGTTTGTATATCTATGTATGCAGATGTACATGCAAATATGCAAAAGCTTTTGCAGTAGCAATTTTATACAGAAGTAACCAGTGTTTTAAACACAAATACTTTTGTGGCAAGACTGGCAAATAATGCAGAAGGCTTTTTTCTTTTCAAAGCCAATTATGGAGAATGAATATTTTTCTTCAACATCATTGTTTGCCTTCTTACTATTCAATTTTCAAAATAGCCCTGTCTATTGACTATGTAGCAAGTTAAGAGCTATGTGGGTGCTATGACAATAGAAATGAATCTTTTTTTTTTATTTGTTTCCATATTTATTTATCTGGTTCTATGACTGAGTTCTCCATCTACTGGAATTCAATTGCTAAAGGAATGTGGGCTAGCCGCAGACTGGAGAGATTTGTTATTATCATCACCCAGTCTTGGTTCTTGTGAAACTTTCCATAGTAAATGGTGCATTATCAATGCATGTTAAATTTGGTACAATTCAAAATTGTACCAAAACATTCTTTGCACAAAGACATGTTAGTTAAGCCTGGGATACCCACAGGAATTGTACAAAATGTGCTTACTGGGAGAATCAGGTTACAGCTTTCTTCCTTTGTAATAGAAACTTTACCAATCCTGGTGACTTGTGTGCTTGAGCTTGCAAATGAAATCAATTTTTAGTTGTGCTGAAAATATTCATCAACACAAGGTATAATATAATGACTGGTGAACTATATGGCTTAAGAGATTTTAGCTGCATAGATGTTGAACAGCTGCTGTTATTTATACACACATGGTTTTCTTCAGATAATTCAACAAAACCTTTATCTCTTAATTCTATAATTATGACAGTAGTAATATTTCCAATATTTGCATTTTTTAATAGTGATTCAATTTATATAGGATTTAATAATGTAACCATTACAGTTGTACTGTGGATTACTGTCCATGCTATTTTCTTTTTAAATATTCTATTTTCCATATGCAAGAAGGCAATTCATTCCTTAAATTTGATATCGTTAATAATAAATGGCAATGTTTGATATTAATAGCTAGAGCACAAGGTATTATATAAATAAGTAATGTATCCAAAATCTATCTATAAGCTTCCAACACAGGTGATAAAGACCAGGCCATAGAAAAGAGCTATGATCAATAAGAAATAGCAATGTAATTTGTGTAATAGCCTGACAGATATATCAACATCTGATGTGCTACTGATACAGGGCAACAAGGGCCACTAAGTTTTGCAAGAACACTGCGCATGTAACTATTGTTTGGGAGAGGAGATCTAGGTTCTCAATGTCCATCTATGGAGTGTTTACTTTTAGGACTCTGGGTGAGGAAATTGGTCATTTTTGGCCTCAGTAAGTTTGTTTTCCCCTTGTTAAATAAAGCCCATGATTTTCTCTGAACCTGAGTAGCCTTACGATTGTGTGCACTTGTGAAGACAGTGCACTCAGTGGCCAATAAACTATTTGAGCAGTGTCTTGGCTAGGTTTTAGTTCCCCTTCTTGTCCTGTATCACTTCTTTTTATACTTTTGTATGTATAAGTTCCATAAATAAGATAAAATTAAGCATATTCTTTTATTTTTTGTCATTTTGTTAATAAAGTCTTCCTTTATACATGCATCAACTTCTGCTTCATAGTATTTAACATGTAGGTTGCCTAGCTGTCCATAGTTGCCTCTTTATATCTAGATAATGGCATTTACTATACTGAATTTCTACCTAACCATCAAAATGAGCTTCTATTGACATTGCTTATGTAATGCAATTACTATAATCTCAATATACCATTTAATAGATTTCTTAAGGAACATACAGAACATTCCATAGGTAGGTGCAAACTGGAGTTTGTGGAAGAGTTGGAGACTGAGCTAGATACTTATTATGAGATTGCTAGTATTTATGCCATAAAAATTGCCATGCTGATAAAAGGAATTTATGCTTTAAGATCAACAAGTTTTGTCAAAAATATACACCCAGGCAGTTGGCATCTAAATAAAAATTTAGAACATTTTCATCATTCCAGAAATATTTTTGTATCCATTTTAGTAACCTCATCCTCATAGCTAATCATATTTCCTATTTCTATTACCCATAATAATTTAAATTGATTTTGAACTTTATGTACATGGAATCACAGAATATGTACTCTTATGTGTCTTCTTTTACTCTCTGTAATGTTTAGTTATCTATGTTACTGAGGTAGCCATAATTTATTTCTACTTATTGTTAAGTGGTAGAAATTTCAACTGTATTAAACCAAGTTTACTTTTTCATATCCTCATGGGAACATCTTGTGATTTTAATTTTTGGACTAATATGAATAAGCTGTTATAAATCTTGTGCACAAATTAATTTTGTGTTTTTGTTTCTCATGATTATATGGACTGCTATTTGGCTTATATATCTGTTATTTTTTTAATTATACACTAGATATTATAAATTATGCATTGCTATGAGCTTAAATTATTTTGAGTTATTTAAATATATATTAGATTTTTTTCTCAGGGAAATTAATTATTAATAGATCCTGTTGGTATAGCAGTTTTGTGTTTATTCTTCAGTGTGGTATGTCTGTTTTAGTTTTATCCTTATTTGTATGGTCATGTTTCTCACACAAGATGCTAATTTTTAAAGCGTGGTTTTCATTTTCAGCTGAAAAACAGAAATTCTCAATGAAGTTATTTCATTGTGATCGGACAGTATCTTTAATATGTCTCAGAACCTAAGCCTTCTGGTATTTTCATTTCCCTCACAATTCCACAACATGAAGCCCTAGGGACTTCTCTGACAAGTCTTCAGGAGTTCAACTCTGTGGGTGGGCAGCTCAGCCACTGGCCAAAGATGTTTAGAAACAACCAATTCATTTTTTTGTCTTTTGTGTAGGTCCCTCATGTATTACTCTCTGACCTCCAGCTTTTTCAATTTCAATATATTCAATGTAATACAGGGTTTCAACCAGGCTTGACTCACTGGATCATAGTTTGGAAAGTTAGCTCATACAGAAAAAGATGATAAAAGTGGAGCTTACTTCATATGCCTCCTTTCTCTCAGGGATTACCATCCTATCATATCTGTTATGAACTCTTTATAAACCAGTGCCTCACATATTTTGTCCAGTTTTATAGTAGTATGTGAAAGGAAGAAACAACTTCTAGTTATTCCATCATGGCTAAAAGCAGAATCTCTTTTAACTCACCTATTAATTTATTTTTACAGATTCACTTAATGAAAAGCAAACAGGAGAGACTAAAGCTTCGTTTTTTGTGCCCTTATGATTTTAAAATAAAAAATTTTAGCAAGACACAGCAATCCATCATCATTTTATATTAATAGAGATAGACATTATTCTCAAGTAGGCTCCAGACTTTTCTTTGAGATACTCCATCCAAGAATCAATATCTCTAAAAAATCATGAATAGCCCTAGAACTAAAGGAAATTACTGAGCCTTCATGAGTAAAGTTCTCAAGTAGGCTAAAATCTGGTATCAATGATAAAATGTTACAAAGATATTTTTTATTTTATAAAATTAATGGTCCTCTAGTAGAACTGGTTTTGAGATATAAAAGAGAGAGTGTACGAAGCACCAAAACTTGTTAGATAATTTGTGGAGATCTTATGAAAAATAGAGGCAAAATAAGGGAAAAGGAGGGTAATAGAATGAAAAATCAGAAGAAAGAGTAAAGAAGCATTGTATAGTCTATTGACCCTTCACTAAAATAACCTATTGTTTTTAAAATTCACTTTCTTGTTATTTCCCATACTATCTTGGATTTTTGCCTCACTCAATTAATCTTTGCAGCATAAGTGAAATCTATTGATTCTATTAACTTGCCACATTTTGGCTACATTTTGCAAACATGGTGCTTCAAAAGCCTCTCTTCCCAGGAGAAATAGTGGCATATCAAAACTATCCCAAGAGATTCAGTTGCTAGTTTATTTTATAGTGACATTTAACCATTCTGACAAGTCCTTAATTATTATATGTTCCCCCATAAAGGTTTTCTATGACAATATATGTAAATCAAATAAATTAAAGCTGTATAAGTTATTAGTTTTCTATTCCGGTTGACATCTGTGATATTCCTTAATAAATAATTTAGTATGTTTATAGACAATGATGAAGAAAGCTTCATTACTGCTGGATTATTTTTCCCTGAAGGATATAGTAGACAGCTGCTTACCTCTAATAGATTTAATTCTAATGCCATTAGTTAATACTCTGTCCTACTTTCTTAAGAGTCCAAATATACAATATTAGTTATATGATGAACATGCATTATATTTTGCTCTTAAGTGTGGTATAGAGGAAGGAGCATTATAACCATCAGTAGTCACACATTTAAGCCTCAAGCTCTCTGATGTCTAAGTAAATGATTTCTCCTATTTGGATATCAGCTTCCTCATCTGTAAAGGCAAACTTATGACTTAAATAAACGAAAGATCTAAAGTCCCTGCTGGTCCTAAAATTACGAAATGTGTGTTTGTTAAAACTTTGCTAGGAAGTTAACTGATAGTAATTATTCTTTGTTGTGTCATTAAAAAATGTTTCAACTATATCCTGTCTATTGTCCACACTTTGGGTATCTATCTTAACTATATTAATTGTGAGATCAGATTGGGATTACATTTTTAGTATTAAAAAAAGTCTAAGTCAAGTTGATTTTATATCATCTAAATGTGAACCAAATCTCAGTTTGCTACTTAAATACGCCTCCTTTCCTAGGATCCTGTAATGTGATGAGGTAGATGTGTGGGTATGAAAGCAAGTGTAAGGAAGATGGGTGAAGAGATTAAAAAAAAATTATTTCAGTTATTTAACATTTACTGAAGTACCTGCACTGTTTTAGGTTCTGTGTAGTGACTGAAAATACAAAGAGGAATAGAAGAATCCCCACTTTCAAAAAGCACACAACTTAATGGCAGAGACAGAGTTAAAAATGATTGTGCGATATAAGCAGCATTTAACTTTTATGAGTTCCTACAATATGCCAGACTCTTTGCTGAGATGCTTAGAAGTTTTACCTCATCAATTATAAAAATAACTATATAATATAGGCATATTGTTTTTTTTTTCTTTTTAGCATATGAAGAAACAAGTACAAAGAGGTTAGTTCAAACTACTCTTTATCATGGGCCCTAATGATCCTTGCTGTCTCATTGCTTTTCTGCATCCTTTTATTTTTTTCCATCCAACAATTCTCTGATTATATTTCTTTTTTACAGTCAAAAAGGAGAAGATCTGGTTGAAAAGTTTTGGTAATAGCATATGATTTAGAAACAGTCTTGTTTCACTTTAATCACACTTATTTAGATTTAGTTTTTGTCAAACTATAAATTAGTTCCTCTAGAGCCAGATGCCTTCCCTCTGGTGGATTTATGTTACCATGGAAGCAGGACAAAGTGGTACAGGAAGTGGCTGCTACATTAACTAACACAAAATCCCATGGAAAACTTGTATGCTATAATTTTGCTTACTCAGTTCAAAAGATATGGGTAATTTTTCAAATCAACTGTGAAATGTACATTAACATTCACTGTAGAGAATGCTTTGCTATTGCTCAAAGATCAAATAATAAATTATATTATGAGGAGCAAGAATCAAAATTACTGAGTATACTTCATATTGCAGGAATAGGACTATTATAAGAACAGAGAGAGATAAAATGGTATGAATGATTCAGTATCTATTCAGAACAGTTTAACATTTCCTTTACTATTTAGTAACATTTTCCACAATAAAAATCAAAATAGCTCCTAGTAAAAAAAATATACATTATAAATCATTCTAACATACATCGGGTCCCTTCCTAACCCTCTCTCCCCAAAGAAAATAACTCTCTCACTTTCCCCTTCATGTCCATTAGTAGAATAATATGTTTCTTTGAATGCTTTAATAGTCTCTTAATCAAAATTAAATTTGATTATGATTATTTGTGAAAAATTTATTATGATTGTAATATTGTATTTTCATTACATATCAACTCCTTATTTGTTTAACACACCTATTACAATGAATGATTTTAATATATACAAAGTAATAAGTTATAAGTCATTTTACAAATGTAATACTAAGGAATATTATCAAACAGCACACTTTCAATGTTCAAATGCAACATATAATAAAATGTTATCATATTTTATTATTATATTTTGCATTTAATTGTATATTTAATTTAATTGTATGTTCAGTTGGCCATCTCATACATTACTTACTGGCCCACAAGTATGTTGATGACTATTATGTACTTAAATAAAAATAGCCACAGCATATGCACAAAAGCAACAGACAAGAATTCCATGTGATTTTGATAGCAAATGGTCTTGACTATCTATGTGTTCATAATAAAATTGTAGGAACTCTCAGCTCATGTTTTAGGATTTTTTTTTTTTGCAATCACATGGTCCCTAATCACCATACTATCTTTTAAGGGGAAACTAAAATTGTTTTTTAAGGACTTCATAATTTGGAGATATCTTAGGAGGAAACGGAGGCTAAATTCTTGCCCATATCCAACCTGTTATTTGGTTCCCTTTTTACTCATAGCTTTATTTTCAAAGTACTTTATTCTTTCTTTGCTGAGTTATGCTCACCATGATTCAAATCTTGGTGATTGGTATATTCATAGTTTATAGGCCCTGTAGCAGTTATCTCCCCTATGACTCCAAAGCTTTCTCCCTTGGACACTCAGTTGACAATTTTCTGTTAGGAGAGACTGCACTGCTACCAGTCAAAAGCGATAACCCATGACTTTGTGTCATATGCTTTTATTCTTCAACATCAAATGTTTAATGCTTCCATTATTGTCCCAGGGTGGTTTGATTCCTATTTGCTTTGGGAAAATGAGATTCATGATCTGATATTAATATTCCAGTTGTGCATTAACTTTTTACATGTCTCTGAGGGTCCATATCTTCTCTCAATTCCATGTACACTGCATCCCTTTATGCTCTAACCATATATGTGCATATTTTAGGATGCTTAGACAAATAAACTTAGAGTATTGCATTTCTCTCACAGCAAGGACTTTTAAAAATGCTGTACATGTCTTATTAAACTTTTTTAATTATTCAAAAATGTATATTTCACATATTTACTATTTCATATATTTACAATCTTATGAGTGAAATATTCATATTTGTTTGCCCAAACAATGCCCTGAAAAAAATATGACCAAAACTCTATAAGGCACATATAGTGGTTAATTTGTACTTACAGGTTTGGGAGAACGCTAACACAGCTTAGTATGGAAGTTTAACATTAACCCGACCAGTTGCTATTTCAAGAATCATTATTCTTATATTCATGGCAGAAATAATATTTTCCTTAAAAATAAGCAAGTTGACATCATTAGATATGGGAAATGCTTTCCCTCAATATTACACAGTAGCAGTCAATTCAAAATCCAATTCTTTCACACTGAATCATTACTGAGACAAAAATGAAAAGAAAAATACCTGGTATTCCTCAAGGTATTCCTCAAGGAAATATAGAAAAGGTGAAATGAAAAATGTGATCAGAGATTGTAATTTGTAAGTGTGAAAATTATATATAAAAAAGAGTGTATCTTCCATAACTGATCAGAAAATTTAGCTGCTCTATTATCTATTGCCTCTTTTTCTTGCTAACTTTCCCTCACTTTTAAAATCTTTCTCTCCAGGGATTTTGATTAGGTAGTTTTAAGACTGCAAGGCATGCATGATGAGATAAAGAAATAAATTTACCTTGCTTTATATCACCCTTGTTATCTGTGCTTTCAAGTGACTCTCTTAAAATCAATACAGCTATAACAATTTTGAAGCTAGTTAAAATTTGAATATATTTTTGCTAGAAAAGAGTGTGATTGTGATTCTGCTGTACTCACTGATGTTGTCTTCTATGTCTAGCTATAGATAAGTAGCATTTATTCTATTTTTTATTATTTCATTTTTAACACCTTATTTGAGTATAATTTAAGGGTTTGTTCCTACCAAAATGAGTAGAAGAAAGAAGATAGCCTAATCTTGAATCAAATACTACTGTGACTCCAACATACTTATAGTCTGAAGGCTGACTATGCACTATCAGCAAATGGTAACTTAGCCCTCTCAGATCACCAGACACCAGATCATTTATAAATGACCATTTTATAATCCAGAACTTCCAGAAATAGCTATCTAAATATAAACATAAATTGATGTTTCTTCTTAAACCTTTGTAGAGATTCTTAATAAGAGCCAATGGAAATAATGTTAATGCTTCTCTATTACCTTACAGTGTTCCCTGAAATGTGGTTTGATCTTTACAATCATTGATTGTACTGAAGGTACATTTATGTGTCTGGCTTTTTTTTCACTGAAAACATTATCTATGATATTTATCTATTTGCATGCTCTGGTGTTCCACTTTTTATTTTTGTGTAATATTTCATTGTATGAGTATATCACAATTTATCCATTCTGTTATTGATGGACATCTAGTATTAACTACCTTGAAAAGCTATATGAACATCTTTGTGTGTGTGTGTGTGTGTGTGTGTGTGTATATAGGTAGCTAGGTGTGTTAGTTTCTCTTATAAATATACCACCAGTGAAGTTGCAAGGTGTTAGTAGGGCAGGCAAATGTTCGATGTCAGCAGACTGGCATTTTATCAAAACCATTTTATATTCCTACCATCAATATGTGAGATTTCTTTCTGTCAGTAAAATGTTTATTTAATTAGCAATGTCCTTCCCCACCACTGGCTCATATCCCCCTACATGTCTTCCCTTCTGAAAGCCTAAGATCTGTGGTCAGCTTTCAAAGTTTGGTTTTCAAGTGTTTGACTCTTCCTATGGTTTATATAATTTTTTTTCTTTCTATTTCTTTCTTATTTCCCTTCATTATATCCTTTGCTCATTCTCTAACAAAGCTGGGTACATGGAATTTACTCAATGTTTTTGCTGCTCTATTCAGTTTCTTACCTGTAACAGTCACTTCCTGTCTTTGAGTTCATTTCCTAAAGCCCAATCTGCTTGGTTCAGCTTAACTCTTCTCCACTTTCACCAGCGGACTCTGTATTGGGCCTAATGTATTGATTTTTTTTTTTTCTTCTTGGTTTCCACTCTGGCAAGTAAGCTCAAGCTAAGTGGGGAAAGTATTGTTCATATATATAGTTGCTACAAGGTTGATACTATGTTTGTGAAGCTGACTGCCCCCAAAATGCACTTCATTCTTCCATAAAAAGCAGAATCTAAGATTGTAGTGTAATTTTCCAGAATCAGTGTACCTCTACTTTTCTTTCCTAATTATTGCATATGTTTTAATAATTGCCAATACAAATTTTACTATAATTGTTATAAATAACCACCAAATATAATTTTACTATTGAAAAATAAATTTAAATAAGTGCTGTAAGTTAACATTTCATAACTGATTAAAATGAACTTAAGAGGTTTGTTCAAGTGTACTTAACAGGCTAGTGGTTAGTATTTGAATATAAGCCCCTGTTTTCTCCAGTCCATTATTCTACAGTCTTTCAACTATTATCACTCTGCATCTAATCTAACCTTTACATTAGTTAAATGTTAATTTGAATTCACTTCATGTGTATGGAGAACATTATGAATACTCATAGTGAATTTTAAATGTTCTCATGATAAGGACAATGAAGTACTTGTGTCTATTATGGGTCTTTGTAGCAGATAGTTAATAAAATTATTACCTCATTTTACTCTAGTGCTTCTACTATTTTTCTAATCATTTCTATAAATCCTTTACAAATATCGATCAAATCTGGTGAAGAAAATATTTCTGGGATTTAAAAAGAAGAGAAATCACACCTCGATGAATCACTGATCTTGGACTCATTCGTTCCAAATACATCTCCAGGTACAATGTCAGTTTATATATTTCAATATTTAATAGTTTTCTGAAGTCTCTGGTGTGCACATACATTCTATTAAAACCCTGTAGACTATTTGCTTTCTCCAATCATTCATATGGGCTTTTATTGCCAAATGTTAATGTGACATCTGCTGTACCTAATTCCAGTAAATATCAGGAATTTTTATGCATACAAACGGTTTATCATACATACACCATCAATTTGCTCTGAGTCATGTCACTTGTACAAATAGCCTGGAGTTTTTATTAAGATTTACATCAAGTGAAAACTAAACACTTTAATTCACAGGTCTTGGACTTTCAATCCAGATGTTTATAATCCCTTATGCTACTTACTGACCTTGCCAAATTAATGCTGTGAATTAATTGGCCACACTCATAAATTCACAGTAAAGAGATAGAATTACTATCAAAGGCTGATAATCTATGATTTTAGAGTGTCATAAAATAAGGAAGTAATTAAATTCAATCTGGAAGAAGCAAAACATAATCACAAAGTGGACCTTCATTTTTAATGATACGGGATATATAAGAGCAATCACAATCTTGTGCTTATTTTGCTGACTTTGCAGATATCAGTCATATAAACCAAACATCATTTACATAATATTGAGATTTGATCATATTATTAAGTGTTGTTTTTTACCTACTTATGTTTGTTAATTTCATGCAAATATGTCTCTAATGAATTCATCAATCAAATTTCTTTAACTATTTCTGTGTCACCTTCTAACTACTTAAAATCAACTTTTCTTCCCTTATAGAACAATGTACCTCCTACATATAGAAGGTACAACAGTTGCAACATTCTCTTTACTTGTGATTTTTCATGAGATTATGAGCTCCTGGTAGGCAGGGTCTTTGCTCCTTTTTGTTCACCATTGCATCTTGAAAGCTTAAAAGAGTAGATAGATGATCAATAAATGTGTTAGAATGTTGCTGGAGTGGAATTAATTTTTTAGGGACAGCAAAAGAGAGTACAACAGAGTATCATTGTAAAAATACAAGTTCTTGTCTGTTCTTGTAGCTACTTCTTATTTTTAATTTATAATTTTTAAATTTGTTGATTGGATTTTCTAGAACAAATTGTTCTTTTTGGTTCATCTCTCTAAAAATAACATATAAAATTAGATTCACATAAGTAAGCAGTCTACCTTTCTATGTAAGACAGATTACAAAGCACTGCTAAGCATATTTTAAAGGAATATTTAAAGAATATATAATTCTGCTTCTAATTTTCATATTCTGAAAGGTCAGTTATTGGGTCATAGTACTAAATATGTTTATTTTTGCCACTTTAGGAAATTATAAAAAGAGCATTAATGAGTATTGAAAATATATTATTTTTATTAGTTTCACAAATTCTAAAATGTTTGTGTTTGTTAGACAATTCTTAATTTCCAATCTTCAAATTTTCTCTGTGAAATAGAAGCCAGTGGCTTTGAGTAGAATTTATACAGAATATGGACATATGAGAAAAGGTGAATTTACCAGATATTCAATATGCATGCTTTATTTATCTAAGAAATAATTCTTGGCCCTCCCTGGTGGCCAGCGGAGAAAGCACAGCACTAAGAAGCTAAAACCACTTCTGCATGAGTTCGATTCCCGCCTGCCCCAGAGGTGACCACATGGCGTGGCAGACCTCTCCTGACCCGCTGGCTGCTCCCTCAGCAGTGTACTTCGTCGATCTGCCTGTTCTGCTCCCCACTCTATCTCTCACCACCCCTGAGCCTCTGGCCTGTACCCCAGTTCTATATGCACAAGTAAATGAAAATCTTTAAAAAAAAAAAAAAAGAATAATTCTTTTCCAAAACAGAAAAGAATTATAGAGCATTTATAAATCTATAAAATGTCTGACTTGATAGACTTTTAATGTCTGCATATGCATTTAGTCTTCTGAAATATCAGAGATAAGTTATGTAGCCTCTAAGAACTTCCAGTGTATACTTCTGAGGAGTGAAGAAGTCAAATAATATCCTAATGTTATAATGAAAAAGTTTTGATCTTATGGACCCACTGAAAGAAAATCACTGTTTTAAAGTGAAATGTCAATCTGTTCTAGAATATGAAAGAGCACAATGAAGGATGACTTGGGAGTGAATTTCATTTGCCTTCATTCAGAATATCTGAGAATGCAAGTAAGTCCCAAAATATATTAACCTTTTAGAAACATTTTCTTAATTTTGATGGGCTGCTTTCTTGGCATACTAATTGAAGTCTTAACCTACACAATGGAGGATTAGATTTCTTTCAAATGGAAATTACATTATGGTGGAAAAGCTTCTACTTATCCTAGAAAATAAAGGAAATCTTTGCTCATCTCTTCCTTTCTATCATGTTGCTTTAGAGATCTAAACATAAATTAGTTTCCTTTTTTTTTTTTTTTGCAAATCTACCCTATCTGTTTTTATTTGGGTGTGATCACTCTAACATAGAGTTTTTCAAACAACGTTAACTTTAATTTCATGGTATATTTTCATATTGATGCAACACACATTTACATATGCTCACAAATGAAGCAAACGTTTTAAACAAGGCTCTCTCTGGTGGCCCTCTGGTGGTGCTATCCAGAGCCAATGCAGCATGAGTTTGATCCCCAGACAAGGAGGTGACCCCCCATGGCATGGCAGATCTCCTGTCTTGCCCATTGCTCCCCTCAGCAGTGTATTTCAGTGAATCTACCTGTTCTTTTTCCCACTCTGTCTCTGGTGAATCCTCTGACCTCCATCCCACTGGGTGCTGGCCTGTAGCCCCATTCTTATATGCATAAATGAATCAATCTTTAAAAAGAGTTTTAAACAATATTACTAACCTCTATATTAGAGGTGTATTCCTATTCTAGATGCTGTTTGATTTTATTCAATTTAACTGTAATTTATTAAGACAATAATTATGATTGCAAGTTACTAGATTAACTTTGCAATTCACTACTGGGCCGTGAATGCTAGTTTGAAGAACATTTCATTAAGAGATTTTTTTTTTAATAATCTTACCTTTCCATGCCATGCAAATTTTCATATTTTAAAAAAATAATATAACTTATGTTTGCATCATTTTGTGCATTCTTTCATCTCAATTGCAATCTCCATGGGCTTCCCATCACCAGATC
>NW_004567107.1:21501400-21555050 GCF_000260355.1 Condylura cristata
TTTCCATGCCATGCAAATTTTCATATTTTAAAAAAAAATAATATATATATATATATATATATAAATGGATCAGTATCCAGTCAGTGACATAACATCTCACCTGTGAGCAATTTTCCTTTACTAATAAGTGATAGAAGAATCTCATGATAAACTATGAGAAAGGGCATTTAAAATTTGGACCTAATGAAGAGCAGCAGGTACAAGGTATTGTTTCTTTTCCGTTTCCTCTGGGGGACTCTGAAAAAATAAAGCCACATGCTAAACTATTTAGGACACTGTGTGCTTTTCCCTTGCAAATGAATCCATTAAAATCTAGGGAGCTGACCTGTGCACATTGCTATTCAATGCTGACTCAATAATTTCAGGAGAGTGGAATTCAAGCTCGTATTTTAAGTATTTTAATAATATCTACTGATCATGTGTCCTAGCAGCTGTCTTATTTTTGCTGACATAATAGAGAAATTCGTTCCTCATCTTTGGAAAGTATGAGTTTCTGTTGGAAAATTGTACAGTTCTGAATATTCCTGCAACTTGTGCATTTCTCAGAGCACGCCTCGCCAGAATGGAATGCACTCCTTTTCTTTAGTTCTCCCAGTTTCTCTGCCTTTCACTGCTGTTTTTCTTTATTGTCAGAAGTTTTTTAATGAAAAGTTTACTGAGAAGATACAATGGGAACATGACATTAAAGATATCAATATGAAAACATGACTATAGTTCAAGAAATTTTGCCAGTTCTTATAGTCAATATTGGGAATAGAAACTTTCAAATAGCCTGTGGGTTTCCTTTCTATTTTAAAGAGTAGAGTATATCAAGCCTTCTCCCCTCCATAGATTCTGACATCACTTTGGCTTGCTCACTGATATTTTATTTATTTCTCCTGAAATATCAGCTATTGATAATATGGACTAGTATGCTTGACTTGTACCCATCAAGTGTATAATTACATTAAAAATAATAATTATTTACATTAAGTAATTAATTACATTAAATGATATACTGGAGACCACTACTGTATTTCCCACAAGAATTTCCCCATATATATTTCTTGCATTCAGGAAATGTCCAGTTATGTTCTTTACTCAGTTTCATATTTTTATACTGATTTATTCTTTTGGTAACCATATATGTTAAAAGTAGTGATTTTCTGAAATAATTTCTTCTTCAAATATAGCCTCAATTGGAAAACTGATATATAGCCACTGTAAGAGAAGAATATTCTATCTGAGAAGTGAACTCATCGACTGGTTCCATCTTCCTTGCCATGCACACCTGAGGGAACATCCAAGCTTCACAGCAGATATGGAACCCACAAATACCTCTTGTGAATACACAAACATCACGTGTTCTTAACTTAGCCCACATTCCTACTTCATATTGAGCAGTTTTTCAAAAAGGAAGGGAAAATAGACACAGATTTCTAATCACGAGTACTATCTCAAAATGTTACTGCTAAAACTACTAAATTGAAAGCACATGGGTAAAAAAAAATTGATTTCCACTGAGAATGAGGAAGAGAACAATTGCAGATAATTACTTATGTAAATACTTGGAAGATAAAAAACAGATAATGATTTGATAACTGAGTCTAGAAATCTAAAAAGAGAAAAAGCTGTACCATGAGAGCCTAAAAAGACGTTTACCTGAGGATGATATTAAAAATACTCAATTATCTGTTCTGCTTGGGCTTTGAGGCTATATGGAGATGCAGCTTCCTATGATGGCTTCCTGAAAGAAGGAAACCCCTTCAATTATCACAATATTCAGCACTTAGGGCCCTCCCTGGTGGTGCAGCTTTAGCATGAGTTTGATTCCCAGCCCCAGAGGTGACTCACATGGGGCAGACCTCTCCTGACCTGCCGGCTGCTCCCCTCAGCAGTTTACTCTGGAACAGTGGATCTGACTGTTCCGCTACCCACTCTGTATCTGGTGAATCCTCTCACCCCCTGCACCTCTGGCACGTACCCCAGTTCTGTATGAATAAATACATAAATCTTAAATAAAAAGTTGATGGTAAGAAAGGAAAGTATAAATTTGGGTTGTCTATGGCAACATAACAGAACCCAGGAATGCTGGTAAAACTGATGATCTGGTTTAGGGTTGCTGAAGCCAAGCATACAAAATGTAAGTTGGCAATATAAATCTGCTCTTTTGGTGACTTCGGAATGTCTGGATAACACAGAATCTGAGGGTTTAATACTATCCGTAAGTGGTACCTAATCCTGTAGACTGTCACAGGAGCTATGCCTGGTAGATCTCACTGCTCTAGCTTCAAAGAGCAGGTCTTGAGGAGCAATGGCAAATGGGTTTGGTTTTTAACAGCTTTAAGTTCACTCCCAAACTTCTTAGGAAGTAATAAACATCTACAGAGTGCTATTGCCTCCTCTTTGTTCCTGCCAGCTCTTTCTCATTGGATTCCCTCCATTTTCCTGTCACTTCTCACATTTATTTAGAAGGCCCAAAGCAAATTTACCTGAGTGAAGGGTCAAGTCTGGGACACTAAAAGAAGATTCATTTTCTTAAAAATTCTACTCTAACAGCATCTTACACTTTAAGAGAAACTATTATAATTGTCAGAATTGTACATTTTAATTTCACTTTTTGTTTACTACTCTTATTTTGTGCTTATTGTAAAATCCTTTAAAGGGATTCAATATCACTGTCTATTTCTGTTTGTTGTCTATTGGGAAAAAATAAGATAAATATTGGCATTAAAATATTAAGAGTCTGAGGAATTGAAATATAATCTTGTATTTAGGGTTTTAAAGTCTTTTCATAGTTTATCTTATTTTAACATATGTGGGAACTGGTGAAGTTCATTTTAGTAACCTTTCAAACTAATTATTTTGGCAGCAGGATTAAATATATTTTCCCAAAATTTTAGCCTTACCAGACCAAGAAAAATGATTCACTGATATGACTCAAAAGATGTATGTGTCTAGCAAAATTAAACGAGATTCCCCACCCCAGTCATAGGAACATGTCTGACTTGTTGTTGTATACTAGAGATTGGTATTCATAAGGTAACCACATTTTTCAGATTTTCTGTTTTCAAGTACAGAACATTATTTACAATTTTTCAAAGGTATTTAAAAAACTATCAAGATTAGTGCACTAGATTTTTGATATAATTGAAAGACTACACAAGGTAAATAATTTGCTTTTGGGGTGTTTTACCTCCATCACTTAGCTCAGGTAAGAAAGAAATAACAACTTCACATAGCTCTTAGACCTCGGGTCATACACTTCTGTCAATTCCAGTACATGCCCATAGGCATATAATACCACAAGGGAAGTCAGCTATAGTGCATTATGATAATAGGAAAAATTGTATTAACAACTTCATCCTACTAGCTGTAAACATTTATGTTTATTCATAATACTTCTCATAAGATTTGATAGGAAACATGATGAGAATAATTTTTTACTTTTTTTGATTAATGACTTCACACTTCAGAATATTTGAAAGCATTAAGTTCAGCTGTCTGACCTAAAGCAATAGCACAGCATAGCAGTTAAGGTAACTGCTATCATTAACAGATCAAAACCTTAGAGACATCTTTGATGTTACTTTATTCGCTGAGGCATTGGTAATATTGCTAGATATCTTTGATCATTTTTATATATATTTGGTCACAGAGATATATAGTTCTTCCATCATTTCTCCCAGTATAAATAAAGATCTTACTTCTGAATCTCACAAATGATTCTTGATCTGCCAAGTAAACTTTTTAACTATTTGGGAAATTTTCAATGTACTTATGACAGAAAATACTGGGAATTCCAGTCTCCTAACAAGAACTAAATACTCCATTTTGTCACTGCAGGTTTTTATTACTTTAAATTTCTATTTCCATGATAAGTTGATCCATAAATTTACACATGAAACTGCAATTATTCTTGCACCCCATGCCTAACTCTGATATTTGAATTCTAAATATCATTTAGGTTAGCTGAGGTCTGAAAGCTACAAAGCAAAGCAGTAAATGGTAAGAAAAAAATAGGGGTATTTATTTGAATTTGCTGTTAGTAATTGTAAATTATAAATATTTTGGAAAGCTCTTGTGTTAAAACCAAGAAAATTTAAAAGCTGTTAATGTTAATTCATTTTTTCAGAAAAATCAGGTATATGGATTGTTAAAATATAAAAATCTTGTTCAATATAAAGTATCTAAGGCAGGCAAATATCATAAGAGTATCAATGCAATGGTATGGCACCATACACAAATGAAAGTTAAGATTACTCTATAGTTTAGATAGCCATCATATGCTCCAATCAGAACAATCTATCACAACACACTAGATGCAGACAGATTCAAGAAACTGGCTGTCTGCCATTATGCCAGATATTTAAAATATCAAGTAATATTACTATTCTCAAATATTTTTGAAGCTCTTTTACACTAAAAATACTATTAATGCTAATGTAATGAATTAATTTTTATGAATAAAAATTTCAATTTTCTCAATTAGAAAAAAGTTGCCCTCTAAAAATGAAATTGAGGAGAACGAGAATGCATCCTGCTACAGTCCAGAAGGTTTCCTGTAACCATATTGCTGAAAACTTTTAAAAAATACTAGAAATTTAAGACAGCATTACACACAAAGCATACATCATAGTGTATGCAGTCTTAATTAGCAAGGTTCTGTGAGAACAAGGCGAAGGTCTGCAAGATTTTTGTGAATACAGGGTGCAATGAGTAGAAAAAAAAATCACACTATATTTACACTATTCTTCCTGGAAGTGGTTTCCCTGACAAATAAACACAAATACTCATTTGTGTGTCTGTCTGAAAAAGGTCAGATGTACTAAGCTCCCGTTAGCTGATGCCAAGGCAAGTTAAGGTCTTCCCACTTACATCTATGACTCTGTTTCTGTGTTAATAAGGTGGCATACTATTTTGACAATAAATATGTTTAACTTGTATGTTTTCAATGAGAAAAGAAGCACTTATCAGGCATATATACCATTTAGGTTTGCTTGAAAATCAAATATCTAGGAGGCAGTTGGAAAAAATGGCAATGTGAACTCATTTTTTGTTACATGGTAATGAAAAAAATCTATTCAGAAGATCTAACTTTCCCATTCCAGAGTCCTTTTAGAATGAGTAGTCACTATAAAATATTAAAAGGAAAAACAAGCATCACTAGAAACTGGGAAAGGTGCCATGAACATGCTACAAATTTCATATATTTATATTGCTCTAATTGATTAGTTACTCGCTAGAGGCCAGGTGTAACTCTAAGTGCTTTCAATATATCAGTGAATAAAAGACACAGATCCCTACATTTATGAAGCTTATATTTTATTTAGAAAATAAAAATAAGTAAATAATACAGTATGTCAGGGAAGTATTAAGTAGTTTGACAAAAGAAAACTCAAGTGGAATAAGGATGTTGTAAGACTTGGGAATGAGAAGGCCATTTGTGATAATAAGAGGGTGGCCAGGAAAGATCTCACCAAGAAGGTGAAATGGAGCAATATTTAGAAGAGAGGGAGATAAATAAGTTAACTGGTAATGGGGGGGGGGCCAGGGGGGGGAATGCAAACCTGACAGAGGGGACAGCAAGCCTGAATAGTCTGGTGAATATGAATGAGTTTTCTTTTACGTTGATACCAGGGTGTGAGTGCAAACAAGAGAACAGGTGGAAGACATCACTTCCCTCCCTACTCCAAACTAGAGAAGGACCTAGGGAAGCCCACTACTTCCCTTAAGTGATATGGCCTTGGTCTAGGTGACAGCAGTAGAATTAAGATGCTACTTTGCATCTTTACTTAAAAAAAAAAACAAACAACAAAAAACAAAAACCAACCCCTGAGGCCTTCCCTGGTGGTGCAGTGACAACAGCTTGAGTGCCGGTTTAATCCCCACCCATGTGGATCATGAGGTGATCCACATGGCGCAGCAGACCTCTCCAGTCTTTCCTGCTACTCCCCTCAGCAGTGTGCTTCATCAATCTGCCTGTTCTGCTCCCTTCTGTCTCTGGTGGATCCTCTCACCCTCTGTACCTCTGGCCTGTATCCCAGTTCTGTATGCATAAAAAAATAGATCTTAAAAAAAAAAAAAAGAAAATTAAGCCTCTGAAACAGATTTACTCAAAGAAAGAACAAAAAATTTCTTTTATTCAATGCTTTTGAAAAGTTGGTTATTAAAAATGTCTTTAAGACCCTCCCTGGTGACACAGCTGGTTAAAGCACAGCACTAAGAAGCTAAAGCCACTTCAGCATGAGTTTGAACCCCTCCCACCCTGGAGGTGATCACATGGCATAGCCTGACTCGCCTGCTGCTCCCCTCAGCAGTGTACGTCACAGATCTATACCTGTTCTGCGCCTCACTCTGTCTCGGTCCCACTGTCCCTGCACCTCTAGTCTGTACCCCAGTTCTTTATGCATAAATAAATGAATCTTTTTTTTTTTTAAAAAGCCTTTAAAAAACAATATATGAAAGAAGCATCAATTAAGACAAGAACTAAATAATAAGTAGTCAAATCAGGATTATATCTCTGTAAGGGGGCCTTTCAGTTTTTGACATGAGACATGTTGGGTCAGAAATCAAAGAAAATTAGTATAGCAACAAAAATGGTCAAAGAAAAAAGATTTGGCATAAGGTCAAACCAAATGTAGGAAGAACATCTTTTTTTAAAGAATCAGCAATATTTAGTAAACTAATAAGCATTTGAAGGAAAAGGGAAATTTTTCAATTAATAGAACGTGCACTAAGATAACTTTTGCTATGAAAATGGCGATGCTAACCTGTTGTTTCTATTTGTTCTACCTTCTAAAATGTGAATAAATGGTCAAAGCAATGTGAGAATATATATTAGCCTGGAAACCAGGGCTGGGCTTTTGAGGAATCTCTGAAAACTTGGAGTACAGCAATATTAGATTTGTTACAAGGTAGCCCAGAGTGGATTGGGCCGCCTGTCTGTGGGGTATCACCCGCGCCCTCACAATTTGGTTATACTGCAGGTACACACAAAAGGGTCAATAACGGGTTTATTTATAAAAGGGGAAAGGAATAGGAAACAACCCAGGGAAGGAAAGCGGAATACAAAGTAAATGGAATACCTTATGGCTAGGCTGACTGAACACAGAGTCACACGGTCAGGAGAGCTGTTTCCCAAGCCAGAGAGCGTGAGATGCAGTCTGCCCTATCTATCCCCCAAATGTCCCAGAATTCCTGCTAGCTCTGCCCTTGGGTCCTCGCAGTTCTCTCCCTGGTACTGCTGAGAGTTGTAGTTTCTAATCACTGGAGTAGGGTGTAGGGTCCAGAAAGCTGGAGTAGGGGGTGGAGTCCACAAGACTCTGCAGAGTTCCTTTAGGACATCCTTCCCCTTAACAGAATGAAAGAAGAGTTAACCTATATGTGATTTACCAAATGGACATTGTTTATAATAACTGGCTATCACAATGCAATGGGGATTTTCAGACAGCAGAAGATTGGTTATAAGTGATAATTGTATACTGTTTACAAGCGATAATTGCATACTATAACTGTATTTCAGTTAGATCTGCCTATTTTGCTCTCTGGTGAATCCTCTCACCCCTCACACCTCTAGCATATATCCCAGTTCTTGTATGCATAAATAAGTAAATAAAATCTTATAAAAATCCCTTTCATGATTATCTGAAATAGCCTAAGCTAAGGTTAGCTCATATTTATGAACTATGATAAGTTTACATGTTTACATGTTTAAATGGTGTTATCTACTTGGGAGATTTTCAGTCTCCATTCTATTTGATTTTCACACTAAAGATAGCTCTAGCCAGGCAACCTTTCTTAGCAGCCACTTGGTCCATGTGAACTTCTAAGTGCTGGACTTGTGTTGCTTCTATTATTGCTTTCATCTTGTATTCAGTCATTATGTAGCTGCTCCAGCCAAGTTCTGCCTGAAGAATTCTCCAGAAGGGACAGAGGCCATTTCTTGATGAGCTGGGACTGAACACTCTAATTCCAGGGATGCATGTCTTGTACAGTCAGTACTTTTACTGTGCTCCCTCTGGTATAATCATAACTGCCTAAATGTTTCTACAGTTTATAAGTGGGGAAGTTGAACAGAGTTCCTTTTCTTTCAGGGCCTCCCAGTTTTGTTAGGAGCCTGCTCTACCTGGTTTGAAGGTAGGGAAGCAGATTTCTGCCCTCTCACTTGGAGAAGTGAGGGGAAATGCTACAGCATTTTTCTACCAAAGGCTACTCATTGTTTGAAGAACACTCTCCTTTAAAAACCTGCAGTCTGGGACCCTTCCTAGTGGCGCAGCAGGTTAAAGCACAACATTAAGAAGCTAAAGCCACTTCAGCATGAGTTTGATCCCTGCCTTGGAGGTGACCCATATGGCACAGCTGGCCTTTCTTGACCCACCCGCTACTCCCCTCAGCAGTGTACTTCATCAGTCGGCATGTTCTGCTCACCACTCTGTCTTTGGTGAATCCTCTCACCACCCCTCCACCTCTGGCCTGTACCCCAGTTTTGCATGCAAAAATAAATAAATCTTAAAAAAAAAAAACTTGCAGTCTGGACAGATCTAGGACAGATCTCCTTTTCAGCTTTTTTTCTCTTTTTTAGGAGATAATTTGCATATTTTATTTTAAACATCAACATGTTAAATAATAGTTCTGAGAAAACTGGAAAATACTTCAATGGTAGCTAGATAATAACTGCTGACATTGATTATCAGGAGGTGGAGTTAAATTTGGATAAGACAATACTTTGTGCTTTTTACTTTGTGTAACTTTTATGCTTTGTTGTAATAATTATGTATTACATCTTGTCATTGGAAAGCCATTTTGAGAAAACCTGAAAATCAAATATATGTAATGGAAAATTATTAGTAGACAGGGATAGCAAATCTGCAAATGTGAGTTTTGTGTTCAGGGAGACCATATGGTGAGGTGATTATTTCTATCTTTGGAATTAATTGTGTCAACCAATCAACCCAAAAGCAGGAAGCTCTGTATTTTGGTTCTTTAACACAATTCCTCCTCCAGATACTTAACAAAACAAGTATAAAAGGAAATTATAGACTATTCTAATACAAACAGGAATCAGCCATCAGGAACATCAGTTGAAACAATGAAACATTCTGAACTTCACTATTGAGGGGTTCCAGATTTGTCTCTGAGTTTAGAATGACTGATTCACTTTGAAAATTATTTAGTTTAATATGAAGGTGGGGAATTATTTTTTGAATTTGGAAAACTAAAAAAAATTAAGAAATCTGGCATTAGTGGTAATAAGGGGTGTAGAGATTGAAATTAAATGATTTTCCTTCTTAAATCTAGTTTGACCCTCTTCAATGTCCTTCACATTGCTATACAATTAAAATCTACTCATGCCAGTCTTTAGCTTAAATAAATTGATTTTTTTCATTTGTCTGCTAAATAAAATGAACCCTCCTTAACTGATGCAGAGTCTTCCATTATTGGTATGAACTGCTTTTTCATTTTAACTGTATGGCTCTTCTCCTTTTGTAGAGTATGCTTCAGTATCATTGAAGACTTCACTGTTCCCTGAGCTCATGATAGTCTTTTATATACCAATTACTTTTCTCCTTTTATTATTTCTGGCTGTAATTCTGAAATGACCTTCTGCTCATGTAACATAAGCTTTCCTTTTATACCCAACCCATATGTCTTTCTGCAAGGCCACTCTTGAAAGCCCAGGGCAGTGAGTCTCCCCATGTTTTTGTAGCAGCTTACTCAAGTCATCCCCAGCTATTCTGAGAATATTTTTTCTGAAATTTTTTCAACTCTATTCCAGATTCCTAGGAGAATCTTATATATAATCTTAGCTCTTAATGTGTCAGTATTCAAATGTAGAGTAGAAACTTAAGACATTTTTTTTTCAGTTTGAGGAACAAATTAAGAAAAATACTCCCTATATTTAATTAATATACCTAAAAAGTTTCAAAAATCATAATTCAATTTTACAGTTTACTCTGAAAAACCAAGATAATTTTGTCCTCTACTATCTACATGGTAAAGTCTAATGCAGTAGCTAATTTCATGGTAAAAAACATTCAATAGCTTGTATATATGCAAAGTAATTTTATTCAGAGCTGCATAAAAATTGATTTTCAGTAAAAGCTAAAATTTTGCTCATTTTAAGTTTAAACTGCTTAAACTTCGGACTACAAGTTCACTTTGGTACTTTTTGTAACTCGTGCCCAGACTGAAAATATTCCATATTCTCTCAAAAAGGTGAGTAGAATGATTCAATATGCTTTTCTCTCTTTAAGAGCAATTTCTTTTTTTTTTTTCCTGCAAGTTCAGCCACTTGCTTTACACCAAAACTTGTATAGCTTACTTCTTACTTGTCCATTATTTTCATGTGTGAAGGAGGGTTGTTGCCAGGCAGTGAATGAGTGCACTTACTTGTGAAGCTCTGGTATTAATCTTGTCTCACCCCAGGAGTGCTGCCTTAGCCAGCTGCACTGATTTATTATCATAGACTGCGGCAAAGGTGATTATAGCAGGATGGTAAATGACTGGGAACCCAGTTTACTGCTCTGAGTTGCCGCTGCAACTTTACAATTACTTTACCCAAGGCTGACTGCACTCCCAAAATTTGTTTTTTTCTAAGCTGAGGTTATTTCTCTTGCCTCTGCAGTTTTTCTATGTGGTGATGGGATAAGTACAACCGGTTCAGGTCAAACAGCACAATCTGGCTTATAGTCATGAGGACACTAAAGCAACCTGGGGATTCCTACAAAATGCTATGGGTTCAGGCTGAGGGAGTCACTGTGCTCTCAGCTTTATGAAGTTAGCATTGATGTGTTCTCTGTCCGAGTACTTTAAATCCCAGCTGGCTGCTACTGCCAGATGCCATTGCTAAGGCAGACTGCCAGTCTCTTTCCTCTAGACCTGCTTGTTTTCCCAGAGTTGTCTTGGTAGGCTATAGAAATGTTTTAAAAAAATGCAAAAACATGCAGGTGGGAATTCTGGGAATGATCACTGTATTATTAATAGATGACATAGAAGAAACTGATCAAAACAGCTTAAAAAAGTAAGAGGAGAAGTATAAAATCCTGACACTATTCACTGATACCACCACAACCCACATGCTTCAAATAATTTAGAATAAGTCAAGTCAAAGAAAGACACCAACAGGGGATGCACAATTCTTGCTAGAGAGCACTGCAGTGTTGCAAGTAAAATAAACTCCTAAAATAAATACTGATTTGGAGAAAAGAAGGCCCTAGTGACATGGCTTGAGACACAAAATGAGAAAATTTTCTTGCTTTGCCCCAGATGCTTAATATGACATTATTCTAATAGGAGCGAGACCCTTCCTAGACGTAGTCGGAATTCAAATACAAGTTTAGACCATGGTAAGGGTGAAAACAGGCTACTTTTTTTGTGGTAAGGCTCAGTACTAGTAAAGGTAGTTGAAGTGAGAAAGGTGGAAAAAATTGCAGACCTACTAAATTTAGGATTTTTTCTAATCTAATTTCTTAGCAATGTTATTTAATTTTAATGCAAGTGGGCAATCTAGAAACAGAAGAACTTTCATCTGCTAGGTGGAGTTTACTAATCCTCTCCCCACCCACACCCATCCCTCTGAATCAAAATAGTCAAGATTAGCACAAACTAAACAAAAGTAACTAAAACAAAAATTTTGGATGTAACTACCCAATCTTCCTCTCATTGCTATTTGCCTGAACATACAGACTAAAATCTGTATCTGAAATCTTTAAAAAAATCCCAGGGTATGTTAAAAAAGAAAAAATTCACCTACACAATTGTTGGAGAAATAGGAAAATATGAGGATTGTTTAGGCTTGTTTTAATTTACATGAGTAACCAATAAAACAAACATACAGCTATACAAAATACATGGATCAAAATAAATGAAACAAACCCAGTTTATGTAGTATTTCACAGACCTAGACAGGAAGTACAAAAACACTAAAATGGACTATATTTTGAATTTAAGCATTGAGCTTAAAGTCCACTCTACTCTCTCATCACTCCTCTGTCACTGGCAGCAAGTACCTGAGCCAGACAAGTAGGTCTCTCTTCTTGGCCTCCCAGCTGTCTGTATCTGTACCACAAATTTCACACCGACAATTAGTTCTCACTTCTTTTTCTTACTTTATTCCCACTTGCTTTACCTCTTCACAGACACCCTTTCCTTTCTTTTTTTTTTTTTTTTAAGATGTATTTATGCAGGGCCCTCCCTCCCTGGTGACGAAGCGGGTTAAAGCACAGCACTAAGAAGCTTATGCCATTTCCCCATGAGTTCGATTCGCGCCTGCCCTGGAGGAGATCCACATGGCCAGGCAGACCTCTCCTGACCCGCCCGCTGCTCCCCTCAGCAGTGTACTTCGTCGATCTGCCTGTTCTGCTCCCCACTCTGTTCCTGGTGAATTCTCTCACCCTCCGCATCTCTGGCCTGTACCCCAGTTCTGTATGAATAAATAAATAAATCTTTAAAAAAAAAGATGTATTTATGTATACAGAACTGGGGTACAGGCTAGAGGTACAGGGGCGTGAGGCTTCACCAGAGACTGACTGAGGAGCAGAACAGGCAGATCAAGGAAGCACACTGCTGGGGAGCAGCAGGAGGGTCAGGAGAGGTCTGCCACGCTATGTGGTCACTTAACCAGGGTAGGTAGGGATCGAACTCATGCTTAAGTGGCGTTAGCTTCTTGATGCTGTGCTTTAACCCACTGTGCCACCAGGGAGGGCCTCCCTCTATCTTATTTAAAGCAGGAAAGTATTTTATTTAAAGAAGTCAGTTTGTAAGATAGTATATTTCTTTTTATTTTGGCTTCTTCTGGCTAGTTGTTTTGAGTCTAGTGGTAAGTACCTGCAGTCTTTTACTCAATGATAGGTTCAGTATGGCTGATGAGGGAATATAAATATTGCACTTGTGGACTCAAGTCATTGATCTGCCACAAGTTAATAAGTGATGTATTATCTTGACACGTATGCAATAGGTGACTTTAAAAGCATATGTTAAATAATTTACTTCAGGAAATTAACTATCACTAGAACATTTGTGGCAGCATAAATTGTTATTCTTCAGGAAATTAAAGCATTCATTCTGCAAAATAAGAAATAAATATATGCTGATAATAAAATTGATAGAATTAATAGTTTCTGTTCTGTCTAAGGAATCTAGACTATCAATATTGAACCTAAAACTAAGTTAAAAGCAGAATAATACAAATTTGAATCTGCTGGATAAAGAATAATTGCTATGGCTCATAACTGAAAGAAAAATTCCCAGGCTACAGAGAAGAGGAATGAAGATGAAAGTTCTTAGAAAAATGAATAAGTTATATATAGCTCCTAATAATAATTTATATAATTAAAGGGAAAAATCTGGCAAATATTGACAAACTAAAATTTGAAGAAAGTGATTCTTAAAGACTATGTTCATACATAAAATTATTTGGACAGATATATGTAATGAAAAATAAGTGAGTATTTTGAAAAAAGTATTGAATTCAGACAAAGAAACACACAAGCATCAGCATGAAAGAAACATGTCAAACATAACATGAAACTGATATAGGTTTTATATATATATATATGTTCTTTAATATTATAAAGAAGGGCACCATGTAAAAATTTATACTGAGTTTTAAGCAGGTAAATTATAAGAACTCCCCATCAGTCACAAACATACATGAAATAAAGAAATCTATTAAAATAAGAAGGCTCTCCCATTTGGAGTGGTAAAGAATCTCTATGATATATATCATTTATCAGAGAGAAAATAAAACAAAATATTTGAGAAATGATGTAGTTGAAGGGACCCTTAAAATTTACAGAATTAAAAAATGCTAAATACTCAATTACATGAGAAATTTTGGCTGATTTTTCCATCTAATAAATATTTCACTAACTTCAGAGAAACTTAAAATAATAATCATAATACTTTTATGGAACTTTTTAATTAAACTATGTTTATATAATAATTGCTTGAAGATATTAATTTTCATTTTTACCTTTGTCTGGAAATAGTATGAGAATCAAATTAATGTTTTTACTAAAATGCTACTAATTTCTCAAAATGAGTATTTTGAGTATTTATTTATAGATTGTCAATAGTTTTTATTAGTATTGCTTTTGATAATGAAGTGATTTTTATATATAAATATATTCTACCTTTTCTCAGTCACTCGACCAATTTCTCTATAAAATATCATTAATGGATACATACATAATGGAGTATATGGATACATTTAATTGACTATGTAAATATATATTGAATATATAAGTATATTTACATGGAATAAATATGAATTATTCATTAATCACATATATAGTTTTGAATATAATTACTTTATTCCATACTTCAAAAGTGTATTTTTTACTTATTAACCATCCAACCACGTATTTTATCACAGTACTGATACGGAAATGAAACTCACTCCATTCATTACATATATAAAAGTTATTCAAATATTTGAATTTATTATATTTATTTTACTTTTTATTGAATACATTTGCAATAGATAAAATTACAAAGCAAATAAATTAACAATAGTGAATGCAAAAGCCTACTTAAGAAATATTTCCATTTTTTCTTTCATAGGGCTATGTCTGCTTATGGAGGTTGGTAATAATTGCATCAGCCTTAATTTTCATGTTAACTTGGGCTCTGTGGGGGCTTATAAGATTGTTAGCCAAGTTGACATATTGCCTGTGAAAAACACAGTGGGATAGGAAATCTCTTATTCTTGATTTTATAGGATATTGCTGTTGAATCATATGTTTTGGGATTTTTCACTGGTCATAAAAATAATTAAGTCATTTTTATGATTTATTCTTGAATAAATGTGTATTGCCTTACCCTCCTCCTCTCAATGTGTCTTAATTATGGGGGAAAGAAGCTAGTGAATGCCTTTGGAATATGTAAAGCTGTCTTGAAATAAATGATGACACATTTATATAAACCCTTTTTACATTAAAACTTCAAATCAAATCTATACAGTCTACATGTAATTCTCTAAGAGGAATAATATAAGCCATTCATTTAATGCAGTTGACCTTTTGAAAAGTACCAGAGAGTTGATGGGGCAGAGCTTTATGATTCTTTGGGTAGCTTTTGACCCAAGTGTTAGATCCTAAGCATTTGGGATTTAATTTCCTTCAGGTTTTTAATATCTGTGTAAGGTTGACTTTGTTGTGACCACTGTTTCCATGGTAAACTATTTACTTGAATGGGATTCTACAGAATTCCATGGATCTTAGATCAGAGGCATGTATCATCAAATTCTGGCCCTTTGAATTCTAGCTCTGTTGACAAAGACATATAAGTGTCTCTTCCCTATATAATCCTTAGTATGTTTCTAAAGGCAGAAATCTTGAAAGAAAATTTCAATTCATCTTACCTTTTTTTTCTTTCTCTGACTAGGTTTGCTTTCCTTCCAACCTGAAAGAAAAATGATAGTGCCTATTAATAGCGGAACTGGTTTCAGGAGGGCTGTCTGCACTTGCTGGGACTATCAGGGGAGTCAGGGAGAGATGCTGACTAGCATCTCTCAGAATCTAATCTATATCAACTGTGACATGGTCTATGCATATAATTTCAGAGAGAGTCTTTAGCAAGTTAATTAAGCTGGCTAGACCTGAAATTTCTCATTCATTATTAGATAATGGGTCAAACTCTCTAGCATATTGGAAGATTGCAATATTTCATCAAAATAATTTGTGTGAAATTATTTTGGAAATCTTGGGGCAAAGGGAGACCAGTAATGTTATCAGATGATTTGAGGATTAGGACACGATTAAATAATAATTTAAAAGAGTTTTAATGTCGTTAGGCCTGGCATGTGCTCTTTGACCACAGTATCTATCTACCCCACGCAGTGGTCATCTATCTCTAATGTCTTATGCATTTATATTACCAGCTTGCAAACTGCGAGCATGTGCATTAGCATCCTCTGATGCAAATCTTACAGCTGAATTATGGTTACAATATAGACCCTAAGATATACTTTCAAAACAATAAGTTTACAGCTTATGCAAATTAATTGTATGGATCAAAAGTTCCATTATCAGATTTCATGCTATTTAATATTTCATTTAATGGTAAAGTCTCAGTTTTTCTTATGTTTGCCAAAAAAGACACTAAAGGTAAAATAAGATAATGTATAAAATTTGAGTCCTTTTATGATCCGGAGGAATAATTCTAATCACTAATTTAACATGTAGAAACCTCAATTCAATAAAATTTTCAAAAGATAATTTATTGCTTGTCAATAAGTATTTGTAAAACCTATGATATTAACAATGATAGTATTTACTGAATGCTTTGTAGTTGATGTGATATCGTGATTTCAAGTATGTAAATGTTGCTTTCTGAGATTTTTTTTTATGAGGGAGTAATAAATAAGCTCACTATCCCCCAAAATCCGATAGCTACTTGGAGAGAAAGAATTCTGATAATACCTTAAGTAATTTTTAAGAGATATTTTTATTCTAACTTAAAATTAACCCCTATACAGGTAAACTCTTACAATTTTTATTTTGGAAGAATGTGGGAAGGAAGAAATTTAATTTTGTGTCTCTGTGTGAAGTTATTGCACTAGAATAAATTTTGTTTTATTGATTTGATTTGCAAGTAGTTACTATAAAAATTGCTACTTAAGTCATAGCTGATTATTAGTAAAATAACACATTTTCAATAGGTTATCTTGTCTCATTTTACTTTGGCTTTACATAAAACCATATACACCTGCTTAAAATACACAAATCATATTTGGGAAAAAATAAGAAAGGGTTGTACAAATGGAGTCAAATTAAAATTATGGAATTAAGTGATGAAAACTGAAATGTGGACCTAGGAGGTAGAGCATCAAATTGGAAACATTTAAAGTCCTTGTATACAATTATAACAACTCAAAGGATTTGGGGAAGGAAAAATTTCTAACCATAAGAGGCAGTAAAACTGCTGGGGAACATTTGGATCAGGGTTCGTAAGAGAACCTCCAAACAGTAGAAGTCTGGCTCGAGGATATAGTATAGGGTAACTACTCAGGAGGTGAGGAAGACAACAGTATTTACCAGAAAGAGGAATATCAGAGTGGGTTTATATTCAGATGATGTCACTTTGCAGCATTGTAGGGAGGCATTAGGTGTGAGAACTTTGAAGAAAAAATTCTACTGGTTTGGGCTCTTTTTAAAATAATTGGAATGGTGAAAATTTGAGTTTGGCACTTGTACGCATTTGTGCTAAGTCAGTCTGTAGTGAGAAATAAACAACCTAGGGTCCAATACAAGGAGGCCAGCTTTGACACATTGGTTAGAATAAAACAGGAAAAGAAATGTACTGTGTACTCTATAAAGCCATCTCTATGTAATACAGGAAGCATTGGTTACTTATGGTCAAGAAAGTTGAGAACTTTGAAAATCTTCCTGTCTTGAGATGGATAGAGGTTCCTGAGCTGAACACCCAGCCAGTGAACAGACATGGAGAGGGAGATGTGCTTGGGTATCAGAGGAAGTGAGAAACCTCAGAAGAAGAGGAGAATAGATAAGAGGGATCACAACCTACAATCAAACTAAGGAGTAGATTGGGAACATTTTCCATGCAAGGAATTAAAATTTAACAGAGAAAGGGAGGGAAGGAGAACAAACAGAAAGGTTGGGAGGGGAAAATCTCAAACTCATGATTTTTTTCTTACATCAGACTAATGATCATTTTGCATCCAAATAAGCACAAATTTTTGAAATCAAGAATAGGGAATAGCCATATAACTGAGGCAGGGCATCTAGAGTAATAAGTGGGAATAGAAGTGCTTGGAACATTGAGTAGGATCTGACGACTTGAAACACATGTAAGTCAGGGCCTTAAGTTAAGAAAGATGTACAGGTTCCACTGTGGAATACAAAGCGCCTTGGAATGTGCTTCCAATTTGAAGTAGAAAGAAACCCTATACTGAAGGGGCCCCAAATAGCTTGTTCCACTGCTTGGGAAGATATAGAAACAAGGTACCCATTCTGACAGAAGTGAACATTTCTCTTTATGAGCTCAGAAACTGGTTTTAAATATAACAGCACCATCAGATCCAAGACTAAACTTCAGATCAATCTTACTTTATGACCACAGTAAGGGTACTTGTTATCTTGAGGTGTTTCCCAGTTTGTCTATGTGTGCGTGCATGCATCCATGTGTGCAAAAATAACATGCCTTTATCAATTTATAAGTGTTCTGTAGTGGGAAATATACAAGACATTTTTTTAAACAAAATTTATAGCTTTTTAAAAAACATGGTCTTTTGCTATTTTAGAAAGAATCTGGTATCCTTTCAAATTTCTGTTTTTCTTTTTGAAGTAAACTGTGAGGCATTACTTTTCCTACATCAGCAAGCAGTACTAAAATTATTCCTGTTTTCTTTTCTCAGGCTGTTCGAGGAGGCTGCTATCACTTATGGAAAAGCTTTCAAACTGTCTTTGTGTTTGAGTATATGGGCCAATCAGTTCAGATCCCCTCAACTTCTATACTCTACATCAACAAAAGAGTCTTCAAGTAAAATGGTCTTCATGTTTTTCACACCTTATCCTTATTTACAGCACTCCTACTTAGCATAGTTATACATTTACTATGGGATCTCCTTTACTTGGCTCCAAAGAAAACACACTGCTTTCTTGAAAGTTGAATAGCTAGCTCCCTGCTAGGTTACTTCCTAAGGAGTTCACATTAAATAGAGTGCAACAATTTTTAAAATTTGAGTGAGAACTTTCCTTATTTTTAGTGGTAATGGCTAGGTTTTTGGTTTTTATTTTTTTTTAAAAGAAAAAATCTCCATATTTTTTCTATCACAACTGAGTATCAGATGGGAGGGCAGGTTGTAAGAATGCAATACTTGTAATTATCTGACATCTTTATCTTGAATAGTTTGTTAGATAAAAACATAATTTCTAAACTTACTAATTATAGAATTAATTAGAGCATGTAAACAATTAAGTGGGAAGTTAATTGAAAGCTACTAACCACTTTCACACTTTAAAAAGAGAACATTTAAAAGCAATTTTGTTCTATTATAAATTCTTTGATGTTAATATTACTTCCTGTAAGTCCTTGTTTGTATTGTGACTACTGACTATGGATAATTTTAGAGAAGTTTCAAACAATATGAATATTTGAAAACACTTCTTTAAAAAAAGATTTGTTTACTTATGCATACAGAACTGGGGTGTAGGGGTGGTGAGAGGATTCACCAGAGACAAGAGTCGGGAGCAGAACAGACAGACTAACGAAGTACACTGCTGAGGGGAGCAGTGGACGGCACAGGAGAGGTCCCCTGTGCCAGGTGGATCACCTCTGGGGCTGGGGATCAAACTTGCATTGAAGCCGCTGTGGCTAGCTTGTAGTGCTGCACCCTAACCCATTGTGCCCTGAAAACACTTTTTAATATAGATTGAAAATTATTTTTGATGGATGTTATTATTATTTGCTATCCCTTCCTATAGGAGGATTATACAACACTGTTTCATTCACATCAGGTATGACAATCACATGGTCTTCCTGGCTGGGGAATTATTCATTATTCCTTAGTACTTCCCTATGTATACAGCAGGTTTGGCTAAGTAACTTGCTATGTGTAAACAACTGATGTATTTTCTAGCCAGAGATTATTCCATCAGCTTTTGTCCAAAAAGGAAGATAATATGTATTTAAGTTACAGCCAACCTAAGATAGATAGGTAAGGGATATGAAGAATAATTATGTGTTTTTTCAGTTTTTTAGATGCCAGACTATTTATTACCATGCCATAACCAAGGACAAACCAGCATATTTATCCTTGGTCATGGCATAGTAATAAATAGAAGAGTTGTATTAATTTGACTCTAAAAAAGCAGAGTGTGTCACAGCTAAGTTTGATGTGTTGACTTGGCTAAGTTATGGTGTCCAGTTGTTTGATCAAACAGTAGTCTGGATATTGTGATTTGCTGAGAAGGCACTTGCAATTGTGTTTAAAATCTATAGTCAGTTGACTTAAAATGACTGAAACTACCTTTGCTAATGTGGGTAGGTCTCATTTGAATCAGCTGAAGGCCTTTAGAACAAAAGTTGAGATTTACCTAAGTTTCTAGCCTGCCATCCTACCCTACAGATTTTGAATTTACCAGCCCTCACAATCATATGTCCCAATTTCTTAAAATAAGTATTATTGGATACACATACACTACACTACACTTGTCTCTATTTCTGGAGAATCCTCAGTGGTATAACAGGTGTCTAAAATCTGTGGATTGTATTTATAAAATTGAGTCAAAGAAATGTAGATGATGGATATGGAAAACTATACTCACGCAATATTGAGATAAACCCTGAACAAGTAGCTCAAGTAATATGTTAATTTAAAGTTTTCTGTAGTGTTTGCAATACTATTCTTGCATTTTTAGGCAATGAAGAAATATAGAGTAGTTTATAATAATATGTAAATATGGTAGAAAAAAGCCTAGTGCTGAGTTACAGATGGTTAACAATTATAGTACATGGGAAAATTCTAAATAAGCTAATAAATAGAAAGTCATAGCTAAAACTGCAGCAAAAATAATTTACATAGCAATGCCAATTTATCCAAAGAATGGAAATTTTAAATATTAGGAAATGGGTGTTTGAGACTATCTTTTCTATTTCCTATGTTTTAGAAAAAAATGTTCTGCAACTTGCTCTTGAACATGGAATGAGACTAGAGTGTCTCATCCAAAGTGATCCATAGGGCAGTCAAATTGGAAACAGCACAGAGGACTGTTTGTTGGTGGATTTCCCAAGAGGGCTTACCGACTGTCCTCAAAACATTGACTTGCCTTTCTTAGAGCAGCTGACACAGGGAGAGCAAAGTATTCTTTTAACCATTAGACATATTGCCACTCAGAAGCTATTCACCGTAGCCTCAGAAGTCACATACCATAACTTCTACCACTTTCTTATACTATTAAGGGAGTCACTAATTCCACCCTATATTTAGTTGGAGTGAAATTAGCTTCACCTATTGATGGGAGAACTGCAAATAAATCTATGGAAACACTTTTTAAATTATCACACAGGCACATAAAAAAGAAGGACGTGTGTGTGTGTCTTTCTGCTATGCAATATGCTATGAAAAGTCCTTCTCAAATTCTATATTTAGCAAAATCTGCACTCCTTAGCGTGCTTTTACTTTTGAGATGTAGGGTCTGTATGAGAACTGTAAAGGTGTACTAAATTTCACATAATAGTGGATTCAAGCCTCAGAGTTAATGTACAATTGACTTATGTGGTTGTTTTCTACGCCTCAGATGTTGCTTCATTTCTTTTAGCCATTAAATTGAAATTTCACACAAACAAATAAACTAAATAAAGCAACTTTCCCTTCCACATTTAGGAGTTTGCATATGCTAGTCCCTTCGTACAGATTTTTTTCTCATGTCCTTCACCTGGTTAACTACAACCACTTGTAGTTAACTTTTATTATTATTATTATTATTTAACTATAATTCCACTTGTTGTTTATCTCCCAGAGCCTTTTTCCTAGTCTTATATCAGGGTCTCAGCTAAAGGCACTCTGACAATTTGCATGTGGAAGTTTACTTGAAGATGCTCTCAGTATCAATATATGAAAAGATGTAAGGAAAGCTGGATTAAATACAGACTATACAGTTTGGCAATTGTGTCAGAGATCTCAGAGAATCCTACAGAAAGGTGTAATGGTCAGAGATTAATGTAAAGAAGCCAGTTCTTTGTATCCTCTACTTCCACATTGACTTGCACCCAGAGAAGAGGTAAATATGAGCAAGAAAACCCTTTGATCAAGGGCCATTCTCAAGCATGATTTTAGCAGTAACCTGTTAGTTAATGAGACTCAGTGGATAGCTGAATGGTAGTCTTAGTCCTGAGGGATGTCCCTGGGTGTCATATATAGCATTTTTGCTTTCCCTGCCTTTATTGTATTGGGTAATTTGCACCTCTATATAATACTATACATTTCCCCTTTGTAGTGTTCTTACACTATTTGTAATTGCTTTTTTATTTCATGTAATCATGAGCTTACAGGACTGTTTCACCATCTGTATCAAACTCTTTTATATGAAGGTTCCTGGTAAATACTGATTAAATTAAAGTGCAGATAAATTAAGTCACATTGGACCTGAGATGTGAGGTGAATGGGAGGATTTAGTCAGATGCGCTAGAAAGGGATGCCACACTAAGCAGATAGAGAAGAAGTAGTCCTAGAGGCATGAAGACAAGCCATATTCAGAAAACTATTAGTAAAATGGGTCAATGTGGTTGAGACGAAATACAAGATGAAGAAATGGCAGGTAAAATGGCTTAAGAGTTGGGCAAGGTCAGAACATGAATTGCTTCGTAAACTAGATAAAGGAATTTATATTTTTCCTGTAAAATTTCCATTGAAAATAGCTTTTGAAAAAGTGCCAATAATCATATGTTCATAAATAATAAAACACAGCTCTGTTCCTCCTCTGAGCCTATGTTTTGTTCTATGCTCTCTATGCTATTAACATTCAGCAGAAGTTCATAAAAAAGATCAGATACAGGGCAAGAGATATCAACCCAACACTACTAAATGTTAGTAGCAAAACCACACAGTGAGATACCCTGTATTTTTCATGGAGTGTAGTGGAATTATTTGGGTCAGTTCACACTGACATATGAACTTGTTAGCCCAACCAAATGTCAATGTGATATTGGAATGCTAATTTATTTAAGCAAATCTATATCAATGTCACCCTGAAACAAAAACAATTCTAGTACCTTGCCAACAAATGTGGTCAAAAAAGCAAGAAAAACAATATTAAAACCTCCACATAGACATCTCCATAAAAATTCCTTGGTAGATATTTAGTTGGATATAGTGTTCAGAAACTTGTCAACTGACTGGATGCTACATGATCAGCAATAACTTTAGAGATATTAAATTCATACAATAGAAATTTAAAAATATTATTTGATAAACCATTTGGTTCTTATCCCCAGAGTAACCAATTGTATTAATATAAAGCTACATGCTCATAACATTTGCATAAAAATATTATCAAAGTGACAGATCTTCGAGCAAATGCATAGCTTCCAGCAGAAATAAAACATGTTCAAGAAATAGACTATACTGTGATTTCCTTGTTGAATTTAAAAATACAATCTTAGCAGTGATTGAAAGTAAGAAAAATTTAGGACTATAAAACACTTTGAGGATAGTTCAGTCCAGCCCTTACTCTAAAGTTGTGGAAATTAAGGCCTTGAAATATGTCTTACTCAAGGACTGCAAGATCATAGTAAATGCAGTAAGTTCATAGTAAATGCAGTAATGCGTTATGAATGCTGAATTTGAATCAATTCTCTTTACATTTTCCACATTGCTTTCTAGCCTGCTTTTATAAATAGTTAAGCAAATAAGGGCTTATTTGAATGATGCATTGCAATCTTTAACTGGGACAGTTTAGTTGCAAACTATTTTAAAGTAAAATTATAGTAATTAGGCACTTCCCACTCATGATGCAATCACTGAAGCAAAACTGCTAATCCACAGTTGACACAGGTCAATGTCAATTAGAATTATGCCAATTTTCAATATGACACATTTCATAGTGTGCCAAATAGAAAGCAAATTGATGATGCTAAGCATGCAAGTGTATTTTACAGGCATCTGACTGAATTTAATCAGGGTACAGAAGCCATGAGACCTTTATTTAAATACAGACATTTAAAAATCCCCTTGCCTTCCCAAAGCTTCAAACTGTCAAAATGTTTTTATTTTCATGCTTTAAAAATTATGCTTATTTAAACTAAGAATGAGTAACTTCCACCATCCCTGATCAGATTCACCTGTTACTAAAGGTCGTTATCTTTAATTGTAACCACAATGTATGAAAAATGTTTAACTACAAATCAAACACCTAGGAAACAACTGAGGGTGGTTGCTAATAAGTGTGAGTTATGAAGACAACTGAAGCTAGCAGAAGCAATGACCTTAAATTAGCATAAACAGCAGGTTTCTGCTTAATACTTATAGAACTTTGAGAGGCTAATGATCTCTGGAGGACATACTAGCTTTATGAACGCGAGATAAAGATTGAAGCTGTTCTCTGGAATATACAATAACTAAATTACATTCATAATATGTGGTATTAGTGTGTAGTACATACCTGTTGTTAGCCTTATGATGTGCTAGCAGGTGATATAGAAAGATTAGTACTATGAAAGTTTTCTAATGAAGATATTTGGAGATTATTAAATTTCTAAAACTCTAGACTTGTTTTCAGGTCTTTATGCATGAGTGCTATACAAATATATGTACACACACAAAAAAAATTAAAGGAAATCTTTGAAAATGATTGAATCATATATGCATATGTGAGTGTAACATATATCACTTTGTCAGCTGAAAATCTAATTAGTTTGCTCAGCATCAAGCATTCGCTTGAAATAATTTACATGAATTTTTTAATTGGTGACCTGCTTCTTAACTTCTCATCTATCCAGGAATCCTAATGATAGACCTTATCTTGGTTTCTTCTTTGTCAAAAATGTACTGACTTGGAAACACAAAAGGAAAGTATGAAGGTAGTCATAGTAATATTTATTTTTAAAATATTTATCTGTGTATGCA
This sequence comes from Condylura cristata, assembly GCF_000260355.1. NCBI lineage: Eukaryota > Metazoa > Chordata > Mammalia > Eulipotyphla > Talpidae > Condylura > Condylura cristata. The sequence continues at coordinate 21,525,969 of NW_004567107.1, forward strand.
GAACTGGGGTACAGGCCAGAGGTTAAAGGATGGTGAAAGGATTCACAAAAGACAGAGTGGGGAGCAGAGTAGACTGATTGATAAAATACACTGCTGAGGAGAGCAGTGGGTGGGACAGGAGAGGTCTGCTGTGCCATGTGGGTCAACTCCTTGGCGGAGAATGGAACTTTGCTGAAGTGGCCTTAGCTTTGTACTGCCGTGCCACCAGGGAGGGCTCAGTGATTGTAATATTTTTAATATATCACAAAAGTATGTATTATTTTAATCTTTTTAATGGATTTTGAACTTCAAGCAATTGCTTTCACTTTCTAGAAAATAGGTTGCCCTTTGTCTGCCTTGTTAAATCCAAAGAAAATAAAAGCAAAGAGCAAGGTTAACTTTTAACCGTTTTTCTAAGCAGAACTTTTTATAAGGTTTGTTCCTATTTGCATTCAGTAACGTCGGCCTTTATATTTTTAGATATTACACTTAGTAATTAAAAGCTCACAATAGTTATAGAAGGGTTGAAAAGTATTTAGGCTTACTTGAAGCAAGCAAATGCATTTAAACTTTTTTTTTTTTTGCTATTTGAACTCTTTAACTCTGTGGGGTTTGTATGTGTGTGCACATGAATGAAATATCTTTAAAGTGCTCTGTCCCTGAAGGCCCGCAATTCCTAAATTTCCTAAAGGCCTGCATTCCTAAATTTCACCCCATTCTTTGAATTGATACTTGTTTTTACTGATGCTAACCAGAACACAGTTCCTGGACACATTAAGGAGTTTTCTGTGTCCCACTCATTTATTCTTTTAGTTAAAGATGTTTATTGATAAGCCACAATGTGTAAGTCCTTGTTTAGGAGGTTACTGGATAATACAGATTATACCCCTGCATAATTAAGTACAGTGAATAATAAGGCAATTATAACAAAGACTAGAAAGTTCTACAAAGTACAGCGTGTGATATCCAAATGAATTCTATAGAATAATATAGAGTTAGGCAGAGCAGCAGGAACTGAAAGCCTCCACAGTATTAAAGGCTTAGAGATGTAAGAGATTGCTGTTCCACTTTACCTTGTTTCTAGAAGGTGAAGTATAAAAAGGCAGTGGTAAGAAATATGACCAGAGAGATGTAGGGGGCCCAAGCCTGCTTAGGGTATTTGAGAAGTTGAAACTATTAATAAGTTAATTTAAAAATATATGATGGATACTCAAAATGAAGTTTAAAAAATGTTTTGATGCTGCTGAGAGAATGTATTTAAGGGGAAAAGTCTGGGGACAGGTAAAACCAATTAATAATCTGAGAATTATCCATTGTGCAGATCCTTTGAGCAAAACGATAGCGGTTAATATTAAAGATGTAACTGGGGAATACAGAGATATGTCAGGTTGGAGAAATAAAGTATGTAGACTTCTATGACTTATTGAAACTGGAGAATGACATAACATTGTAGGCAGGCCATTAGAGAAGTAGATGTCCCTGTGGAGGAGGAGAGGAGGAAAATAAAGTTGTAACATTTTGGGACTCTGTTGGTCAAGAAAGTTTTTTTGAAATAAAGAAATTTAAGAATCCTACCCAGATTGCTATCTGAAGGCTTAAATTGATTAGATATATTGGACTTACTCTCAATTATTGAATTGCATTAAATATTTAAAAGTCAATATGAACCAACACTTGTATCCTGAAATAAAATGTTTTCATGTCATGTTTGTATTGTAATCATTATTAACTCATAGTTATTGTAATTCCAGAATAATCATGGATCTGACAACAAATTGTACAGAGGGACACTAAAATTTCATACTAATAAAAATAAGTTATTCCCAAGAAACTTGCCAAGTAAGAATCTTTAAGCAGAGCAGAGATTAAGATATGCAAAATAGGACCAAAAAAAGAAGCTGATGCCATGGTTTAAATTAACCTTTTCTGACTGGGGGAATTCAATTAGTTCCCACTTCCAATTTATATCATACATATCATGTTGTATGTGGTCCTAGTATTTTTTGTCTCCATCTAAGCTAAAATAATTCTACTTATGTTTCTAAAAATTATCAGCCTTCCATGTTGAAAATCTTACTGATTTTTCAGGAGAAATCTCAATTGTACCTCCTCTAGGAAAGTTTACTTTATCTCCACAATTAGGTTAGTTAACTTATAAGCAAATAGTTAACATACACACAATACATCTTAAATTTATAGCCACAGTAATATATTTCACACAGAATCAGGAAATCAGAAATTACTGAAATATATATGAGCACTTAAAGCATATATGGTAATAAAATTTAAATTATAACAGTTCTTCATCTGACCCCTTTTTGTTTTTTTATGCACTACAGTTTACAAGAATAGTTGAAGGAAAGTTCAAAGGTTGTAATGTTTTAAACACTTCATTGTCTTAATTCCTCATAAATATACCTGCCCTTTCTGCCTACTCCTCATGGATTATATTTCCTTTTTATTCATTCAGGTACTTATTATGCACTCCCAGTTACTAATCTCTCACACACATAGATTTATGAGGTCTTTCTATAGTAAAGAACCCAACTCCCATTTAAGAGGTACCAATTTTGAACCTGTTTTAAATTCAGACGATGAGTGAGCCAGTCTGAGAAAACATATAATTCATTTAAGTTACATATCTTTCATGAATATAAATCCTACCCCATAGTTGTGAACTAGTTCTAAAATGTCCACTTCTGATTCCCAAATGATTTGTCATATTGGTCCAAATAGTCTATAAGAGATGCTTGTTGGAAATATTCACATCACCATAAATACAATTAAAATGATTTATTTCTTCAGTAATGTTCCAAATACAAGAGTTCTAGTTTAGGTGAGGCGTTATTTTGTTTGCTTGATTTGCATTTGCTTATTTATGCCTTCAAGATTGCTTCTTGGTCCTCTTAATTTCAGGATCAGGCTAGGGAATAAATCTGGGAGGGAGAGTCTGCCCACAAATAGACTATCGACAGGATAACCTGCCATTGAATTATGTTGATTGATTTCCCACCCATATACTAGTATTGCCTTTCACTAACCTGGACAGAAGCATTTCAATTGCTCTACATTATTGGCTGACAAAATATTCCTCAGAAATAGTTCATGAAATATTTTTCCAACTTTTTAAAAAAATCATTTACACATTTTTATGAACTAGTTTTACATGCTTTAACCAGGACTGCATGAACTAGTTGCAGCTATGTAAATATGATCTTTAGTTTAGCCAATACCTAGTTTAGCTCATTTGATGGATCTTCATATATGTGATTATAAGAGATATTTTTGAAGTTAATTTGACCATACCTGAGGTTTTATGTATTTTCCCCAAGACTAGATTGACATACATATATATACATATACATATATATATGTTATGTGACTATCTATATTATGTGACTAGGGGGTTGACATATATATGTGTATATATACATGTATATATATGTGTGTGTGTATATATATATATATATATTATGTGACTATCTCAAGGTTTGAATCTATTGCCATTAACGAAAAAGCTTAAACATTAAACATTCACACATAGATTTAATTAAGAATGCCCAATTATTTTACTAATACATCATTTAACTTTTTTCAAAGCAAAACTATTCTTTCATTGTAAATTTAGGATTATTTTATTAATTAAGTCTGCTATATGGCTAAGCATGTATCCTTTTTTGGTAGCTCTTGAATGTTTTGACCATATGTTGAGCCATAAATTGAGGAATAAAATCTTGCTTGAAGGAAATTAAATCTCAAACAAAAGATAAATGTAGAATGACAAGACATGAATAAGAGCATTGTACAGATTTAACACACATTGATGCAATTTTTCCATTAAGTTATGTTCACTTAAAATATTTTAATTATGTCTTCAACTTGATAACAATAGTAATTTTGTAAAAAAAATATTTAGTTCAAGGAATAGGAAAATTTGTCCTTTCCCCACAAAACATATTTAGGACTCTGAAGAATTATGGGGTTTTTCTTGAAGTCCACTGAAGCATTGACTCTAAAAATAATTAGCTTGAGCTCTGCAGCTTTACAGCAATTTCTCCCACTTTCAAATGAGTATAAATTATACAATCAATAAGGAGCTTTATAATAAACCTATCTCATCAGTGCTGAAGATGTGTTCAGGAAAATAACACATACTCTTAATCATCTTCACAAATATTCAGTATTCTTTCATGTAGCAGCAAGATGTTGGTATTCCCTTCTCTTTTACTTTCACATTTTTATGCAGACCATGACATTTGATAAAAATTCAGGTTACCAATTCCCTTCTTGAATTTCTGGAACATTGATATCTCCTGGTGTTTCAATAAACTCTATACATCTATTTTTCTAGCTGTAGATTATATGTGTATTAAGAAACAGTTTCTAGTCGATCTCTTTTATTTCAGTATTTTCTACCTTTTGTCATTTTCTTACTGTTTATATCATTGAGACAGATACAAACTCAGTTTATTATGTCATTTATATCACTAGATCTAAAATCTTTATTGTATGAGTTAGGACTGTGTGACTCCAAAATAACTTTCAAAAAACATTATTCTTTCATTACAAGTAACCTGGTAAAAGACTCTGTTTGTTGTATATATATATCTCTATATATGGAAAAGTATGTAATACTTAGCAGTTTCTGTGTTTTTGTCAATTATTTAGTTGTTGACATGCCTTATGGGTTGTCATGTATTGGCCTGCTGATTTTACAAATTTAAGTAGGGGCTTTCATGGTAGCCTTGGAGTTAAGTCTCAGCTTTACCTCTAAGGTTTGAGTTTGATCCTTGGCCAGGGAGTTAACCCATATGGCACAGCCCACCTCTCCAGTCTCACCTGCTGCTACCCTTTGCAATGAATTCTAGTAAATGTGACTGTTCTGCTCCCCAATCTATCTATGGTGAATCCTTTCATGGCCCTACTCCTTTGCCATATACCTCAGTTCTACATATAAGTAAAATAAAAATTTAAATAGTATATATTATGAATTGTTGAGAATTAAACAGCATAATATATAACATTTGCATTTAATGAATGGAAGGGTGCTTTCAGTTTTATGTATGCTTTGATAAACTCTAAATTAATAGAAATGTATATATTCACATCAATAAAATGGGAAGGAATTACACCAACATAGTGGAGGGAATATAGATCACCTTTTTCTTTCTTAATTTTGTTTATATTTATTTTGTAACTATTTACCCTGGGCATGTAGATGTCTGTCAAACAGCATTCTGAGCTGGAGTTGTGCTTACTCTGCACACTAATATCAAGAATGGTCCAGAAAATCCAGAAATTCAGTAATTCAAAAATATCTTCATTTGGGATCACCATGACGGTCACAAAATGATCGGCAGAGGATGATTTTACAAACTCATGGCAAAACACAAGCTGCATGTTGCAAATGGAGTAGTTTTGTTCATTCTGTTTCCTGTATCTTTAATGTATGCCTTATCTACAACTCTCTTAGGTTTCTGCTTATCCCCCCAGCAGCAAAGATAGTTTTCTGCATTGCTAGAGCAAAAGATTAAGGTACCATGTAATAGATGAAGTGTTTTTAGAAAAGGACTTGTTTGGTGTAAGTTGTTTGGCATATGCTTGTATTGCAAATTAATAGAAAAGGCTGAATGATACCACAACTCTCTTTCTCTGTAACAGGCAAGCTTATATCATTATGACTATTTATTTGAATCTTAATATCACTTGTAGCATGATGTCAGTTTCTGTTCTGTGATATCAATACCTAATCACCACATGACTATACTTAAAAGAAAGGGAACTAAATAGTAGCTTGTGTGGAGTAGGGAGCTTGTTGTTGTTAAACTTTTTCTGTGAAAAAGTAAAAACACCTACTCAACTAAAAAACACTATACATTCCTTTAATCCTTTTTATTTGGTCATTTGTTAAGTTATATTGATAGTGGCCTAAGGAAACATTTGAAATGAGCAGTGGCAAGCTATATTCCTTTGAAATCTGTCTAAGGACAACAGTTACCCCTGAAACTTTCGAGCCTATTTTTGGACTATTGGGATATAATTTAGATTTTTTCCTTTCCCAATTGTGAGTTTAAATTGTATAATTTCCATGTAAATTTGACATTACTTTTCTAAAAACTGTATCCTCGTTATAGTTTGAATAACAAATTAATATCAGAGGAACCTGGTTCTGCTTGGCTAATATTTTAATTTTTTAGTTTTTTGCTCCACTGTTCTTACCAAGAGATTAGCACTGTACCAGCTAATCAGAGTCCTAGGAGGAGGATGTAGTTGGCAGCCAAAGATTATCCTTCCAACAAGATATGCAACTGTGCAGCTACAGGAATATAATACGAGTAGATACTTCCTAAGGTGTAACTTATGAATTGCATAGCTGTGAGTTCGTTTAGACATTCAGAAGGATGAAATGGATTATTATGTGAGAGAGGCTGTTATGGGAATAGATAGTATGACTTGGGCCATATGTTCTTGAAAAAAGTCAACTTCTAAGCTCTAGGATTGAGAGGACCATTACCTCCTCCTGTGATACCCATGTTGGCAGGGGTTAATGCAATCTTCTAACATTCTAAAAGCCAGATTGATCTTTGTCTTTTAAATGTCTCCTGGGGCTTCCAAGATCTGAGCTGAGGACTAAAAGGAAACAACAATATATTTTCATGAGAGAGAGCGAATGTGACTGATTGCTAGCACCACAGGCAGAACAAAGGTGAAAATGAAAGTGACTCAGAGGTACATCCCATTTCATGTGTCTGTCTACAGAAAAACAATGACTCATTTAGTAAGTAACTTGCAATTCCTCACATTACTCTTTTTCAGAAGTCTTACTGCTAAGTAAAATGCATATATGAGTGAATCCATGTATATTTTTAATTTCCAGAAAGAAAGTTTTATAAACACACTGGTGTATAACAGTTGGAGGAGTTTCAGATTTACTACAAACTAAGTGCTATTTAAGGCAAATCAATGAAACTTTCTAGGTCTTTCTTACCTTTACAATGTGACAGAAAATATAAGGGGCTCTGATATCCAAAGTTATCTATGTATGTGTGCCTTTACAAGTGTGTGCTTTAATTTACAATACTGATAAGTTACTGAAAAAAAAATATAGTAAAAAATAAGGAAACATTCTTAAAAGGTATTGTTTACAGATGCTAATATATAAACTGTATAATGTATATAGCAAATTGTTGAACATTTATAAATCTGTATTGATATTACATTTCAAGAACAAAAAATGTTAGCTAAAATATATTTTGAATAAAATGGCTATCTGTATATTGCAAGGCATGCATTATGACAGATGATAGATAAATGCTAGGATTCAGGTAATATCTCCCATTATTTAACAGTCAACCCTGTACAAGAATATTTATAGTCTGTTGTAAATAATTGTTTGCATCTTAGTAAGCAACAGTCACAGCCCAATGACTATTATTATTCATCAGAAATAATGATGTTGCCTCCACAATTTCAGTTTTTTTCATCCTACTTCCTGACAAAGACTTCCCATTGTTAATAGCTCATCCTCTGTATTATACCTTTCTCTCATTTGATCCTCAGATTTCCTGCTGGATTGCACTGAATTTCACTAGTGTTTTTTAATACCAAATATTTGAGGATAATCTTTTTTTTTTTTTCATTTCAAAGTCTTTCTTCAAACCACTCTAATGTAGGTAAAGTCTTATAATGAAAAAAAGCAATATAAAAAACCCTATGTAGCTTATAGGGTTGTTGTGAATATTTAATGATGCAATATTCTAAACTTAGATTTTGAGGGAAATTTATCCCACAGGGAGTTCCCATTAAACATTACCTACATAAAGATATGGAAACCACCTAAATGCCCCAAAATTGATGAATGGATCAAGATGTGGTATATATACACAATAGGATATTATTTGACAATCAAAAAAGATAAACTCATGGCATTCACAACAACATGGATGGAGCTGGAAGGGATTATGCCCAGTGAAATAAGCCAGAAGGAAAAAGAACAATATCAGATGGTTTTACTTATAGAAGGAATATAGCAAAATGAAATAAGGGATGAGGAAAAAATAATAAAGAAAAAGACAAAACTTAGCAGCAACTATAAATCAGAGAGGGGAGAGAGAGGGATTAATAGAGGGGATAGGAAGAGCACTAGTGACTATGAGATGGTTACCAGGTGACTTGGTGGTGGGAATAAAATATACATAAACACACACACATATACGTACTTAACAAAAACAAATAAAAATAAGTGTTATTTACATAATTGTTATTATGTAATCAGTATTACTATTTCTCTTATCAGGACTGATTTATGAGTAAATAACTCCATGTAAGCCAGGATTCCTTAATGAATACTTACCATGTTCCATTTATATTTTTAGTTCTAGTCCTGAGTTTATTCCCTCAAAAATAGTTTAAACTCATTATTATTCTAGTAGTTGCTTGTGTTCAATTCTCACATTAGCATGTGATGTTTATTCATTTGTTAAACATTACCATGAAATGTGATCATTTAGATCAGACTTATCCTATACCTCTAAATCATGAACATCTTTGTAAGTCAATGTTATCACAATATAAAATTAAAAATAAGTAAAAAGAAATCTGACATAAATCTAGAGTCTTGTAAAATCATAAAAAATATTCTTGAAATTTAATCTGTTCATAAGTTAATAAGAAAGTAATTTGGGATAAAAAAAACAACACTTTAGTTGCTATTAAAATGGTTTTCAAGGATGGCACATGTCCAGACATATGCTGATCTCTCAGTAGCACTCTACAAAAGGCACTGAACACCTTTATAAGTCAAGTATATCAAAAATCTTATAAAACTCAAAACTGTACTAAGGGCAGAGAAACAATGTTGAATAATCCATAATCCTGAGCTGCCAGCAGTTTACCTTTAATTACAGAAGAAAATAGTGTAAGTAGATAATTACAACAAAGTATGATGAGTGCAAGGTCCTTAGATTCATGTAGTAAAGGCATCAACTGATGATAATGAGGTTCTTGGTCAAATGGGAATTTAGGGCTAAATTACTGGCAGACACAGCAACATATACAAAAATCTGAGAGGAGAATGTTTTAAGAGGGAGACTATGGTTTTGTGGATTTAAAACTCAGGAAAGTAAGTAGACTAACAAGATAAGTTAAAGAAAAATCAAAATAGTGAAATCAAAGCATGAGGCTTGTCAATGGATTCAAAAGTTATCCTGAAGACAATGAAAGAGTTAGATCAAAGAGTGACAATAGAACTGATGTGTTATAATGAACTCTTTGCCAGCAATGATAGGGTATGGGGTGGGGGGAGGCAGGCAAGGCAGGAAGCAGAAGAATTAGGAGGCTGTTGCTGTGATCAAGGCAGCAGTGGATGGTTGCTTGAAATAAGGTAGCAGTAGTGGTGACAGAGATAAAAGAATAAATTTGAGAAATATTACAGAGAAATGTCAAGTATTGTGACAGGTATTCATATGAATTGTATTGACTAAGAAAGTGAGGAACAGTAGGAAAGTAGAGATGTTCAGGCTATTTTTAATAAGCATCACTAGTTGTCATGGCTGAGGAAAGAGGGAAATCACTTTCCATTCTTAAGTGACAACAGTGACTAATGGGAACTGAACAGCAAAGTGCATGTTTATGACTGTGATTGCTGAAGGTATTGCTTGCTAAGCAGTTAATATTAGACACCAGAGCAGGGGCAGTGCAGATTGCAATTGGCACATGGTAGACATTAGCTCATTAGAGTACTCAGGCAAGCAGATGTACATGTTTCAATAGGTTAGGGAAAATAATAATTTTAAGAATTAAAGCTCCACAGCCTTTAGAAGTTTTGAGCTCTTGGTTCTCAAATCTCTCTCAAGGGGAAATTGCAGGCATTCATTGACTGCCATTTCACCACTTCTGACTATAGCAGAGGCAAATCTTGGAGAAAAGAGAATGAAGAGGAAAATATGCTATAAAGTCCCTACAGTTATACTTTAACTAAGCTTTTGAAATGAAGACATTTCATTTCAATGTAAGGTCTAAAGCGATGTAAGGTCTAAAGGTAAAAAACATTTCACATAAAAGATTTTAAAAAGTCTTAAAAATTAAACTGGGGACATAAGTCAAAAGTTATTGTTTGATACTATATTCAGAGGGAATGACAAAATCTTACTAATTCCACAATCTTTTTATTGCAACTTTCCTTTTAGGAAAACAAAGCTCAAAGGGACCAGGCAAATCCCTTAAAGTTCTAATCAAAATAAAACCAAAGAATATGACCTAGACTGTAATAAGCAGTTTCAAGTATGTTTTTGTTTAAATTAAATTAAAAAAAAAATACAAACACATTTTTTTTTTATGTGGAAGGGAGATGAATGAACAAGAGACAAAGATGATTAGAAAAAAAAAGAAAAGAACTGAGGAAGATAGAAACATTTCCTTATGTACTGTGTAAAAAGAAAGAATGATTATTTTACCACTATAAAGCAGAATTTATATTTTAGCATATTTATTCAATTATCATAACTAATAGTGTTTACGAAACAGTGAATACACAAAGGAGTTAAGATCAGATGAAAATTGAACATTTAATTCCCTCACACTAGATATGTACATGTATGTGCAAAATATATATACACAAACTAAATATATATGTAAACATGTTTATATGAATATAGCAATCTATATGACATTGGGTAAATATTGTCATATTACCTGTAATTTTTATGTGTGTGTGTGTGTGTGAGCATGCATTCACAGTAAATCTAGAAAGAGTATTCTCTTCAATCAATAGACAGCAATTTTGAGGCATCCATCCCTGAAATCAAATAGCAAATGAATCTGATTGTCAGAAACAACCGTAGGCCAAAATGTGCCCTTGAGGGGACTATCTACAATAGAATCAGGATTGAGAGCCATGTAGCTGGAAAACAAGCCATTTATGTAACTTATGGAAAACCTACTGGTGGATTTTTTAGTAATCTGTAAGAACACTAAAGACAGGGACACTCTAATGAATAGCATACTGATTTTCAGCAGCCAGGAATTATCATTCAGGTTGAGAAAATATATTCTAAACAGCTCAACTGATGTAACTCTACTTTTGTCTGTAAATATGGACAGCTGATTAAAAATTACCACGTATTTTTGGAAAACAAAAACAATAAACAGAACTAACCCCAAGGGTAAACAGAAGGAAATGCTAAATTAAGTATAGTATCATCAAAGAAGGCATTAATGAATAAACAAGAAACAGATTGCAAAGGGGGGGGAGGAGCTATTAGCTCTCTTTCTGACATTATAAAGATATTTATGGACAAAAATCTCACTTTAATAGATGGAATGACTAGTAGAATAGAAATAATGGAAAACTGATTCAGTGAACTGGAACAGGAACCAAAGTGGTTCTAAAAACACAAAGAAGAAAGGGTTGAGAAAAAGATAGTTCCTGGAGTTTGAGTAGTCATTTAATAGAAAACCCAAAAAGGAAGAACAAATTAAAAACTGAAATAGTTGTTTAGGACAGTTGATAATTAAATAATAAAATTCCTTGTAAGAATAAGGAGTTCTTTTTTATGTAAGAGTATCTTAGTTGCAAATATTAATATGCAATAGTACATTTGTAAATCTCACTCTAGAGCTATCCTGGTGAAATTTTTCCTCTTCATATTTCAGTATATTTACTTTAAAGTCTCATTATCCCTGTGTTACACTACAATTTTAGAAATCAAACTCATTAAAAATTTCACAGGATGCAAAATTTAGTGGAAATAAATTAAAATAAAACAAAAAAAGTATGATGCTTAGCCTTACTGTAATCAGGAAAATGCAAATTGAAATGAAAATTTGACCAATCAAATTTTGTAATATCTTCTGTGGTTAAACGTTACAGGCATATACTGAACACAGCTAGATGGGAATGAAACAGATAGAGCCAATTAGAGAAACATTTGGCAGTATATATCAACAAAGATACGCACACTCTCAAACCCTGACATAGTTTAATCTCTATGAATCTATTGACAGAGCTGCTATCTACTGCAACAGAAACACTTTAAAAAATACATGTGTATGTATGCGTGTAATACATTTGCAAGTCTTTACAGCACTCTTGGAAAGACAGCATGCATTTCCACGTGAATTTAGAAAAACATGCATTTCCACCAAAATAGAGAAATATTAAATGAAATTTTGATACATGCTATGGACTAATAGGCAGCCATTAAAAGAAGTGAACTAGATGGTGTGACCCTAAGTGACTTGTTAAGTGACAAAAGTTAGTTGGGGTGTGATATGAATACCCACATGCCTATAAGCGAATAAGGAAAAATAAAAAAGGATGCAGAGCTGATAGGTAGCTGTGTTCACTTACAGAAAATGAAATGGGATTTGGTGAGTTAAAGGCTGAAGGGAGATATTAGGTAACTAAGAACCTGGAGATTATTCATCAGTTCTTTGTAAAATTAAAACAAGTATTTCAGTTAGTATCTTACCAGAGAGGCTAAAGAAAAAATAATGAATAGAACCATCTTTACTGAACTGTCCCTTCACTGGAAATCAGCAATAAGCCAATATATGCATGTCTTTCTCTACCATCTATCATTTTCTCTCCTTATTTTCTTTCTTTCTTAATTATTCTTTCAGTTTTAAAACCTAGATTAGTTTGGGTGCTTAATTGGCTTGAAAAGCAGTACACGGGTAACTTTCCATCAGAATGCTTCCTGAGAGGATAATTACATTGACTTTATTACTAGGAAATGGGAAATGAATTAGAAAATGTGTGGATGTCTTATCATACATGTAAAATTTCCTGTTTCTCAAATATATGCTTTAAATATACAATCATAAATCTTTCTTCTTCTCTACATATGAAATCTTCCTTTATCTCAACACCTCTGCTTCTCTTCAAAATTTAGCTTAACTATTGTGTTGACTCCAAAGCTGTCTTTATTTAACAACCTTCAGTTACACTTAAAATCCTTCCCACATTATTTCTATGGTGTTTATATGCCATCAAATCAACCTTATTGAGTTAAAATACACTGCGCCCTTGTTACATCACTTTGTTAGTACTTCCTGAGTGTCATTTCTTTTAATCCTCACAAGAGTCCTATGAAATCTGGGTTTAGATTTTATGCATCTTTTCAAATAACTTCTTTGTCTTCTAACTCACCTAAGGAAACATATGTTCTCTTCATTTTGCTATTCTCTATCTCATGGTCAAGCTAAAGTCTGGTCAATGCTTATAAAGTTTTTTTAGATGTCCTTGCTGTCTGCCTCATGACTGACAAATATTCCTCTCAATCACTATAGGAAAGATTGGCTCCATTGTATTCCTAGCAGCAGAGTATATTGGACACGTACATATATATTATTTGGACAAATGTCTTTTCATATCCTTTGTCCATTTTTAAAAATTAGGTTGTCTTTTTAATAAGGGTATTTAGATATAAGATACACATATACATTTATTTTTACTTTCTTGATGGTATCATTTGAAGCATGAAGGTTTTTTATTTTGATAATGTACAACATATCTAAAATTTTCTTTTGTTACTTATGCTTTTGGTATCATATCAGAAATTACTTCCACAGCTATAAAGTATTTAAAATAATCACTGAATGCCCAACTATCTGAAGTGTATAGAATTTGATTACATTTAATTAAGCATAAGTTTCAAGTATTGATCACCTAGTTTTATCTCTACAAAGGTTTTGCAATTTAAAAGGCACAAAAGACTTTTCTTTCTCCAGTGTATATTCTTGGCTCATTGTTATATATTAAATATCTATATAAATGTGTGCTTATTTTTGGACTCTCTATTCCACTCCATTGGTCTGTAGTTTCACTGTTATTCTAGTACCATGTATTTTGATTAATACAATTTTATAGTATAGCTTGAAATCAGGAGCATGATATCTTTACTTCTTTTCTGTCAACTTGCTTTGCTATTCAGGGTCTTTTGTGGTTCCAAATATATTTTAATAATGTTTTTACTATTTATTTGAAAAATGTTATTGAAATTTTCATAGAGATGGCATCGAATCTATATGTAGTTTTGGGTAAAATGGCAATTTTAACAAAGTTAATTCTTTCAATTCATGAACATGGATTATATTTCCATTTCTTGTCTCTATTCTTTCTTTATTTTATTTTTAGCAATGTCTTATAGTTTCCATCAAAGGTTTCTCACCTCCTTTGTTAGGTTTATTCCTAGAGGTATTTAATCTTTTTTGATGCTACTATAAGCAGGATTATTTTCTTTCTCTCCTCATTTGTTATTTGCACACAGGGATGGAAGAGACTTTTGTGTATTGATTTTTATAGTCTGCTTTACTGATTTTACCCTACTTTATAGTACATTTTACTGCACTGATTTATTGTTTCTAATAGTCTTCGAGTGAAGTATTTGAGATTTTCTCTGTATATAATAATATCATTAAAGTAGTGGTAGTAGTTTTACTTCTTTTCAAATTTGGATTCCTTTTAAATCTTTTTCTTGTATAATTGTTCTAGCTAGGACTTCCAGTACTATGTTGCATATTAGTGCTGAGACTGACACCATTGTACACCTAATCTTAGAGGGAAAGCTTTAAGTTTCTCACTACTGAATATGATGTTATATGTGGATTTGTCATCTGTGGTCTTTATTATATTGAGGTATATTCCTCCTATCTCTAAGAAAGCTTTTTCTTAAGTTTCTAATCTCTGAGTGAAAAAAAAAAAGGTTTAAAACAACCCAGGACATTTCATTTTAATCTGGCTTAAGGCACTAACTCACTGGAATACACATTTAGGTTTTGAGGCAATAGAACAATAGTAATGAATAAAATTGCAGAGGTAAAATTTGTTACTGTTTCTGGAATCTTCATGTTGTGTATTTACCTTTGAAATCTGTGGTAGGTTGCTGGTAGATTATTCAGAATTTGAATTCTTGGCCACCTCTCCATATGCTAAACACACAGTATGTTGACCCCATTGAAAATTCTGCAATTCTATTCTTTAAAAGCCAACTATCTTTGTTCTTTGATATCTTATCTTTTAGGGCTAAAATATTCATCAATACACAAAGAAAATAAAACCTGGTTTGGGAAATCACCCAAATAACTTTGGTGTGTTCTCTTTATAAAGTAACTGAATATATCACAAACTAGAATGAAATCCATGCTGAAATTCTAACAACCAAGGGACAAAAAGTGTATTGTGATATGTTTCTGTAAGACTCGATTTTCAATTATAGTGCAATTTATAAAATCTATTTTACTGATATTGTTCTAAGGAAGAAACTATAGTGGGAAATTATAATTTTTGAAATTATAATGACTTTAATTTAAACTATAGCTCAAAGGAAATTAAACATTTTGGAATAGTATCATATCTTTTAATTGATAATTACAACCAAGAAATAAATATTCTGTTATTTTTATATGTTGTTCATTATTCTAGGCATTTTCAAGAAAAATGATAGAATGTAAAAAAGAAAGGGAAATAAAGTCCATTAAACACATTATTTTACTTTATTTTGAAATAATTGGCAATTCTGTGAGCCTCATCTTACTAATGAGGAACATGGTTTATAATGAATCAATACTTTTCACAAGGTTTTACAGCTTTTAAGTAGTAAAATCTAGATTCAATTCCAAGACTGACTTTCTCCTAAATTCATTTATTAGACAAGATGAAACTAGGCATGGAACTTTTAGAATATTGAAATTATTAAATAAAATCCTAAGACTATAATGGAAAAGAAAGAAAAAGAAAGGATCTAATACTATAATTCACTATTAGATATCTACATATTCTTTTTGGGTGGGGGGGATTTTTTATTGTTGTTGAGGTAATGTTTATTTTCATCTATTCATTCATACGTCTGCCAAATTTTAACTGATTACCTATTATTGTGATCTCTCATCTAAACATTAAGATGGAATAGAGAATAAGAAACTATTTGTCATCTTGAGATTGCATTCTGGTAGGGGGAATCAGACAATTAAGAAGATAAATAGTGCATATTATCAACTTCTATATAGGAGCTAAGGAGAACTATCAAGCAGGCTTAGCATGCAGAACGACACCTAAAATCATAAAAGCTCAAAACTTGAAGATGTATTTCTTGTTCATTCTATACGTATTTCATGTCAGAATCTAGAATGACTGAACATCCACTATCTCACATGGTAGTAAGCCCAAAGGCAAAAAGAACTTTAGGAAGGCAATTAAAACTGACCTGGAATGAAATATATCAAATGTATAACTCACTGGCCAGAAGTCTTACCCTCCAAACCATGACACATTTGTCAAGAAGCACAATGGCTACAATAATACCAATAGGGAGAATTGGAACCTTTTGGTGGATACCTCTTTAGAGTTGAATTGTGCACCAAAATATCTATGATATTTTGAAGCTCTGACCCCTGATACTTGTAACTGTGGCCTTATCCTTATTTGGAAATAGAGTTTGCAGATCTAAACAAGATGAGGCCATTAGGGTGGACTATAGCTCAATAAGACTGGTGTCATTATGAGTGTAAATGGAACACATAAACACAAAAGAAGAATGTCCTATGTGGGTGGGAGCAGATTATTAGAACACTCCATATGCCAGCCAGAGATTCCCAAGAATAGGCACCTGTCTTAGATGCTGAGAGGCATAGAATAGATTCTTTCTCAGACCTTTCACAAAGAGCCAATCCTGAAGAAATTTGCTTTCCCATTTTAGTCTCTGAAGGTGTGAGGTAATACATTTCTCTTGTTTTATGTCACCTGCTTGTGGCACTTAACTACAGCAGCCATACAAAACCTATAAAAGCACTGATGATTATCAAGAGAAAAATATTTAGCACCAAGAACAGGTAATGAGTACTCAGAGAGGTTCACTTTAAGAAGGTGCTATTTAAGCAGAAACCTGAACAAGTGAGGAAATAAACCTAATTAAAATCCGAGGAAATGTGCATCCAATGTCAATAACGCTGACATTATTAATAATCAGATTTAGTATACTACAAAAAATTGAATCCATAAACTATATGCTGGAAAAAAGTATCTTAAACTTCCTAGAATTGTACATTCCAGGAGGCCTTAGGATATCAATTTCATTGGTTGGTTTTCTATCTCACAGTGGCTGAATTGCTGCTGGTAGATATTAGAGGTCAATTATTGTTTATTCCATGAAGGTCAAGTTTCTCAAATACCTTGGAAGAAATACACACACACACACACACACACGTACGTACGTATATGTGTGTGTGTGTGTGTGTGTATACACATGCATATATTTAATTTAAACAAATTATGATGATATAGGACAACCTCATTCAGTGATATAGGCTCCTCAAAAGGTAAAGAAATAATTCATGTGTAGTCATTGAAAATTTCCTTATGTTATTGTCAGATAACTCATGGTTGTTGTTGGTATAGTTAGGGTGATATAAATGTAGTGTCAGACCTCAAGAAAAGCAGAATGGTGCCACTAGCAAACTCAGTGTTAGTCAGCCAAGCAGGAGATTTGTAACTATAATTGTTCCTACTGCCTGTGGTAGGCAATACAGCTCGTTTTTAGGAAAATGTGTTTGTCTACTTATGAGTTACTGTTATTTTTTTAATTCCACTTACATGCAAGAAAAATTGGTTCCTAGAAACAGAGTTGCAGTACAACAACCTGCTGCAACTGTTTAAATTTTAAAAATAAAATCACATAAGCAATCATTTTCTGTATACATATTTTCTGTAGCATAACCTATTTTTGTTTGTTTGGTGAGTTTGTGTGTTTTAATGTCAATTCTCATTTAAATTTTTAAAGTTTTACACTTTTACAATTATATATCAAGCTGGGACTTTCATTGGTAGTTGTTCCATAGAGAATGACTAACTCTACAATAACTGTTACAAGCATGACTGCACTGTATTAAAGCTGTGCTGTAATACCTTTGGGTTATAACTGATGGGGCAATTATGTCTAGGGTAGTCTGTTGGTTGGTCCTTAAGAAACCATGTTTCCTGGTATTCGTCTCATTGAGTCAACAGCTGTCTCAGAATTTGATCTGGGCATGTAATCTGCCTTAACCAGAAGTATGTAACAGTGAAACTGCCA
The DNA here is from genome assembly GCF_000260355.1 of Condylura cristata. Classification (NCBI taxonomy): domain Eukaryota; kingdom Metazoa; phylum Chordata; class Mammalia; order Eulipotyphla; family Talpidae; genus Condylura; species Condylura cristata. The sequence continues at coordinate 21,544,016 of NW_004567107.1, forward strand.
ATTACAGACCTGTACTTCAAAGGCCTAGCAGCTTCTACATTTACCCTTTTCGCATCCTCAGCACTCTCATGTGTGAAATTTTTCTGTCTTATAAGAGATCAACTGATGCAAGTAAAGCTCTGAAGCTCTGAAGATATGAAGAAACATGAAACAAAGGATAAGCCTAGTTGCCCCAGCATTTCAGCTGAGTCCAGTTCTTTTCCCTACTCCATTTGTTGACTGAATCCATATAGTGGCCACTAGCTAAAGCAAAGAAACTGCCCAGCTGAACTCTGATTGTCCAACCATTAGCAAAGAAAACAGTTCTTTAGAACCAGAAAAGGGTGTGGGTTTTAGACAGCAATTGTAAAACAAAGCAGCTGTATTATGGCATTTGAATTTAAGCACAAAAATTATGTAAGAATTATAAAATCATGAGCAGTCTTTTAATGGTATGAGGTGAATGAACTAGTGAGTTACTGTGGATTTGCAGTCTTGCCAATAATGACCTTGCTATACGCTATCAGAGCAAGTTATGTCCTCACTCACTTATGCCTAACAACAAACACACAAGTAGTTGCCATGTAAGTTTTTCTCTGGAAGAGGGGGGTCATAATATCATTTAAAATGAGATGAAATATGTGCAGAGATGATCTTGCCCTTGACAGTCTCGACTGTGGGATCCATTACACACATGAAAGAACCTGCTCTTTGTTTTAAAGTGGGTTTAATGGGGTGGTTAAATTGAAAACAGATCTCTATTAGGCCACAGTGTAATAAGGGAAATGATTGTTAAAGCTTGTTCTAGATCCTTGAAGATTTTCTTGTCTAGGGGAGTTAGAAGTCAAAATCTTGAGTGTAGGCTCAAACAGGTAGTATCTGTCAAAGACAAACAAAATGCCTTCCAGGGGGAAAATCCAAGGAACAGTCAGTATATCATTATTCCCAATAAAAGCTTGCATAGCAGATATTATTTGAGGCTAAATACAGTAAATTCTTTAAAGCATAAACCATACATATTTTAATTGCACATATAAGGACTTCAATTATTCATACATTTATTGACACCTAGTGTGTGCAGAAACTGCTTTATACATGAAAGTGAACTTTTAGAATTGGGAGGAAAGATGTGTGATGATTAGTCATTTGGAAGTCAATCCTATTAGCCAGGGTTAAAATTTATAACATTGACAGAAATATGAAGAGCGTCATCATCAATCTCCTTCATTCTTGGTCCAAAATTTCCCTCCTCAAAAAAGTGAATTTTTTTTTTGCCATTTACTTCCTTTAGTCAATGACAGAAATAACCTGAGAAAGTCTGATTTGTGTCTTTTGTAGATAATCAAAATTTTGCTGCATAACTTAATATATCTTCTGTATTTCACTAAATAATGTTATAAGAAATAAGCAACACTGAATCAGAGATACTTTTATCTCATCATAGGACACCAGCAATTTGACCTTTAAAGAAGCTAACACAACACCAATATTTTTGCTACAGGTAACTTAAAAGCATTTTAATATATTATATCTATATATCAACATCTTGAGTCTTTTTAGTAATTTTCCTACTATGCCATATTGAAAATGCTGCTACTCATATCAACCTATTTGCCTGTATCTGAGTTCTCAAAATATATAATGATGCTGAAACAGAAAAGATAAATTGTCTGCATGTTAAATCTGATATAAAGTGTCACCTCCCTTCAATTCAGCACAATTTCCTAAAATTGTAAAGACTGTATGCAATGTTCTCGTTATATTAACCGAGATAGGTAAGTCATTTTTCACTGTTGGTAAACAATTTAAAACATTACTTTGATAATCAAACAGTACATATTTAATAGGAAGTTGAGTGAAAGTTTGTATGATTTTTAAGAAAGTAAACATGAGATACAGTCTGCTGCTTTGGGATATGTCCTCAGATTCTCTGGGGATATATTTTCATTTCATTTCACCATTGGAGTGTTTTTTTTTTCTTTTTTTAAGGATTTATTTATTTATGCATACAAAAACTGGGTGCAGGCCAGAGGCACAGGGGGGTGACAGTGAGAGTATCCACCAGAGAGAGAGGGGAGTAGAACAGGCAGATTTACTAAAATACACTGGTGAGAGGGGAGCAGCGGGTGACACTGGAGAGTTCTGCTGTGTCACATGGGTCACCTCCCTGACTGACAGGGGATGGAACTCTTGCTGCAGCTCTACCATAGCTAGATAGTGCTGTGTGTTTAAACCCTGCTCCGCTGACTAGGCTCCATTGGAGTGTTTCCATGCAAAATTTGAGAATTGTTGTAAGATCAGCAGACAATCATGCTAATTAGTAAAACAAGAAGACCATTCTATTGAAATGACTCTCATGCTGTAGGGGCATACCTAAGCAAACTCAGATCTAAGCCAGTACATGTCTCAAAATTATGTCAAATTCCTAAAATCCAGCCGAGCTGTAAACTATGGTCAAATGATTTCCTTTCTTTGCTTGGTCACTTTCTCTCTAATTCCTTCACCTACTTCTTATCTGCAGCTGCCTTCTTTCCACTTTATGTCTGGTGCTTCCCTAGCTTTGTTCAGGTAAACACTTAAAATAGTGAATATGTCTCAGTTTACCTTGTACCTGTTGTCCTAATGGATTCAGTAGACATTTGTATTTCACTCACTTCAATTTACCATGTCCTTTGCTTGCTTTGAGCTGAAATTTGCTACCTCACTTCTGTGGCTTTAGTGGTCAGAAAGCAGAATATTTTTTTCTCAAGGGCCCATTTAACTCATAGGTGTAAATGATTTGCTTGTGAAACTGACTAAACACCAGCTTCACCTGCTCTTTTGATTACCGGGGGTTTTACCAGTTACGTGGAGAGGTCACACAGCCTGGCAGCACTTTTGGATGGCTAAATTTATCCAACTCTGGTACTCAAATCTTGCTATTGTGGTTGAATTTTTTCCAGACTTCCAGATGGTATTTGATTATATAGATCATAAAGAATAATTGGTAAGTAATCATGCACCTAATGCCTTTTTTACCCTTATTTTGCATGGGACACAAAGACTGGTACTTCCATCATAATGTAGAAATTAGAAGTACCAAGGCAGAGATAATGTCCTTTTCCTGCTTTGAATTAAAATGAGCGATGGAGGAGAAATGCAATAATATTCTTAAAGACCATTTACATATTTCTAAAGGATTGTTTTCCCACTGGAAAGGCGTTTTCAAGTCAATTGATACTCTCTGGATTGGTAAAAAATAGATTAAGACGGTGACAAAGCATAAGGACTCATTAACTTCCTCCTTATTTATTTCCACTTAAAAGATACTTGACACTCCAAATATCATTCTGTATTAACAAGCATTTATTAAACACCTTTCAAGGAGTGGCTCCAATGACTTAGAATGATGAATCAGACATTCTCTTATGTTTGGGGGAGCTTGCAACATATAAGGAGGACAGGTATGTAAATAAGTATATTCAATGTATGACAGAGACTTGTCCAAAGCCCAAGTTAGGATAGTTTATTGGACCTGAACCTGAGACCAAAAAATATTTTAGAGAGTGAAGCTGTACCATACAGCTTTCTACAATGATTTAAGTTTCTCTGTCTGCATTACCCAGGGGGCCATAGGGCCTCCCCATGTTTACAAAAGGTAGGTGTGCCACTTTGTCACATGGATTACTTCCAGCTGAGGTCAACTGAGGATCTGCAGGTTCCTGAGATACTACTTTACCATTCTGCTTACTATCTAGAAGAATGAAAATTGGGAATCTTATGATAAATTACAATTGTTAATAGAAATAATCTTTCCATCTGGGAACATTATATAAATGGCAGGACAAACATCTTATCACAGAGCATCTGATTTTCTTTGAATTACCCTCTCTCTCCTCATCATGTGAGGCCCCCCTCACATGATCCTCACATTGTCTCTAGGTCCCTAGAGACCCATTCCTTAGTTCAGGACATGTACCCCCGTTTTGTATTATTGTTTTTGGAATCCTTGTCTATGGCAATTTCCAATTTTCATGTAATTAATTTCCCCTTATCTATTTGATGCTAATCTAATTTTTTTCAGCCTAAAGAGAAACAGAGGGGGAGAAGTACTCTTTTCCTTATAATAACTACCTATTACATTGAACACTTGAAATGCAGTGATGACTAAGAAACTTGATTCTTCATTTTATTTAACTTGATAAATGATGATAAATGATGTAAACTTATAGAGCTACCTGCAGGTTATAATGACTATATTGGATAGTGTAGTGATAGGGGGGTCTCTACCAGTTATTTCTGGCTTTATTGTCATTTCTTACTCATTATTTTGGAAATAAGTTTCTAAGGCTTGATTAGGACTTTCAAGTAGAAGAAAAAAGTTCACTCCCATTTAAAAGCCTGTCCTCTGTTTTGTTAAGAAAAAAAAAACAAACAGATTTGCCAATGTCTCAATGAGCTTCACTTTCTAACTCACTTTATTGGGGGCAGTTCACATTCCAGTCACCTGGATTTGCTGAGTTCTATTTAATATGGGCAGTACAGTGTCTGAGAAGGAATAATTCTATTCCTTATTTCCCATAGCACCATAATTATGTCTCTTTGGGGTAACAGATGCTATCAAAGTTTAGAAATAATTACAAGGCTTTAAAATCTAGAGAGAAAAAATTTGCTGGAAGTTAGATATTTATATGATTCTTTCTATGATTCAATTTCAATGGACTTCTGTATTCCTTTTTTTCTGGCATGTCTCAAGATTTGGCTCATGGCTCAAATTGGATATTTTTACTAAATTAAGAACTTCTGAATGTTAAAACTTATAAGCTTTTTTTATATATGATTCAAACATTTTTAAAGTTTGTGCTTGCATTTTGTCAGTGGTGCATTTTTTAATAACAAAATATTTTAACTTTACTTACTGGTAGTCTAAATCTAGTGTTTATTTTTTTCCTCTCTCTGATGTCATGCTTAGACATGCTATACTGTACAAGATTAGATTCCTCTTTAATAACACTTTTTCCAGAAATGGTTTCATTTTTTACATTTAAAGCTTTAATTTACCTGACACTTACTATTATGTATGATGTGCAGTGTGAATCTAATGTTACTTTTCTCTCCAAATGGCTAACCATTTGTCCCCAAAGCATTCATTAAAATATCTATCATCTTCTCTACAGTGATATAAAATGTCACCTTCATCATAAGCTAAGTTTATTATATTCTTGAGTAGTTTTCATATTTTCTATATAGTTTCAGTGATCTGCCTTTTGCTTTTCCTATATGAGAATATGTATTTTTACTCTATACTTTGTGTCAGAGTGAGATGGTATCCTTCAAATCACACACCTTTTTAAGACAGTTTGTATTAACTTCTTTTTTTCCTACATCATTTTTCTCCCCTCCCCTTACATATACTCTTTTGATACAGTATGAATTTTAAATGCATTTAAAAGGTACATTCTTTTTCCATCAAAAATTGATGTCAGCATTTACATTAAGTTTAATTACAGGATTGAGAACAATTGTTGTGTATACATATATTTGTACACGTGCACATATAAAGTGTGTATATAAGTTTATACACATAATGAATGTATATAAATATATATGCATGGGGACACATATACACACATTTCTAGGTTTGATACTTGTCACAAGTCCTTTAACTGACAATTTCTACATTATTGCATTCATATTTGTATTTCTTTTCATGTTCATATCTTCTTTGACTTTATTAAAAATTATATGCAGATTGAATTTATTTTTACTACCTCTTTGTCTAAAAGAATTGTTCATGTAAAATGTACCTTGACTTCATTTAATATTCTTGAGTCACAGGTTTTTTTTCCGTTTAAAGCTGGAGGTATTTTTTGATGTGTGCCTCATACTTAGATGCAGTACAGGATTAAGAAATAAAACTGATTTGTGTACTTTCATGGATAATTTGTTTTTGTTTCCTTACAAATTTCCTTGGTAGTTCAAGAATTCCAGATTTTACCTGCTTATGATTCTTTTATAAAAACTGAATTATTACAGGATACAATGATTCCATACATTTTTATTGATAGTTTTTTGAGTGAAGAACTTTCACTTATATTTTTGATAATTCTTTCTTATTTGCTTTCTTAATTACCCAAATATTTATGACTTTACCTTTGTGTTCCTTATTTCATTGTCTTATTTCAGTACTCTTTATTTGAATAGGCATTTCATTTGAATTATTCCATTATCAAAACTGCAACTTGCATAAATAACCTAACACTGCACAGAATTAGTTCCTGGTTGACTATTATCAACATAGACATTAATACTACTTGCATATTAAGAAATTACTGTCGGGCCCTCCCTGGTGGCGCAGCGGGTTAAAGCACTGCACTAAGAAGCTAAAGCCACTTCCGCAAGAGTTCGATTCCCGCCTGCCCCAGAGGTGACCAGGTGGCATGGCAGACCTCTCCTGACCCACTGGCTGCTCCCTCAGCAGTGTACTTCGTCCATCTGCCTGTTCTTCTCCCCACTTTGTCACTGATGAAGCCTCTTGCTGCCCCTGAGCCTCTGGCCTTTACCCCAGTTCTGTATGCACAAATAAAAAAATCTTTAAAAAAATAAAAAAAGAAATTACTGTCTATCACATAATTCTAACACAAAATATTGTCTTTATGTCCACATGTGAAAATTAACTTTATGTAAGATTATCCCATAAAATTAAAAGAATATTTTCCTCTTTAAGTAATTGCATATACTTTGTCATATGTTTAGAATTTTTTGCTTGCTTTATCTCTTGCATTTAATCTTTTGTACAGCACGTTTATCTAAGCTTTTTCCTGATCATTAAAATATTGTCCCTTAAATTATTATGTCAATTTTTATCTACTTATTGACAAAAGCCATTGAGCATGAAACCAATTTGTATAGGCACCTGAATGTTTCTGCATAAATGCAAAATACATGTTACTGTTCTAGGTATTGGAAGTCAGATGAAATGTTTTCATGTCCTGGATGTGCAACAAAATAACTATCTGCTATTTTTTTAACCTAGGGAGTTTCTCTGTTAAACAGTGCTCATATCTTCATGTAAGGCTAATGGGAGTGGGTACCTTTTAGTATTATTTTCAAGATTAAAAAAGTATATATCCAAGGCATGTAGAACAGGACTTTCATAAACTTAGTGCTCACTAGATATCAGCTATGATTATTTTTCACATATATGTTATGAGATTCTTTCACATATTGACCCAGAACTTATTGCTGAGTATATTACAAGATTTACTCCAAGCATTAGGCATAGCACATGAGTAGAACAGAACGGATTTATGTTCTCATGAAATTTATTCATGTTTGGAGGTAAAAGGAACAATAAAAATTAAAATAAAATTAGGAATGTGTCAGGGCACAGGAGAAACTTCTCTATCTACTCTGCTGACTTCTGGACTAGACAAGTAATCTAAAGAGCATCAGATGGGTTAGCAAGGCAAAGATCAATTTAATAACATGTGGAGAATTTACACAATGGTGAGTTCTAAAGAAAAAATAGAGCAAACCAGGGAACACCAAGGAAAGAGAAAGATTGCCTTTTCTTGAAGAGAAGGTGGTGATTCTGACTAAAGCTTATGACAATATCAGAAACAGAGGACATGTTTACAGGTAAATCTACACCTGAATGATCTCCTTCCCTCAAGATATTTTTCTAGATACTAGATTCTAGACTGGGCACAACTTTGGGAGTGATCATCTCTTCTATAGAAAAAGGTGAAGGACTCAGGCAAGGACACAAGCTTCTCTAGGGATTTTATTACTCTTACAAGCTCAAACTAACCTGTGTTCATTAAGTAATAGTAATAGATGTTTTGAGATTCACAAGGCTTCACTTGACCTTCCATTCCCATATCAAGGTGATGCTTACTGGAATAGGCCTACTCTGGCATATGGCTGTAGCACAAAAGATGCCCTTTTTGCCAGTGAGTGATTGCTGAAGAATGTTTTTATTTTTGAAATGACTATAAAAATTAGCAAGGTTATAGATGATTTGAGAGATATTACTGGTAGTCATAAGGGAACACAAGTTAAACATCATTAGTTGAGGAGTTTGACTTTTTGCTAGATATAGTAACTATCCATTTAGTGATTATAAAGCAGGAGTCCTCAGATCTTACCTCTGTCAATCTGCTGAACATGAACTGTATCATAAAGGAAAACAACTGTTAAGGAATTCATTGGCATCATCCTCCATTTCCTGAATGCTAAAGACTAAACATATCCTAAGGTTACAATCAGTTTTCAAATACTGTGACAACTTTCCTTGCATTTTGGAGATCAGCAAATAAGAATTACACCTAATTTGACTACCATTTTTTTTTTAAGATTTATTCATTTATTTATACAGAACTGGGGTACAGGCCAGAGATGCGGAGGGTGAGAGGATTCACCAGAGACAGAGCGGGGAGCAGAACAGGCAGATCAAGGAAGTACAGTGCTGAGGGGAGCAGCGGGCGGGTCAGGAGAGGTCTGCCATGCCAATGTGGATCACCTCCGGGGCAGGCAGGAATTGAACTCATACGGTAGTGGCTTAAGCTTCTTAGTGTTGTGCTTTAACCCGTTGTGCCATCCAGGGAGGGCCTTGACTATCATTTTTTATAATGGTTAAATGGTTTTGTGTCCCTTAAGATAGTTAAAGGATCTTAAACTTTCTGAGTTAGTAAAATGTTTTCCTGGAGTGATCTATTTTAGTCAACATTCTTGCTCAAAAAGACAAAAAGTTTAAAAAACTTATGTAACACAATAAATCATAGAAAAGTAAGATACCAGCAGAATTTAAAGAGCATATATTATCATACACATTTGTTCTTTCCACAACGTTGATAGTGCTTAAAGACTCCAAAATATGATATGCAGGTGTGTAAATAATTACAATTCATGTAAGGTTGGGTCTGGATACTAGAACAGTTTAAAAGAGGAGGAATAAGGCAAACTTGCTAAGTAGGCTAAGAAAAAGGATAATTTAGACAGAGATCAGGATATGAAAATTATCCAGGTAGATTAATATCTAAATTTATGTTACTAAAAAGAATGATGAAGCTCAACTACAGGGTGTATTTAAAGAGAATGAGGGAGATGAAAGTCTCTGGAAATTTAACTAGTTGGAAAAGTATATATGTCATAATCTCAACTGTAGAAAGAAAGAATGAAGTAGCATAAGAGCATGTTTGTTAGTGAAATGGTTATTGTCTCCTCCACATCTAAAATAAACATGTGTGCACATCAGTCAATATATATTAAGGAATATCACAACACATATTCTATTTTTTAAAAAAAATCTTTCATCCCCCCTCCCCATTTTGTTAATTTGCCAGTTCTTTACATAATTATAAATTTGGGGAGGTACATTTTCATACCTCTTTATGCACACATGCTTCACTCACCCTCCACCAAAACTTTTGAAAGCACAAATTTTCTTGACACTTCAATGAAAGAAGATAATCAGCCACTGTTTTTAGATTGTAACAACATGTGTCCTTTTGAATTGTCAATAATATAAGAACTGTTCTTAAAACTTATTTTTAGTGCTTACAATGTTTATTGACATTTTATGTATGTACTTATATCTTTGTTAGTTTTTTTTTTTTTTTTAGATTCATTTACTTGTGCATACAGAACTGGGGTACAGGCCAGAGGCTCAGGGGCGGCTAGAGGCTTCACCAGAGACAGAGTGGGGGGCAGAACAGGGAGATCTAGGAAGTGGCTTTAGCTTCTTAGTGCAGTGCTTTAACCCGCTGCGCCACCAGGGAGGGCCATATCTTTGCTAGTTTTTGAATAGAATTTGGATTCTGTCCTCAGGTGTAGTTCCCCTGGGTTCTCCCACCACTACATCACACATGATTCCTCCCCACAAACCCTTATGCTCTTCCTGCCTCTGTTGTCTCTTAGCCTCTTCTTCCCCTGCTGTATGCTCAGGTAATTTAATTTGTTTCATCATTACAATTAAAATAAAAGAACTCCATACTGAGAAGTGCTTATTATCTAGAAGTATTTTGGGCTTATATACAGTGTATTGATAATGTTAACCACTATTACAGTATTTTTTGTCAGATTCACATAATGTATATGTAGCATATGAATAATCACTTGCAAAATTAAAAAAAAAAAGAAAACACCTTAATTGATAACATTTGTTAATTTCCTTGCTCTATATACTCATACTATGGTGATTTCAAGACAACAAGTTTGACATATGGTCAATAACTTATCAGAGTTTTTGCCAATTGTCTCTCCAAAACTGGCATTTAGTTGGTGTAGCACATCAATTTATGTAGGCACACATTAGAGATAGTAATATTCAGATTAAATAATATCAGAGTGGTGGTATGTTAAAAAGTGTGCTCAGTGCTTTATAGACTTACTACAAAAATCCTATGAAGAGGGGATTATTATTGTCAACATTTTAAAGATCAAGACCCGTGGTTCAGAGTTAAGAAGTAATTGACTATAAGTTGTATAGCTTGTATAGCTCTTCTGTATAGAAGAGCAGAATAAGGATTTTTTACAAATTAATGATCTACCATTATGCATAATCATTGCATAGAGTTAGGATTTGAACCCACTGTTAAGGAAATATGACCAATAATTATAACTTTTCTGTATCAAAGGTCATGCTAGATAGAAATGAGAAGATCAACTTGCTTGTGTAAGTGATACTTATTTGTAAAGAATGAGAGAAAGCAAAACTGCACAGTACTGGAACAAGAATAGACACAGAGACCAGTGGGTTAGTATATAAAACCCATATATAAACCCACAGGTTTATGAACTAATCTTTGACAAAGGAGCAAAGAATATACAATAGAACAAAGAAAGTTTGTTCAACAAATGGTTCTGGGAAAACTGGGATTCAATATGCAAAAAAATAAAACTAGATCACTACCTCACACCATGCACTTAAAGTGTATTAAAACAACTTGAGGCCCTCCCTGGTGGCGCAGTGGGTTAAAGCACAGCACAAAGAAGCTTAAACCACTTCCACATGAATTTGATTCCTGCCTGCCCTGGAGGTGATCCACATGGTGAGGCAGACCTCTCCTGACCC
>NW_004567107.1:21556480-21569946 GCF_000260355.1 Condylura cristata
CAGGTGCATACACAATTTTAAGAAGTATATGGTAAAAATTTGTAACTTATCCAGTAGTGAAACTACTCCAGCTATGATAGAAAAAAAAAAAAAAAATGAAACAACACAAGCAGTAACTCTGCTAATACAACCAGGTTCATCTAGAAATTCAAAAGGTATATGGCCAAAAGAGTTGTTCTGTCTAATAATGAACCTATTCACCTGTTTAAGGAAAAAGAAGTCAATGAAGGCAGTCATCTTTTGAAGCACCAAAAATCCTGATCCAAACAGAGGGCAAAATTCTTTGTAGAGTATAAGTGTGCGGTAATGAGTAGTGTTTGTGGTTTCTGGTTATCTCAGCAGTACTTATCCAACTACTAAGCTCTGATTTTAGACTTTTTTTCCTCCTTTGGAAAAAAAGTTATAAATACCCAGGTAGGACAAATAAACCATTCTACAAGCTGCCTCATTCATTCTGTTATGCTTTAAAGAGACTGTCAGTCTTGCTGATGAGAATTCCCAGATTCAAGGTAGGGAATGATGTTTGCTATAGCAGAAAACATGATTCTTATTTTGATACTTACATCCCAATTCCCACTACACAGTTCCTGTTTTAAAAGCCTGGATGTCAAGCATGTTTAATGTGATCAGCTCATGGTTAGGAGGAAATTAAAGATTGGTAAGGGGCTGAGAGCTATAAGTCTTCATTAGTGATTCAGAACTACCCTGGGGTTACAACAATCTGTTATAATATCCATGAGCTAGAGCCAGCTTTATCTCCTTCTTCTTCTCTGAGGAGGTAATTGAGCCTCAGAAAAGTTAAATAACTTTTGCAAAGTCACATAGTAAGAAATGTCAAAGAGGACAGAAATACATGGTCTTCAACTTCAAATAACATTCTTTCCTATTCTGGTTCATGGAAACCATAAAAGGTTCAATATAGGGTACATTAATGCAAATTATCATAATTAATCCCTAGTTAAATTTTTATACTATAACTATGGGGGCTTAAAATTAAACAGGTTGAGATAAACTCAACCTGTAAGGTAATTTGATGACATTTTTATTAGCCTATGTGCTTTCCCCCACAACATTATTTAGTAAACACTACCGTGTGACAGATTCTGTGTCAAAAGCTGGCAAATCATAAAGAAAAAATCAACATTTGGACATAGATGTCCTTCACAGCCACAGTGTAACAGATAATTTATATAATGAGCAAATGAAGACAGTAAATTAGCTTTGCCTTGAGGATTTGAAAAAGACTTCGTATAAGTTATTGCATTAGGCATGGAATATAGGCAATGAGGTGGTATCTGAAGAGAGGGAGAGAGGGGATTTCCAGGATGATTTAATTGAGGCATGAATGGATCTATGGCTGGGGAAAAGAATTCCTCTGGTAAAGAATGTGGTGGAGAGTTACTCTGGTTTTGATGAATCTTTGTATTATGTTTAAGGTGTTGCCTATAAGCAATGAGGCATTAGAAAAGAGTGAAATCTTGCTGTTCATTTTTCCATAGGTACTCCATGTTTCTGCTATTACATATTATATAATTAAAATACCACATAACTTCTACTAGAAAAATATGTTGCACCTTTTCCCAATGCCCAGTCTGTAGGCATAGTGTTACAGTTTTGGAATACCTTTCTCTACTTTTTTCTTTCATCTAATTTATTTTTGACCAAAATTGATTCATGGATAACCCTGAAGCTAGAATAGAAGAGTATTTGAAAAACAGAACCTAACATGTTAAAATGCTTCTGCAATTTTTCTAGAGAGAAATAATGTTTACTAAAATGTAGCATCAGTAGTGGGTATGGACGTGAGGTTAGCATTAGCTAGACTTTCAGATTTGACTTTTAAAATGTTGATGTTAAGGAGAAATAAAAACAAAGAATTACTGTAGTTTCTAAAATCGGAAAACCTTAAATAGCAACAATCAAAAAAGGTGGTGAAAATTAAAATGCATATTCAGATTTTAAGGTGTTAGGTAAAGATGCAAAAATATATTTTTATGATAGTTTCATCCCTTAAAGGTTTCACATTTTATTACATGACTGGTCCCCTTCATAAAGTATTTCAAATTAATTTCCTATTTATATAAGTTAAGTACTTTACATTAATATTTAGACTTTGAAGCTAAATTATCAAAATGCATGTTTATGTGGACTCTAATTGAGCAGGCAGCAGACTCAATACGTAATTAACTTAATGGATTTGGCTATTAAATGAGCCCACCATTAGATGAAGAACAGAAAAGATAAATTATGTAACAGTGAGAATTTTTAATAGAATTATGTGAAACCAACTAAAATCTTGGACTAGATTTCCTGAAAAGTGAATATAAAACTGGAAAAACAAATAACTATGCTATATTAATTACCTGTGGAAACAATTCAGAAGAAGCATAGTTTTTTACTCCACATTTTGGACTACATAATCCACAAAATTAAACATTTTTGCTTTAATCTTGGGCTCACATTGTTGGTCTTAAAAGTCATACTTATAAACACCTAGTAATTATGTATATAGTACAGACTGGTGAGGAAGACTGATGAAAATTATGTGTAAATGTTGTTAATCAGCAAAGACACTGGGTAGATTTTATTCCCCAATTAAGTTACACCCAGGATGTGCATTTAATGGAGAAGCACTGGTTTAAGAAGCAGAACATCCAGGGAGCAGCAAAAGCACCATTGCTGATTAGCCTAAGATCTTTGTCAAGGTAAAAGCTGTCTGAATCTTAATGATCTCATGTTTAAGTCACAAAAAAAGATGCCTACTTTACCAACTAAATAGAGACTGCATGCCAAAGTACTCATATATGAAAGCTTGTAGAATTCTAAAACAATACAAATTAAGGTTGTTACAATGAGGGTCTGGCAAGTATTGGGGAGGAGCTATTGCTGCTCTTCTCTTTCTTCTGCACCTCTGGGGTTGGTCATTTTGTTTTTGCTTTTTAAAATTCAGTAAGAGAGACTGTCCTGTGTTGACCCTTCTAGACCAACATTCAATCTTTTTGATCCTTTGCACTTTAGAGGAATATGATAATTTAGGGCTTATTTGTTTATGTTTTCATTATAGCAAACAAGTTTAGCATGAGAAGCAAATAATAATAATGAACAACAATAGTAGTTAACTATTGAGTGTTTTCTCTGTGCCAGGTACTAAGTCTTTCAATATAATAACCAATTATTTTTATCTATAATCCAGATTATTGAAAATATTCACTCTCCACATTCTGTTTTTATGGATGAATTTTTTTTTTCTGTGTCTTTTGACTTGGAATTTGGTCCTGCAAATGGCTTTTACTGCTAGAATGTTAACACAATCAACAATGTGGCCCAGGCTTGAAAAGCTGTTCATGATTGGACTTACTCTCTCTTGTGCTTCTCTTATGGGGAGAAACTGATATGCTGTCTGGTTCCAAGAGAATGGTAGTAGATATGGGGAATAGCAACAACCCAGATGAGCCTGCATTAGCTGGGTTTCATCTAATCCACCATCTCCCACCTGACCATAGAATATCAGCTAACTAGATGTTTATTGTGCTGTGTACCTTTGAATTTTTTTGGTTGATTGTTATGTATCACTATCTTATCAGTGTTCACTAACACAGACAGGTACTGTTATTATTCCCATTTAACTGAAAAAAAAAATGAGACAGAGAGATTAAATAATTTGTACAAATCACATAGCTAAAACCAAGTAGAGCTGGAATTTGAGCTTAAAGTAATTCAGCTCCAATTCTATGAAAACCAGGAAATTAGTACATGATATTTGGCTTTCACTCTTTTGGCTAGGTGTGTGCAAACTCATAACCAAGTATGTTTATATACTTTATTTATTTTTGTTTTTAAAATCTTATACTGATTAAGGAATTCCCCAAAGGATATCAAAAAGGGAGACTGATATAATTGAAATTACAGAAAGGTGAAGATATGGACATGCCTCGAATACTATGTAAGTAGTATTTGGGATAGTAGTAATAAAAAGATTAAATGTTTAGTATTTTAATAATTCTTACATTAGTAGAACACTTTTTGACTTACATAATTATACTTCAAATTGTTGTTTTGGATAAACTCAAGTTCAGTTTCATTTTTGTCTTTTTTTAATACTTTGTACTATCTGTATATATTCATCCATATATTACTATCAATTAGTCAATAAACCTTTCTCCTTCTCCCCCAGGAGAAAACATAGGACTTTTATTCTATTAATAATATCATTATAATTTTCAGTTAATTTGGAGAAGCCTTTACGAAACTGAATTTTTCCATCCAGAAACAATTTTTTTCCATTTGATTAGCTGACATAGTACTCATATTTAGTTCCTTAATTTGCCACTGAAAATATTCTAAAATAATTTTTCATAGTTTATATTTACTTTTTGGATGTGTCTTAACAGATAGGAGATATTAATCCAATTATTTCTATTTTGTTATTAATTTTTATTTTTCATTTATTGAATCTACCCCTTTCTGTTTAGACTTACATTAGCATATTCTCTATTCATATTATATTTTCTCTCAAATTTGTCATCTTTGACCTTTTTTGCTTTACTGAGTATTCTGGCATTTGTCTTCCATATCACATGTTGGCTTCATTAATTGTGTTATTTTTTTTATGGTTTTAAATACAGATTCTCATTGGCATTATAGATTTCATATACTTGAAAAATGTCTCCACCCCTTCTTTATATTTTCATACTCCAAGTCTAGTAAATAAATACCTTTCTTTATGCTATTGAAATTGACAAGTTCTATTTTTTCCCCAAGATTCCATAGTGGATGATTTCTCAAACCTATTCACTCTTTTGAATGAAATTTTCTTTAGTTGCTGATCTATTTTCTTTCAATAGGCACATTATTTCGTAGGTGTATTCCGTGAACATCTCTGAATGAGGTAAGAAATATACAGAATCAGAGACTGTAAGTTCAACTACATCCTCCAATGTCTACTTGGGTAATTACTGGGTCTATTTCTCTGATTTAAGGCAAAATAAATATTTATAAACCACAGTTTCCAGCCTGAATCCAATTTTACAGTAGCTATATTCATTTAAGTCAACCTTTTGTTCTGGGAGAAAATGATCTTGCCTATTCAGTTTTTCTCTCTGAGTTTTTAATCTATTAGCAAAGATATCTATTATATAAAGTCACATATATATATATATGCTTTACATCATATATAATTTATAAGTATATGTGTATTTTCTATTCCTATAATGCCATAATTTCCTGTAACTCATTATAAAAGGAGATTCCAAATACTATTTCTGATTGTTTTGGAGCACAAATTATATTTTGTTCCTAAAAGTTATCAGAAATTTGGTCAGGGAAATGTCAGCACCTTTTGTAGCAGGACCATGGTTACCCATACTATCCATATTTCCAATTAGAACACAAAATTTTTGCTGAATCAGAAGGCAGAAAATGGGAAAAAGTAAATTGCAGTCGTTTTCCTGCAAATTTCTGTATTTAAGAAGAAAAGTGAGTGTTGCCCTGAGCTAAAACTAGGAACAGTTTTTACTACCCAGTTGTTTATTTCTTGGTTAGTGATATTTTCTTCTATAATCTGGAGTGGAATTTTGCCAAGTTAAGGCTTTTCCTCCCAAGACAATAAAAAATTATTAGTGGAAAAAAATAGCAGGGGTTGCTTTAGGCCTACATAGATATTCTGTTAAACTGCAAGTTTGGAGGTGTTTTTAGTACTCTAGTTAATTTTTTTTTAAACTTCCTGTCCTGTCTTCTATGATTTTTGAATATCTAAAGATTAATTTAGAATGTGCATGATTTTATTTGAAGAACAGAAACATCATTGCTAACATACTTCATTTTAATTGGGAGTTCTAGAGATGAAAAACTAATGATTAGGTTATCTTCATTTTATAGTAAAGAAAGAAGTAATAGCTAACAAGATAAATGGCAAATTAGTATCAAATCTGGACACATAATTGTTTAATCCAAGTTGCTTTGAAGTTCATCATATGTTTTTTCATTGATCAGGTAAATAATAGTGGGAAGTAACACTACTCAGAGGATTAATACTGAGAAAAACAAGGAGCTTGAGATACATTCAAGTGATGAGCATACAACACATTACATACACTTTTGAGTGAACTTAAGTAAGCATCATCTTTTCTTGTGCTGACAACCACCTTGTAGAAAAGAAGTATTTCCCCATTTAGAAGAGAAAAAAAAAAAAAAAGCCAAAATGGTTAACTGAGACATTCAATCACTTTTGCTAGGTCACACAACCAGTACATGCAAGCCTTATTTTAATCTAGATTTAGAGAACGTGCCAAATTTCATTTCCTGTTTTTAGCCATTGTTTACTTTGTTAAGTTATTTGCACTCTGAAACCTTACTTTCTAGTTTTGTTTAAAAGAAAAAGGATAAAAAAAAGATTATGAGCTATCTCATAAAGTTGTGGTGAGAGTGAAACTGGAGAATGAATGCAGAAGTGCTTTAAAAATCATATTGTGCTATACAAATGTTAGATATTATTTATATCCTCTTAAAGTAGACATCATCACCAGGTTTTACCATCACATTTAGCACTTAAAGGCAGTCAAGCATGACAGAGTTCTGTCCTGACAAGGGAAAGATAACAGCAGGCTAAAATGAATGCTCCCTAATCCCTACCCACTCATCCACGGTTGCTGTGAATTGATAATACTGCTCCGATTTTTCCACAGTAGTTTGCTAGCATCAAAAGTCTGATGAACGAGTGAAGCTGTTCAGCCCCAAGCAACATTTATCTGCAGAGGTCCATATCTTTGAGTTTACAAAGTTGTAAAAACAACCTGCCAAGATGAAAGACGTAAAATATTCCCTTGCATTCAAAGTAGGTTATCCTATGCTGCAGAAGTTCCGGCTTTTCGCATCCATGCTAATAGAACACTTTGTGGCCACTTTAAGTGTGAAAGTGGAGATTTTTGTCAAATCAGGATGGGAACTCAAGACAGTTTGCTTCTTCCCAAGGGAAATGAATTTAGAAATAAGAAGGTAGTCTAGACTGTTTTGTGGTATAAAATAATATGCTTTTTAATAGAGCAGTCACATGATTATACTTGGCAGGTACATAAAAACATAATTGAGAAAATCCTGAGAAAGGTACTTTTGTCTATGGCTTAAAAATGATCTAATATATTCTCAAATATTGTAAAAATAACCAAAAAAATAAAAGGAAGAATATTAAAATAATATTAGCAAGCTATTTCATATTCTGCAATATATTGATGAATGCTATGTATAAAAAAAAGGACAAGCATATAGTCCTGATAAGCACATAAGAAAACTGAGGCTCAGAGAGATGATGTGATTTCTCAACATCTCCCAGTTGTAAATTATAAGCGTCAGTATTCAAATGTATGCATGGAGAAGAGGGGGAAGAATTTTTATTTACCATACATGTTATATATTCAGAGAGTCTTCATTTAGGTAAAATCGATAAAAATTAGGCAATTTATACAACCAGATTCTCAGATAATGAACTTTTATCCCTTTATATTCCAGCCACTCAAATCTTTAATTTTAGCACTTAGAAGAAAGTAAATAGAGATGAGTTTAATATTTACTTTAGCTTTTTCTTGCTATGATAATATGATAATAGTTCAGTGATATTATCATGAAAATGAATGGACTGCAATTCAAACATGCCTTTAGAATCACAAGGGAAGCAGAAAGATAGTTGCCCCTATAATAAGATGTCTGCTGTTTTTTTGTATTAAGCTAAATGTGTTTTTCTGCTGAGTTTTTTTTTTCTTTTTGACTTATAAAAGGTCCTTGATTTTGTGAAGGATGAGAGTGAAATGAGAAACTGGACTGAGTACCTGTCCTGATTTTATTTTTTCCTCCAGGAATGTATTATTGGTTCAAACTGTAATCAATAAACAATGCTAAGTTTTTAATTATCTATTTCATATATGCCTATTTAGGAACAGTCCTCTATTACCATCTTTTCTATGTTTTTTATTTCTAGTTTTAATATAAGGACAGTACATTTAGAATTTAATAGTTTAAGGATTTTCCCTTTATGAAAATGCATGCCTCAATACAAAAGAAAAACTAACTTTGTGACATTGTCTAAGTTCTTTGTTTTCATTTACATTTTGAGAGTTCATGTAAATTTACTAAAATTTCCCAGTGATGACATGTTACTTGTTCTCAAATGAAGATTTATTTTAGTGTATTCAGGTGTAATTTTTATTGGCTATATCTGTTTATTTTTTTTTCTATATTTGTTCTTTTTTTGGACTCCTATAAAACTTGTCTTTATTTTTCTATAAAGCCTGGGACTTCAATCCAAAGCTATCTGCTAAATGAGGGGGGGGAGGGTTGTCTCTTTAAACAATAAAATAGCAGCAGTAAAGGGGAAGGAAGTAAAGCTACAGTGGCCCTTAGGGGGTGGCTAATTATCCTTACTAAAGGCAAAATTGAAACAGGCTCAGCTCCTCCTCTCTTCCCTTTGCAGATTTTGTGAAGCATCCTTCAGCCTATTAGAAAATGGAGGAGAGGATGGGCTTGTTTTTAAAAGGGAAGGACATAAATTCTGACACCTTGGTGATTTAACACTCTAGAGTGGGTCTAGAAAAATACCAAGAGGAAATAATATGTGCAGAGGAGGAACAGCTTTTCTTTTACTTCAGATTCTGTGGCTGGTCTAATAATTATATTGATATAGACAAGGAAGACTCAAAAGATATGAGACCCAAAACAAGCCATTATGTTTATGTGCCATCTTGAATTAAAGAGAAAAGGGTGAGAAGTTGGCACTTCTAAGGGAAGAAGACAATGCATAGGAAGATGAGAAGGGCAAACTGAACTTTTGCTTTATTTGGAGGTAAATCTTTCAGATAAAAAATTGTGTTTGTGCTAGGTCTCCTCTGCACCCTAACTAATTATTGTTGGCATTTATGGTTAAAAAATAAACAAAACAAGCCCCGCCCCCCCGCTGGCACAGTGGGTTACAGCATAGCATTATGAAGCCATCACAACCACTGAGGCAAAAGTTCAATCCCTAGCAGGGGAGATGACCAACATGGCGCAGCAGACTTCTCTTGACCCACCCGCTGCTCCCCTCAGCAGTGTATTTCAGTCCACCTGCCTGTTCGGCTTCCCACTCTGTCTCTGGTGAATCCTCTCACCCCCACACCTCTGACCTGTACCCCAGGTCTGTATGCATAAATAAATAAATCTTAAATTAATAAACAAATCATTCCTCTTGAGTTAGCTAGTCCTTAAGGTATATAGGGAAGCAAAAATCTGCCACCTTAAAATATGTCTTTGGCAAAGGTTGTGTTCATGGAGGCACCTGAGGGCTTTTGGAGGTTGCCTCTGTAAAAGCCACTGAAGGGAGTCTCTTTTCTGTATTGGGAAGACCTTCCCTTTCTTTTTTTTCCAATGGAAAATGAAAATATAAATATATATACCTTTGTGTATTGTGCCTTCCTTGGTAAACCCCTGACTTAGGTTTTTTCCACACCACCACCCTCCCTTGTCTAAGCTAAGCTATTTAAGATGGTGTCTGAAACCATATGGGAAGTTACTCAGTCATGCTGGGTCTTCCTCATATACACAGAAGTTATACATGTTATTATTAAACTTCTTTTCACTTGTTTTTTTTTTTTTTTCATCAATCTGTCTGGTAATTGTTTGATTAACTGACAGCCTAAGAGAACCCTGAGGGGTACTGGATGATTTCCTTGCAAAGTGCCTTTACTCAATAATCCACATTCTATTGCCCCTCTATGAACAGAGATGGCAAATTCTTATAAACTGCCCTGAAAATGTACTAACTTTTCAAGGAGGGTGCATAAAGAATGGGTTTAAAGACTTAACAGATACATAAAATGTCAGGGAGCAGTTGGAGGACTGCCTGCTTGCTCACTTTTTTACTTTTCTACATGAACCTTAATTCAGAATTTCGTCCCTGCACTGACATTCTAATCTGCCCCACTTAGAACTCAATGAGTCTCTCAAGCTTTGCCAAAGTGGTAGGTGGGTGTTCTGGACACCTTAAAAAAATGTGTCTGTGTATGTCACACCACACAATATTTCACTCTTGCTCACTTCTTTCCTTGCAAGTTTCCTTCTGTGAGCCCTCACTTGTCATATTTTATATTGCAAAATAACATTCTCCTTTGATATCTTGGCACTGACAACCACATCTACTTTGGGAGACTTTTCAGATAGTTTCCATAAGATGAGTTAACATGTTACCTGTTAAAAGAATGTTATTTTCTATTTTCATTTAAAGAAAAAATATTATGAAAGAGTGCTTAAATATGGGGGGACATTCTCAGAAGAAGTAAACATAGAAGCACAGCAAAAATTATTCATACTGTGAATACTCTGAAATTTCAGGGACTTGACCCTCGGCAATATTTCATTTTACTAATGTTAAATAAAGTTAATTTAGTAATGTTAAGAATGTATCTATGTAATCATATGCAATTCCTTTTACATTTTTGTTTAGTTTTTATTTTGAATATTCTGGAGTATACAAAGTAAATGGTACAATGACTGTCACCCAGCTTCAAAAACTTTTGACCTATCTACACACATTTTATCTATTGCTCCACTTTTATCTTTTGCTAAGACAGGTCAAAGCTGCTCATCCTTAAATTCCTCAAACTTCACTTCAAGGAAAAAGTTTTTGAAAATTCATTGTTCACAGGAATGGTTAATAACATTTAATACCCAATACATAGCTCTAGTTGGTTTAAAACTGTTTCTTTTTCTTAAAACCAGCATCCAATCAAGGTCCATTATGTCTTCTAATCTGATTCTGTTTTATATATGCAAATTTAACTGTTTTATTTTAGCTTTATATTCTTGAAGTAAATCCGCTAAAGGCAAAATTCACATAGAGCAGAAGGAAGTGCTGTGGATTCTAGAAAAAGAGCCAGTTGTGAAGAGGGGTGAAAGAGAGGAGGGGTATCTTAGAAAGTACAGTGACAGCAAAATACAATTTTAAAGGTGGGAACATTGCCTTGGAACCTGTGCAAATTCCACTGTAGACTGTTTTTTAAATTTAGAAGTTATTTGAAATTCTCTTAGTTCATTTTAACTTTCGGGTTACTGTTTTCATCCTTTTTTTATGCCCACATTTTCCAGCTGTGCACTAATTTTCTCTTGGGATATTACTTATTTCAAGGTGAATTTTATTTTGGGAAGCACATATTTGATGATTTTAGGATTCTTGATAGCTAAGCTGCTTTTATAAATGTCTGCATTTCCTGGAAAACTGTTTGGAGGTTCCTCAAACTGCTTAACATGGAGCTTCCCTACGACCCAGCAATCCCACTCCTAGGTATCTACCCAAAAGACACAAAAACACTGATTCAAAAAGATACCTGCACCCCCATGTTTACTGCTGCTTTATTTACAATTGGAAAAACATGGAAGCAGCCCAAATGCCCAAAAGTAAATGACTGGATAAAAAAGATGTGGTACATATATACAATGGAATATTACTCAGCAACCAAAAAAAAGAAACATATGTCTTTTGCAGCAACTTGGATGGAGCTGGAAAAAAATCATGCTTAGTGAGATAAGCCAGAAAGAGAAAGAAAAGTACCAGATGGTTTCGCTCATAGCAGGAGTATAATGGACCAGGGGAGAAAATAATAATAATGAACAGCCATATACCAGAGACATTTTGTGGGGGTGGAGTGGGGAATGATATCAAAAACGGGGTGGGGGGGTGAAGTGCATGGGACTAAGGTGATGGCACACAGGTAACTTGGTGATGGGAAACCCATGGAGATTATAATTGAGACCAAAAAAAAAAAAATGTACAAAATGATGTGAAAATAAACTATTACATTATTTAAAAAAAAAGTCTGCATTTTCGCATTTTCTACCTATAACTCCTTGGTGATTCTTCTCATTCTGATTTTTGTTTGTTTGTTTACCCCAAACTCATAGATTTTCAGAACTTTCTTCAAATAGTCTCAGAGGTTCTTTATATTCGAACTCAACCTAGTATCTTTTTTTTGGAGTGAGTATTAGGAGTCTCCAAGGAAATTCTCTATTACTGCTTTCATTGCTCTCAATACTTTTCAGTTGCTCACAATACTTGAGATCATATTCTTTCATATTTAATTGGTGGTGATTACTTTGACACCTTGTTCTGCTTAAGGTATCATAGATATTTCTGATTACTTGTCATTATTTACACTTTTCTATTTTTAAGAGTGTTTTGTGCGATAGTGTCGAGTTCTTATCAGTATAAGTTTCTTGATGCAATTAATAAAAAATTATTCACACTTTGAGACTATTTAGCTGTCACTTCTGATATTTCATTAACACATCCTTAGAGAATACAAGTTTTAGTGATAATACATGCCAGAACAGAAACCTCTATAGTCCTCAATCTGCCTTTATATGTTAGCATAGAAGGATCTAATAACTTCAATTTTTTTTTTAGTTAAAGTTATTGTTATTCTAGCAATGTTAACTTCATAATATCAGTTCTAGATAAAGAACTAATGACTTTCAGGCATGTCACTAGGAATATCTCTACCACTTTGTTACAACTTTTCATGTAAGGAAGAAACAAGGTAGAAGTAGAGGCATCTCTTGCTGGAAGTCACAGTGCTGGTTCACACCTTGATGTCAATATAATCCCTATCAGCATCATGTGAGTCCACTGAGGTTAAGATAAGCAGTTTTCTATCATCACAGAAATTAGGGGAGATAATGACTGATATGAATGTGTGAGGACAGTAGCAAGATTTAATCTATCAAATGATTTTACTAAACTACCTATGGATTATAGCCAACTATCAATTACCATAACCATCTCTTCCCTGGGTACTTACTGATACTCCTGCTAATAGGACTCAGGACTGAAACTAAGGATTAGTCATGTATAAACATAACTAAAAAACTAAGGATTAGTCATGTATAAACATAACTAAAAATAGTTTGTCTGTTTGTCTAAATATTAGTCTATGAGTTTGCTGTTCATTTTAGCTTGCTTTACTACTATACTGGACTCTGTTTTGTTTTACCCTACACCAAAGACTTTTAAGATGATGGTATAACAGACAGAATTAAAAAAAAAAAAAGGCTGGGTTCTAAATCCTGATTAGATGAACAGTTATCATAGTTTTTCTCAGTTTAAGATGCATGCAGTGATGTTGGGGCAATATGAAAGGGATTTCAGCAGTTAGGTTTTGCTCTGCTTTTCTGTTCTCAGCCTGATTGCCAACAAACTTGCAATGCTGGGTCTCAGCAAGTCTGAGAGCCCTTAAAAGAACTACTTTATCTGTACAGCAAAAGAGACATTACGAAAAACAGACAGCCCACTAACTGGGAAAACATTTTTTCACACAAAAGTAATGATAAAGGACCGATCACAAAAATATACGGAGAACTGATGAAACTCAACAAAAATAAAGTAAACAACCCCATCAAAAAATGGACAGAAGAGCTAAAAAGACACTTCTCCAAAGAGGAAATGCAGATGG
>NW_004567107.1:21570816-21572439 GCF_000260355.1 Condylura cristata
CCTCTTTTTTCATAAGAAAAATATTGTTACTTGCTTTGAACAATATTCAGCATTTGTCAAGTTATTTCTCTTGATCAGTTTAAAATAGTTGAGTAAATATTGACATAAATATTCATCACTATCCACTTGCTAGTCCATTTATTTTTGTTGTTTTATCTTTGCAATATAAAAACTATATGATCACTATGGGTTTCACTTGGTAACTGAGAATTTAAATTAATTAAAATTAAATTTATTGAAAATAATGTATATGGAGTTTCAATATTGTAACCCACCCAACTGAGCAGTAAACATCTTTGCAAAAATTTAATTCTAAATTCTGAAATATCAATTATATCATGACCGTGTTCATTACTACACATACAAACTCTTTTGAGGGTATTGTTAAGGGAAAAGGAAGTGTGGGAATCTAAATGTTTTATAGGTAATTACAAAGCAAAGACAAAAAATACACAAGCAACACACAGTTTCCTTATAATCCCATTTCTTGCCTAGAATTTCTGGCATTGTCCACTTGCCTATTTCAATTTATCTGGTGTATCAGTGCCCATTTAGTAGAATTATAAATTTGCATTAAGATAAAGAAATTCTCCAGTTTTTCAGTGTTGAAAATTACAATAAGTTGCTTTGTTCAGACTAGAAATTTTATCAGACAACAAGTATAATCCACAATCTTAGGAAGCCTCCAATTCAAGTTTAAGTAAGACAGAGAAACAAGGTTCACTTAACCAATGAAGCAAGTTACTCCAAAGGCCACCTCTGCTCCAACTCTGGGATGTGGATTAAATTTGTGGTTTCATAATACCACTGACATATATATCCCTTTTCTGGCCAACGTGAATTATTTGAAGACTCAAAGAGGGGGCAGAAGTGAGGGGTATCCAGCCCAAATCCCATATTCCATAGTAATCAATATTGAAAATTTTCAGCTATTGTTCTCGCTAATGGTATTTTCTTGAGGAAAATGTCAATTAAGAAAAGTAAGAGAATTGAGTAATGAATACCTATTTCCTTTGTATCAGGAGTCACTGTTAGAATTTTATGTTAAAAATAAATAAATAAGAAATTAAAAAAGAGTATAGAAGAATGAGATTTTTACAGGAGGACTTTTTCAAATGCATAGGAATTACTTGACTGATAGCAAAGCAGGCATGGGATAGTACTGAAGATTAAATTAAAGGATGTCAGTATCAAATAGTTGATAACTCTAACAAGAGTATCAAGTGATAGACCCTAATGCCGTTTCCTTCAGTTACTAATTGCTACAGTGTTTCCCCCCAAGGAAGGAGGTAATACTCAGAAAGAACTGTGAAATTAGTTAATAAGATTTGCTAGTACTTAATTAAATGTTCAATGTAAATTTTCAATAAGGTATGGAAACTATAAATGCAAAATTTGATTTGGAATGCTAATGTTGATTTTGGGTTTGGAGTCATGATTATCTCAGCAACTATAGAAGGATAGCGGCATCTACATGAATCTACATGATGTTTGTTATCTTTCCATGAGTTCTATAGCATTCGACATGAGTTTAATGTCTCTTCTTGCCTTCACATTTCTTAAACACCTTAAATTCTAGGTACTCTGGTAGTCATTGAAGAAATTAATATATATATATATATA
>NW_004567107.1:21572539-21601314 GCF_000260355.1 Condylura cristata
AAATAAAAAGAGAAATCATTCAACTATCCTAATTTCATGCTCTAGAGATAAATTTTAGTTAACTATAAAACTTCCTTTATATATATATATATATATATCCTTATTTTATATTCCTAGGGGTTAAGTTGGTCAAACAAAAGGTTAAACACATATTGACACATATTTTGATTCTTCACAAAAGATTCAGTGTTTTTTCTTTGGTCAGTTTTGTTTGTTTGTTTGTTTGTTTTCGCTCTTTCCCCACCCTGTACATTCAGCACTATCTCTTTACAGCTTAGTAAGTTCCCTTGTGATTGCTAAATAAAGAAGTTACAGACTGATTCAATCTGGAGCTTTGAGTATACACCCACTTGAGATGCTCACAGGCCCTGATTTGTGCCATAATTAGAAACATAAAGGGCCACACATGGATGAACAAATGGACTTTGACCAAGTTCAGTTTCTTTGCTTTCTCTGCCAATAAAGTTTAATTTCTTTGTTCCAAAATCCAGCTCTGACACCTATATAGAGGCCAAGCCCTGGCAATGCAGGGAGACTTTTCTCTCAGAGAGGTTTCCCTAAATGCTCTCTTTACTCTTTCACTAATCTATAAATACTGATTCCTTGCCTGCCCTCATCAGCATCGATGGAGTCTTCTTTCAATCTTCACCAGGATTGAAAGCACCTCACAAGCCCCTGGTCTAAGTGTCCAATTCCCAGTAGGTGGAGGAGCAGAAAGTGGCTGAGATCCTCTTCATCTATTTTCTTGAATTTCTGGATAGTAAAATTGGACACAAGAGGCCTCTGGGTCACCCTCGTTGTCTGGTAACATACACACACATCACATTTAACTCTTACATTATTGATTTTTGACTCAAGTTCCTGGCCTGTGAAAATAATTTAAAATTCTGATTTTGTTATACAATATATTGGTTGCTATATTTCTTGTTCCAATCAACATATTTCATCTATAAACCTGATAGATACTTTATGTTATCTTTGAAGTAAGCAATAAATAGTTGAACAGCATAGTTATGTGATTTTCTAGTTAAGCAGAATTTCTTTTCTTTATATTATAATCAGTAGAAGTTACCAAAATTCTTTTATTGTCAGTCGATTATTTGAAAAATAGGAAAAAATATCTATTTCTAGTGGTTTGTGTGAAAGTTAAATTGATATTCCATTATTGTACTTATACTACCTGAGCTAAATTACTAGTTAACTAACCAACAAACTATAGCAGCAGAACAGAATTATATATTCTAATTGTTATTGATTCATTATTCAAACAACTGTTTGAAACAGACTCTATTTTCCAAGCATAATACAAAAGTTCTTAGGATCTCAGGAGCATTAAGATGCTTTTTCAAGCTTACAATTAATTATGAAAGATAAATAATCAAAAAGTCAAATTAAAGTGGTGACACCATTAAGCAAGATTTACCATCAATCAATTTCATCTGTATTTTCTATATCATTCACAAATATGCTAGCAAATGCTTTGTAATTTTCAAAAACTTGAGATCTAGCTTCATTATCAAAGTTCAAATTTCATATGGTAAAGATAAAGACCTTTTAAAGTTCAACTTGAACTTATCTTTCAAGCCTTAATGTATCCCTCATGCCTTCCATGTAACCTGTTCTCTAACCAAACCAACTGTTCACTTTTTCATCTAAAATTTTATTTCTGTTCGCACAATTTTGAAATGCACATTTTTATCTCCATTGCTGCAATTCTCTTGCTATCTTTTCTTTGTCTGGCAAATTCATATTTCAAGACTGAGTTTAAACATATCCATATATCTATCTGATTTCCACAGAGCTTGGCTCTTCTGTTGAGAG
Organism: Condylura cristata; assembly: GCF_000260355.1. Classification (NCBI taxonomy): domain Eukaryota; kingdom Metazoa; phylum Chordata; class Mammalia; order Eulipotyphla; family Talpidae; genus Condylura; species Condylura cristata. The sequence goes on from NW_004567107.1 coordinate 21,574,361, forward strand.
GGTGTCTTTTCTTCTTTTGAGTGGACTTTTAACATGTCATATATTCCTCTTCTCTAATTAAGGAAAATATTAATCTTAATTCTAATCTTTTGTGATAACAAGTATTCCAACATGTAGAATATTTAATTTACTTAATTTTAAGTTACTATATAATCATGCCTTTTATTTATTTATTTATTTATTTATTCATTCATTCATTCATACATATTCTCTACTATAGTTTCGAGACAAAATGACCAAGGTTGACAGTGCATGATTATTTGTGTCTGTTTTCTGTCACATTGTTAATTTGGCTGTTTTTTTCATACATAGAAGTATCTTAGACTTGAAAGAAGATATCCACTTGTAAATAAAAGCACATTAATGAAATACAATAATATACTACGTTTCTCTCTTAGTCTTAAATTTGTGTTTCAATATATAAAACATATTTAATTTAAAAGAATAACCATCTGTTTGATATCATCCCAACAGCTGTTCTATCTTGCTCATTTGGGCTTTAATTTCTCTAAACCAAGAAAGGGGCTATGTAATTAATGATGCATGAACAACATACTCTTCCCTTTAAAGCAAGTGCCTTAGAATTTACATCTTTAAATGATTGTCACATTTCAAATTTTTTATCATGAGTAAATGGACAAAAATCCATGGAGGCTTCCATTACTCAACTAATTTTGGTTTATTTGGACCAATCTTTGAAGACAATTTAAACAGTTATCAATTCACATTTATTCCACTTCTTTCCTACTAAATAATTTGTCACCTCACTGATAACTTGCACTGTTGATCAAATCATATTCTAATTGCCCAAGTCTTTAACATACCTTCAAACTCTGCATGCCAGAACCTATGTCTGAATCTAGAGGTTCAAAAGAGGATTCTTAATAATCTTTAAGTACCACTGCAGCAAGAAAAATCTATTAGAAAGATAGATATTAAAGATGGCATAACTCACTTTTTTATTCATTTATTGTGAGCCTACCAAGAAAATCTGCTTTATTGTGTTGGTGCTCTATATTTATATGGCATTTCACAATTTGTAAAGGACTTTCAATTACTGTGTTTCATTTGACCTCAACACTGTAGTTCCTAAATATTCTTATTTTACTGATGATTTTGTGATTCTTAAAGATTTTTATGCCCATTCTGACACCAAAAGAATGGTAAGTAGTGAAACTGAAATTAGTAGCCAGGACTCTTGATTCTAGTTCAATTTTACACCTCAATCTATCTCCAAGGTGTTAGGGATAATACATGTTAAGTTGCTTGGGCAGGTTATAATAAATAATGCACAAAAAGTACTTAGCAGAGAGCCTGGGATGTAGTAAATGCTCAGGAAACCACAGAAGTTATTGTTGTTATCATCACCACCATGATCATATTTGGTAAGTAAAGCCTAATTGTTTGACACTCAATGTCATATGTAGTCCAAAAATACACTAAATTTTAAATAAGATGACAGTCCCTAGGGGAAATTAATGTATTAAGTTGAGGTTTACTATTTCAGGAGAGTGGGAGTATAGAGATACTGAGAATATTTAGCCAATTAAAGAAGTGTGTGTGTGTGTTTGTGTGTGTGTGCATGCTGTAAATGTCAAATATCAAGAAAAGTATGTTCAAGCTCAGATGTGTGAGAACAAGATATTTTGGGCAAACTAGGAATAGTTCAGTTTAGCTGAAGTTTAAAGTTTGATAGAGGATGATATATTTTTCAAGGGTTTTCTAGAAAAACAGAACCAATAGGTGATATATTTAAGTTTATTTTAAGGAACTGGCTCATACAATTGTGGCAGCTGAAAGTTCCACAGTCTCCTGCCTGCAAGCTAAAGACTCAGGAGTGTTTGTGATATTAATTCTAATCTGATCTGAACGCCTCAGAACCAGAAACTTGATGGTATAAGTACTATTCCAATTGCAAGAAAAGACCAAATTATGAAGGTCAATCTGATTTATCACCAAAGACACTTGCTTTATACGCAAACTTTCAATAATGACCTGGATTCTATATCCATGACCAGGCATCTGTTTTCTAATTCCAGAATTAGAAGTATTGTCCTATCTCTCCACCATACTTGAAGTTCTTTTAGTTTTTTCTCTAGGGCCCATGGGAGTAGCCAGTATTCTTTCTTTTACTCATCACCCCCCCCCCCCAGGTGGTTTCATGCCTAAGTTCATGATTACGTCTACTCACAAAGGATCCTCCAAGTGCTTCCCCAAAGCACAGACACACATTGATTTTCACAAGTCTGGATGTATGGGGGTGGGGGAGGGTCCCTCCAAATCAACATCTACTATCTGTTCTTTGGAGTGCATACCTCAGTGAAAAAATGTCTAATATTTCCATATAAGTAATAGGGACAGAAGCTTGCACACAGCCTAGAAGCTATAATAGTCAATACCAAATGTTGAGAACCTGAGAGAACCTATTGTAAGTTGGGTGCCAATTTAATGAAATGGAGGATGAACATACTAGATGCAAAGAAGTATCAGCCTTTTTGCTGGCTGATTGGATATGTGGAACAGAGGTCATACTAGTTCTGGGAGAAGACAGAGATCACAGTTACAACTGCCAGAGAGCATGCCAGAGAGCAAAGTTATAATTGCTGAGTTGAAGTCAGTGGGAAGAAAGACCATGAACCTCTATACATTAGAACTTCCCAATAATTTGAAAGGTATAAAAGTTGAACTGATGGAATAATAATCTTTATACCGACAAGCTTAAGTAGAGACTCTTGTCAGGAAAATCATAGATAGTATTTCTATATTAGATAGTGAGTGCTTAGATAAAGGTAAAAATTTTTTTTAGTTGTTTTTGGTTTAAATAGTTAATGCAGCATAAGGAAAACATATTTGGTTTTAAATCAGATAATCTGGCAGCAGCTTCTGGTCCTGTTACTAATAGTGTGATGTTGAGAAAGTCTTGTAGGATAAAAGAATCTCACTTCTATCTACTGTAAGATAATAACATCTACCCACTGGGACATGAGGGTAAAATTAGTGTGCGAGGTGCCTGGCACATGGTAGGTATTAAACCGATCTTAATAGTTCTTCAGGTGTTGATTCTGTAACAGTTTTCACCCAAGCAACAGTCTAAACTCAGGAAAAAGAGAGCAGGAAAAGTGAGATTTTCAGGACACAATTTGCAGTAAATACTGCTCGACAATACCATGTGGATTTTATATTTCTAATCCTACCTGTGCCAGGATAAAGTTGTCAAAATCATGACAGAAAGATTCCTTGTACTTTTAGATCAGATGCCAGCTACTGAATTAACCATAAGACAATAGAATGCATCAGGCATGCAGTTCATAGATTTGTTGAGGGCCTGCCAGGAGCCAACCACAGTATCCCAGGCCTAATAAACACAGGCAAAAATACCTATTGCCCAGAGGCAGCATGTAGAATAATAAATTATGTTTTTAAAGTCTACCTCAAATTTGGGATGCTTTTCTTGAAATTTAAAATAATCTTATTCTTGCTTTCCACATCTTCTTGGAGATCATTACAAGTGAACATCATGCTTAATTACTTTAAAGTTATCATTTTGTAGGAACCACATTAATATGTATTATTCCACAGTTGTCCTCAGCGTGAAAAATGAGAGTTTTCCCTGATTTTTTTCTTGTTATCAGACTGAAATTTTACAGATTTTTTTTTTTCCCTTTAAAGGTACACAAGTGCTGAGGGGAGAATTTTGGCATAATGAGTTCACAAGTTCCCAGGAAATTTGTTTGAAAATATTAGCAAAATACATCACATAAAATTATTCTTACATCTTTTTTATATTAAAGATGGTATCTGTAGGGATGGAGTCAGGACTCAAAATCACAGATTAGTTTGAGTAAGGATTTTTATATGAAGGATGCTAGGATAAACCCGTGAACAGACAATTAACTACTATGTGGTGATGATAATTCCAAAATACATAACAAAAAGCAGATGCAGGAAATAGTAAGCACCTTAGGGCTGATGCAAAGTAATCAAGGAGGGCCCTCCCTGGTGGCACAATGGGTTAAAGCGCAGCACTGCAAACAGCCACTGGGGCTTCAGTGAGAGGCACCTGGAGGTGACCCACATGGTGCAGCAGACCTCTTCTGGCCCACCCGCTGCGCCCCTCAACAGTGTACTTTGTCAGTTTGCCTGTTCTGCTCCTCACTCTGTCTCTGGTGAATCCTCTCACCACCCCTGCACCTCTTGACTATACAGTAGTTCCGTATGAATTAATAAATAAATCTTTAAAAAAATAATCAAGGAAAGAAACCCCCCCCCCACACCCAAGCCTGAGACCCATGTCTCCGAAAAGGAGTGGCTGTGGTCTACTGTTGGTGCCACAGGCCGAGACTGGCAAACAGGGCCCTCATGTGCCAACAGAACTTTTAGGAAACTGCCTTCAAGGGCACTGCTGCATGCTGGCAAGCTGGCATAAGGGTATGTCAAGACTGACAGTGAGGGAAACCAGAAGTGGTACCAGGGGGATTTTCTGGGAACCACACTGCAGATTGGCCCTGAGCTTTCTGGAAAATATGTAGTGGGGGGGGTGGGCTTTTCTGAGAAATCTGCCCACTGGAATTGTACTGAAGTCTCTAGACATCAGTAGGGAAACTGACAGAATGCTGGAGGTAAACACCACTGGGAGGAAAACAGCACTGCATCCTTCTGCTGCAGCCAGTGTCCTGCAAACTGACTTCTGAAGCAAGAGAGGAGCACAGTGAGATCAGAAGAGAAGACTCCTCCTCTGTAGTGTCCTTCCAGCATTCTCTGTTGACAAAGTTTAACATGATGCCAGCTGGCAAAAGAGAAATGTGTACAGGGTCTGACTCTGTTGTGACAAAGCAGGACATTAAAGAATGGATTTGTTGCTAAGAGGCAAAACATTGATAACTGGCATAAAGGTCATTAATAACTTTCATCTGCAGAAATCTGAGTTAGTTGCAATGAATTATGCAAATTAGCAGAAGTCTGCAGTCTGAGAAATAGAATAAATTTAGAGCTAAAACAGGACTATTGAGTACAGGTAATACTGACAGATTAACCTTGCCAAAAGAGAAGGTTAGCCTTTGCTCCTGTCTCCTTGGGCCGTGATATTTAAGCCGCTGAGATATCCTGCTCAATAAGTGTCTTTGTTTACCTAGGGGCCCTGGACCACACGGGTAATTCTATGCTAACAATATGATTTATGTTGGCGGCCTTAAGTCAAACAGTACTAACTTCTCTCTAGAGAGAGAAGATGGAGACTAAGGTCAGGCAGGCAGTTTTTCATGTGTGTGTGGCTAACCTACCTCAATAAATTTCTAGACACCAAAGACTGGATAAATTTAAGTGCATATTGTTAGCATTGGTGGGAGAAATAAACTCTACAAATCTACAGTGAGCAACTTAAAAGCTGCTCTGCACCTGGTTTTACCTGAATCACATCCTAGGGACCTTTGCCCAATGCCAATTTTATTTTGTATCCTTTTGTAATAGTAAAAAAATGCCTCAAAATTTAGAAGCTTAAAAAAACACATTTATTACCCCACACATTCACTAGGGCATGAATTTGGGCATGCATTAACTGAGTCCTTGGTCTAAGGAGAGGCAAAATGGGAATGTGTTAAAGTCATGGTCTCAACTAAAGACTCATTTAGTTTTTCTCGGTTAATTCACATGCTTCATTAGAGGATCGATTTTATCAAAGGTTGTTAGAATGAGGGCCACAGATTTTTACTGACTCTCAGCGAGTCCACTTCTGTTTTCTATGACATGGTATCTAACACATGAAACTGAAAATAAGGCATCTTGCCTCATCAGAGCAAGTGCTTAGCAGTGCCAGAATGAAGCCCAGAGGGATGAAACTCACAATATTTTATAATCTAATTTTGAAAATGATATCTCATCTTTTTGTCATAGTCACTATTCTAGCTGACAAAAATGGAGAGGCTTGTATAAAAGCATGAGAAGAAAATTACTGGGAGCCATTTGAAAAGCTGCCTATCCCCATACTCGCTCTATCTACCACCTATCTTATGATTGAATAACTTAATAACTATAAAAATAGATAATATAGGGCCCTCCCTGGTGGCGCAGCCGGTTAAAGCACTGCACTAAGAAACTTAAGCCACTTCTGCATGAGTTCAATTCCCGCCTGCCCTGGAGGAGATCCACATGGCGCGGCAGATGTCTCCTGACCCACCCACTGCTCACCTCGGCAATGTACTTCATCGATCTGCCTGTTCTGCTCCCCAATCTGTCCCTGGTGAATCCTCTCACCCTCCGCATCTCTAGCCTGTACCCCAGTTCTGTATGAACAAATAAATAAATCTTTAAAAAATAGTTAATATAGAAAGTATTTATGATAATGCTTAGGGTTATTAGTCCACAGATATAATTTTTTCCTCTGATCTCAAATTTGAATTCCTGTACAAGTAAATAATCTGGTTCTCCCATCCTACTTGACAATTGAAGTTCACTTGATTCTGGCCAGTCAGTCACTCTGGGGATTTCTACCAAGCCCCTGAATACTAAGCATTAAAGTTATACAATCATTTCTAGTATCAGGGATTTCAGATTCCGCTTGCCATCCCAATATTGTCTTATTTATTGGTTTTGCTGTTGGCTCTGTCCCAGTCAACAATTTGCTGTACCACGGGAGACCATACCTGTTAAACCAAATTGTTATGGTGAGCCTTCTGTGAAAGTACCCACTTAACTGAAGATTTATTCCTCTGTAATTAGAGTGTGTGTTCTGGGGTTTTGGGAGACTTATGCCAAGCCATATTCCTACCCTATGCTTAACCAATGTTCCAGAATTAGACACACCATGCTTGTAGCAAAATGGATAACCAAATGATTTTTATTTCAATGTTTCAGACAGAGAAATGTAGGATAAATCAATGGAACTGTAAATATATACACATATCCATCTTATATCCATCTCTTTCTCTATATAGATATATAGAGAGATACAGATACCCATTTCATTCTATATATATATATCTGTTATATATGTGCACACATAGACATAGGTTGTTTTTTAAAAGATTTATTTATTTATTCATTCGTACAGAACTGGGGTACAGGCCAGAGATGCGGAGGGTGAGAGGCTTCACCAGAGACAGAGTGGGGAGCAGAACAGGCAGATCGACGAAGTACACTGCTGAGGGGAGCAGCGGGCGGGTCAGGAGAGGTCTGCCATGCCATGTGGTCAACTCCGGGGCAGGCGGGAATTGAACTCATGCGGAAGTGGTTTAAGCTGTGCTTTAACCCGCTGCGCCACCAGGGAGGGCCAGGTTTTAAGAAAAATAATCTGTGGTTCTGAGACAAATTTTATGTGTCTTAATTGAGAAATTTAACCATGGAATCTAAGAATGACTATGAAGTTAGGAAGATGTTTCAACAAAGGAAAATATTCAGAAAGATTAACAGGTTTTTCTGTAAAAAGTAAATTCCGTCTCTGATGCTTTTGGAACTTTGTCATTCTTAAGGTCAATTCCATTAACCCTGCTCTCTTTATTTCATGCTAGACAATTGTTCTCCACAGCAGGACAGGAATTTGTAATGTGCAATAGTTTAGGAAGAGTCAGTCACATAATTGGAACTTTACATGCATGCAGAGTTCCTTATCCCACTCACAGTTATAAGAGCATAATCCTCTACGTTGGTAGAGCTTTCTTTAATTTGTTGTAGAATAATAATTTGAGTAATATCTTCCTTTCTCAGTTTGAATTTCATACCATTGCTTAATATTCACTGAAAGCAAATTTCAGATTTTTTGTTATACAGGTCAAGGTTTCAAACTTTGGCAAGGCTTTAAACATGTTCATAGGAGATTTTCTCATGTGCTATTCACTGCTTGGTTTTTGCTTTTCTGGACTTATTATGGCAAGGATTACAGGGATGATGCTTCCAGTATTGAGGGGTACATATGACTACTAAAGAAAATCTGAGTCATTCTTGAACATTTCCACCTTTCAGTATCCAAGTCAAATTTCTCTAGTGAACAGATTACCCATAGATTCAGGGGGAAAAATGATCCAGTCCTTTGTTGAAAAGAACATCACCCATTTTTCTCCTGCAGTTATGTGGTAAACAAGGAAATTGGTTCAGTAGCTAAGAATTCCAAGCCAAGTGTGTGAAGCTGCTATCTGGTTTGTTCTTGCTGCTTATAGTAATGTGTGTCAGGAAAGATGAATTGAGGGAACAATTGTTAAATAAAAATAATTTTTAAAATTATCAGCCTTTCTGAAAGCCAAAAGATAGTAAAAGTCAAAAATGTCAAGTGAAACGCTAGCACATAGAAAAGGCTCACTGTGTGTCTATACAATCTTTTGCCAAAACTTCTGAAAAGTCAGAAGATCAGAATATGATGGCAGAAAAAGGCCCTTTCCTTGAAATTATGTGCATATCTTTCACAGACTCCTTCAATCAAACTAGAGGACCTCTAGGAAATTTAAGAACATTTAATCCTCATCCATCATGGTAGAAAACAAAGACAGAGAAGTAATATTTTGAAAAGATTTGGGGGTGTGATTTTTGTATAATGGAGTGAGAATCCACATGGGAATCTCACACTTCTTGAGAAAATTCTTTCAGCAGAAGCACTGCCACATTGGATTAAAAACAGAAAGTAAAATTAAGGAAAACTGAATTCCAAGATTTTTCTAGAAGGAAGCAGGCTAAAAGGAATAACCCTGATCAGAACCAAGAACCTTGAGGTGAAACTCAAAGTCAGGGAGGATAATTTCCTGGAATTGAAACCTGGTCAAGAAATGCTTGATTTCATAACTTCCTTTCTAGCTTCTATTTTTGTGCTTTTTGAATTGAAATACTTAAAAGTTATTATTACTACAACTTTTAAAAATTTATTTATGCATACAAGTACTAGGGTATAGGCCAAAGGTGGTGGGAGTATGTGAGAGGATGCATTGGAGATAGAGTGGGGAGTAGAACAGTGGACTGAGTAAAACAGTGTTGAGGGGAGCAGTGGCTGGCAATAGCTTCATAATGCTAAGATTTAACCCTTTGCATCACTAGGGAGGCACTTGAAATTATTTCATGTTTATTTTGTCTTACCATTGTATGTTCACAGTTGGGGGTTGGTATCATGTAGCTTTACTTTCACACGTGTGGAGGTGGAGAGGACTTGAGCCCCAGGTATTATACCTAATATTACATCAGGGTTGCTTATAATCACCTGAATATGAAATATGATTTAGAGAATGAGATTTTGAACTTTTTTTTTTAAGATTTATTTATTCGTACAGAACTGGGGTACAGGCCAGAGCTGCGGAGGGTGAGAGGATTCACCAGAGACAGAGTGGGGAGCAGAATAGGCAGATGACGAAGTACACTGCTGAGGGGAGCAGAGGGTGGGCCAGAAGAGGTCTGCCATGCCATGTGGATCAACCCAGGGGCAGGCGGGGATCAAACTCATGCAGAAGTGGCTTAAGCTTCTCAGTGCTGCGCTTTAACCCGCTGCGCCACCAGGGAGGGCCCCGAGATTTTGAACTTTTAATTAATGTTAAAATGGAATGAAGTTCTTAAGAACCTTTGGATATACATATTTTGCATGTATGAAGGATAGGAACTATGGTTACTAGAGTCTGGAACTTTGAAGGCAAAATTCTAAAATGACCTTCAAGATTCCAGTTCTTAAACTAAATGTCCTATAGAGTATCCTTCCCTGAATGTACAGGATTTGTGGTCAGATGGATAACACTTTCATTATTAGGCTATAATGCAAGGTGAAGATCAAGGAATTTGTCAAGAAATTAAAGTTCTCAATCAGTTGATTTTAAATTAATTCAGGGATTATCCTAGACCTGACCTAATCAATCAATCTCTTTAAAAGAGGGTCTTACAGGTGAAAGAGATTCTGCTATTGATCTTAAAAGTATGAGGTACTAGGTTATGACCTCAAGTTGCTGAGAGCAGCAAGAAATAGTTAGCAAGAAAATAGGATATTGGCTTTATAACTGAAAGGAAGTGAGTCCTACCAATAACCACCTGAAATGGAAGAGTCTAACTGTAATGAAGGTAGCCTGATAATACCTTAATTATAGCCTTATGAAATCCTAGCAGGAAAAACCATTTAGACTGTGCCTGGCTTCTTGTCCACAGAAAGTGTGAAATGATAAATATACATTTTTAAAGTCACTACTTCTGTGTTAATTTTTTACATGCCTATAGAAAACTAGTACTATATCAGAATTCAGCCAGAAGAACAGAAGCAGTATAACTTGGTTTTAGCAATTGTGGGGGCTGAGTAAACAAATCTGTAGGACAGGCAAGCAGAAAGGAACATCATGAATCATACATTGAATATATGTATTGCAAATGTCATCTCACATTCTGTGACTTGTCTTTTCATCTCTTGATGAAACTGCTCCATTTATTTTTTTTCTTAATGGTTAGTGCTTTCTGTTATCTTTGTCTAGTCCAATGTAATGAAGATAGTCCCCACGTTTCCTTCAAAAATTGTATTTCATCTTTCACAATTTGATACATACTTCATCGAGAATTTGTTTTTGAATATTATGAGGGAGCAATAATATTGTTTTCCAAGTGGTCATCCAATTTGTCTGATACTATTTACTAAGAAGAAGATTGTTTTTTAATATTTCACAGACATAATATGTTTGTCATAAATGTCTAATTGGTTGTATACATGCGTACCTATTTCTAGCATTTACATAATGTTTCTCATGTCTATGTGTCCATCTTCATGTCACTGTCTTAATTACTGTAATTTTGTAATGTGTCTGATAACTATCAGTGTGTATCTTACCGCTGTGTTACTGTTAAGATGGTCTTGGTTATCATTGCTTTTCTGTATTTTCATGCAAATCTGGAATCAATTTGTCAACTTCTACAGAATAATTTTGGGGTTTTGGTGGCTTTTACATTGGAAGCTAGAGGTCATTTTGGTGATATGTGACATTTTCATAACGTTGAATTCATAAATGTGATATAGCCTGTTTAAACAGTTACTTGTTCAATTTCTCAAAGTTTGATAACTTCTACTTTTCTGGTCTTATATATTACATTTTCAGATTTAGTTCTAGGTACTTTGTGTTTTTGATATCAGCCTAACTTATTTTATATTTTATTATCTGTGTATAACTGTACAATTTAGTTACACATACAGACTTATATCACTTTTATGAGAGCCTTCATGATGGGTGTGTAGTAAGTCAGTTGCATTCAAATACACCAAACTGAGAGAATAAATGAGGCTGTGTGGTTATTATGAGTTGTCTTTCATTTGCAGGAGGGGGGTTACAAAAAGTACCGATTAAATAAAAATAAACATAGAAAATCATATAGCCCTATGACAATAAGCTAAAATCCAGGAAATAACAGGATTTTGTGGGAATATGTGTATTCCAAAGTTGGTTTAAGCATTTGTTAGTAGCTTACCAGGTATGAGTTATCTCAGCAGAAGAGCTAGTTTAAAGACATACCACATGCTAAATTTCACCATAACAAGGCTACTTCACTAATATGGATGCTTCCTTTGTTGCAGAGTAGCATAGTAGCATAGATGTTTCTTTGTTCCTACTTCTCCACCCCTCTCCCATTTATATATGTAATAGTTAGGCACAGGTTTTTTTTTTTTTTTTTTATTGTTGGTGGTGATGCATATAGCTCACCTATACTACTAGGTTATTGCTACTTCAAAGAATTGCATTTTTTGCTACTTACCTATTGTTTAATTCTTACCTGATAAAGCATATTTTGTATGTACAATGCATGTAGAGTTGGTGGATTTAGCAAATAAAACTATAAGAATGTCAGTTCAATTTGATTGTTTTAGGCAAATAATTTCCAATACATTTGCAGATTAAGCACAAAAGAGACATTTTATTATGTACATGCATATGCTTTAGTATAATATGTGCTAAAAAATTCTTGTTTATTTGAAATTTAAATTTAATGGAGCATCTTAAATTTTATCAACCCTAACTATGTGGCTGTAGTGCTATATGACTTCAGCATTTTACATGAAATTATACCACATATCCTTTTCTTTATTTCTGTTTTTAAGTATTTGGCTTGTGTTTTTATTGATAGGTTACTGATCATTCTATTTTAAATTTATGATTTGTCTTATTTTCAAAATAAAGTCCATAGATTCATGAATGAATTCCACTCTTTTATATTGTATTTTACCTTTCTGTCTTATTATTTATTTCTTCTCTTAGTCTATGGTTCTTATGTTTTGTTATTATGTCTATATTTACATATTTAATTCATTTTTAAAAATGGTTTATTCAGTAATAAAAGTATTTCCTATCAGGAACCATTTCATCTAAGTTAGATTTTGATAATTTCTGAGTTTATTTTCTCTTAAATATTTTATTTTTGTGATTTTACTTTGTTTCCTCAGTTAGATCTGAAATTACTTTTAACAGAGATAATTATCACATTTAATATTTATACTTTAAAAACATCTAATGATAGGCCCTCCCTGGTGGCGCAGCGGGTTAAAGCACTCCACTGAGAAACTAAAGCCACTTCTGCATGAGTTCGATCCCCGCCTGCCCCAGAGGTGACCACATGGCGAGGCAGACCTCTCCTGACCCGCCCGCTGCTCCCCTCAGCAGTGTACCTCGACGATCTGCCTGTTCTGCTCCCTGCTCTGTCTCTGGTGAATCCTTTCACCCTCCGCATCTCTGGCCTGTACCCCAGTTCTGTATGAATAAATAAATAAATCTTAAAAAAAAATCTAATGATAAATTTTAATTTATTATTAATTATTATATGAACAATACATATTGCTAGAAAATGTCTATCCTTGCTTCATATTATCTAGAATAGATGATTTACTGATCACCTTTTATAAATTTCTAATTTTATAAATTTCTAAGGCCCTTCACACTTTTAAATTGTACTGTCTCTGGGACTTCAGCTACATACTCCCAAACAGAACTTTGCCTAAAAAGTTAATGAAGAAGGAAAAATCTACTAGCTTGTTTCTCTTCATATAAAAGTTAATCTTCATTTTCCCACATTTTAGTGTTTTGTATGACTTTATTGTTTGCAGAACTTCTTAATCTTATCTTAATTTTATCATCACTGAAAATGAGCATGGAAGAATGAGTGAACCAAGGTTAAGTGAGAGCAGAGAACCTGCCTAAGGTATCCTGGTAATTATCACACTGACTATTACGATATCTACCACAGCAGTCTGCCTCTCCTTTATATAATTTCAGGAGCCAATTCTTTCAGCAATTTTTAATAACAGCAATAAAGAGCTATTTCTCAGGAAAAAAAATGATTGGAAGCTAACACTCAGAAAAATTGTGGTTTAGTTTTTGGCTTTTTTGTTTGTTTGTTAACTAGACTGCTGTACTTAAAATTAAATCTTCTCCTGGGCTCACAGCTGGTTCTGCAAACACTGCTAATTGGACAGAGTGAAGTGTGAAACTAAATATATATGTTGTCATTTTACTCAACAGTTTCTGGAAAATGTATTGCAGGTAAATCAGCAGGCGTTAGCAAAGCTTTCGAGAAAGTACACTAGCATATTAAGCCTCATGATGGATATGTTTCCCTGCCGGAGCAAAGCAAGCATCTGACTTTTGTAGCCATTACTGAAGCAGCATAGATTTGTCACTCTGAAAACAAATGAGACTTTTCCCTTATGCGATTTTGAATGTTTTGATTGATTTTTGGATAATAGCCTTCCAATTTCTTCCTGACTTCTTTCTCCTTCAACATTGTGTTTCTCTGCCTGTCTGAGAATTCCTCTTATCAAATAATTCAAAATTATGTTTTAAATGCCTTTCATTATGTCAATTACACAGGAGGAACTTGTGAAATATGTGCCTGATGGCAAAAGAAATAGATAACTGTGCTTTACTCACTTTGTTTTTCATTGTTAAATCAGTGAGACAGAAGACTAGAAACCGGGTCACTAAATACTTAAGAGGAAACAAAAGTCTCATCCATGTTGCTGTGGGATCCAGAGTGAGATCTACTAATGTGTTAAGATTTTTTCCTTCCCAAACCTTTATAACTACTTTTAACTTCCAACTGAAATCCATCACTGACTCACTTTTAACTTAGAAGACTGAAATTAATGACAATGATAGTTTTTGTCCATGTGGCAATTTTGATTCATTTTCATTCGTTCTTCCCTGCTCTGTATCATTTAAGAATATATACATACATATATATAAAAGGCAGCATGCAGGCTTTCTCAACGTCTGCTCCCACTTGGTTTAATTCAAGAACATGCATTGGCAAAAGAGTAAAAGATAGGAAACAAAAGTGACTGGGTATAAGTTTCTTTATCAGGCCAGTTTTATCAATGGTCCTATTCATCTAGCAGGGACTTAGTCTTTATGACAATTCCCACACTCATCAGACTCTGAATCCCAGCTGCTTCTCCTTGCCTAGTCAGGCATGGTGATATTATAGATTCAAGGCATTGCCTATTTCTGAGCACTTTACCATTTCGTCACTGGTTCCCTTACTCCTCTCCAAAAGCTATGAAATATAGGTCCATTATAAAATTCTTTTTGAATATGAAATCTGATTGATAATAGAATTCTGGTAACAAAAATAATTGGTAATATGGTTCAGATAACATGGGATTCTGGGTTTTGTTGTATGTGAAACACTGGTAATTGATGTTCTCTGGTGGCAATGATTTTTTTTTTTTTTTAATAATCACTTGGTAGAGCCTATTGGAAAATAGACAAAGCATAGGCCATTGAAACTACAGTGCCAAAGCAAGTTTTATCTTTGTATTTCCTTTGTGCTCAACATGATAGTATTTTTTTGAAAGTAAGTTAAAGGGTGATAATAGAATCTGAATGGTAAAAAGAATGGGCTATTCTGACTCTTTGCCAGATCACCTGTATATCTTTTATTTGCCCTTCTCTCCATTGTCCTGTGCTTTAGAAGACTGATGTCTACAGTTTATACCACCAGCTGTCTTTGCTAGGTGGCTCTTGTTTGGGTTCAACTGATAAGAGGCATTAGTAGAAGCTCAGAAGCTAAGAAAGGGAGAAAGTAGGTGTTTATGCTTTATTTCTTTCCTGTTGGACCATGGCTTAGCTGTGGCTACATCTGCCTGCTACCACAGTTGTCTCTAAGGCTCTTTCATATTATAGATCACTCCAGGTTCTCTAACCTGTTTCTCTCACTTTCAGGCTAGTGGGTGGTAGCTGCCTCCCACTGTGGCAAGTCTCTTTGTGCTGCATGATCTCTTGCTATCTCTCTCAACTGTGATTCAGCTCTATAAATGTCCTTTCACTGAATTCTCTTTAATTAAGCTCTCTTATACACTATTACTGTCTGCTCTCTGACTGATAAGAGCAAAGTCCCTAATCTACAAGATAGAAACACTGGATCTGCTTGACTTTGCTAGCTGGTCATGCACATTACATTAGGAGACAGGGAGCCTGATGTTTCAAGTACTGCTCCCTCCTTTGGGCAATTTCTCTGTGTCTCCATTTTGTTTTCTGTTAGCAATTGCCCCTATTATAAATCACTTCCAAAATTTGGTATGAGAACCAGCCAACAGGCAACTTTCTTGTTTTTCAGGGAACACAGTGAGAAGTTCTTTTACTTGAAGACATCTTTAAAGCTGTAAGTGGTGAAGTGGTCATACCATTTTCTAAAATTAGTGATATATTCCAAGAAATAAGAGAACATACCTAGAAATAAGAGATAACCAAAACTGATGTATCTTAGTTCTGGACACTGAATGATTATTGGTGAGGAAGAAAAATCCTGAATCTGGTGGGGGGGGTGTGGGGGGGAAGGAGGGGAGGGCACGTTTCATGTCCCAGTCCCATGAAACATTTTTCAAGTTTCAAGACAGAGTATTCTGTGAAAGAGATAAGGATGTCTTTCTATTTGCAGCATATGAGAATCATAACAGTTTAGGACTAATCTACTCTGAAACACCAACATTGGTAACAGAAAGAAGAGTATAGCTTTAGTAGGAAGGGGTACAAGTGTCGATTTTGGTATTTGCATTACCAAATGGAACACTCAACCAGGACATAAAGTAAGCATAAGCTTGCAAAGACCCATTATTAAAGGAAAGGTCCCAGAAAGCTGTAGTTCTGGACCTATAATACTGTTGGAGGGAACAGTGCAAATGTCATTATAACATCCACACTTTGTTGTGGCCTGGGGATACTGTTCTAGGTATTGATCATCACTTCTATACCAGTGTATGGCACTTTGAATACTTTTTGAAGTATTTTATGTTCATTTTATTATAGATATTAAGTTAACAAAATATTCTCTTCCTTGCCATCATAACCAAATACCTCTGGATAAGATGCTTTAAAATCTCTCTTGATATTTAGCACAGACTCTAACTTTACGATGATTAGAACTCTTGATGGGTCTTCTCATTTAAAAAACCTTTCCAAAGGCAGTGAGAGTCTGTTCTTGAAAATACCAAATCTTTGCCTGAAGTCTCACTCCCTACCTTTAGTATTATACTTGGTAGTTGAACTTTTACCCTCCTATATTTTTCTGATCACTGTGGCCCTTCCCTTTCCACCATTCAGAAAACATTCAAGTGCTATTATGTATTTGGGCTATGAGATAATTTTATTTTTTACTCTACCATTAATTACAATTGACTTGATAGAGTCTGTGCATGGGCATATTATTGTTTTATTGGTCTCTGTTGTACTCCTGCCTCTTATTCTGCCATTGACTATTTCTATTGTTCTATGTCAACAGTTACGACATATATGCACTTGTCCTTCCATACAATTTTTCTTGGAATTCTGTTAGTACTTATATTACTCAAATAAAATCATGGCTTGTCTTCTCGACTAATGGAAGAGAGTCATACCAAGTAAAAACTCATACCATAAGTGTACAGTTTTCTCAGTTTTCACAAATAGAATACACATATGAACTAGCACCTAAAGTAAGAAGTAAGAAACAGAATGTTCACAGTACTTAAAAAAAATTAAGGGCAGAAACAAAATAAATTTACCTCTAATTATATCTTGTGTTTCATGATGGTTTTGTAAGTTTATAAATTTTTGATTTTTCATTTTGCAAAAGCACCAAATATATGTGTGTATGCATGTACACATTCCAGCGTGAAAGCTAGCCTGTAACTTAAAAATTTGATTTCATGCCCTCAGTCTCTTCTGACAATATATATTATATATTTAAATGCATAATGTTCAGAGGGAATTCAAATATTCCTTGTCATGTCTTTTTTCTTTACTAAATTCACATTCTTTTTATTAATAACTACCATTTTCTGTCAGTCAAAAAAAATAGTGCCATTTCAGTAAAGCAACTCAGTGCAGTAATTCAGTGAACCAAAACTTATTTGTCTGATTTTTATTGAATTTACTTAATTGCTGGAATGTCTTGCTATCATGTAGAAATGGCCTCTAAATTTATGAACCAATCTTTCTTTCTAATAGTTTCTATGTTGCATTCTGTGGTTGAAATGTGATGGTAATTATATAAAATCACTTTTTCGAAGGACAGTACACTTTCTAACCCATCATAGTGAGTGGTAAGTGTCCATTATTTATTAACAAGTTTCTATAATTAATTGTTTGATCCAGGTATATGGCTTAAAGTTCCGACCAACAAATTGAATTTCAATTTGAAAATATTTTCATACTGATTAGGAAACATTTTCTAATAAAGTTCTAACTAATAAACCCCCAACTAGGTTCTGGATTATGATTTTTCATTAAATGAAAGTCTAATAAATATGTGACAAAGTATGAATCTATAAATTGCTGCTAGTTAGCATAGCTCCGGGCACACTGGGACATTGATTAAATATTACTTGGTGATTTCAAGCTGGTATAAGAGGGACTTGTATAACATATAACTCAGTAATTGTGACTACAGTACTTTTATATGGAATACACTATTTGTCATATAAAAATAATCAGCATTATTATACATTATAATACAACGATGATGGGATATTTCATATTTTCCAGCCCATTTTCTATCATCGTTATTATGCCATTTTACAGATGAAGAAACAAGCTCAGTAAGAAATTATAATTTCAGGACCCATGCTCTGTCCACATTATAATAAGTGGGGAGGTTTCATTTTAATTAGACATATCTACTATTACTTCCATTGTAGCACAGCTAAATGACAGATACTTAAACTGCAAAGCTCTGCAGAATGGAGGGAAGAAGAAAACAATCCCTAGCTTAAGGCATTGAATTAGCCTATTTCCACCTGAATTATGCCTTTTACTAAATGTGAGTTGAAAATAAAATGTTACAATTAAATAAATTCTAGATTGTTCATCACTTCCAGGAAAATGTAGAAACTATCTCCACATAAAATTGGCCTTGGATTCATTCCTCTGTAATTTCTTTGTGTGTGTGCCCAATAGAAAAAGACTTTAATTTTTACAACTAGAATTAATTTAACTTGTTTAGTTCACTCTGTCAAACAACATTTTTTCCCACTAGCTTTGTTTGATGCTCTTTCAAACATATAAAGTTCTTTCAACTATCAAGTATTCAGTTCTTTCAACTAACAAAGTTAGTTAGGGGTAACGAAGAACTTCAGTGTCTTATGGAAGTATTTACATTTTAATTTTATTACATAAAGCACACCTCTTAAATATATTTGGTATTTTGCTCAATTATGTGCTATACTGCCAAAAACAACACAGTCAAGAAATAACAGTTTACAAAAGTTATGTAAAATGAATATACAAGTAACCTATGTATATAAAATTAGGTATTTGAAATAGAAAAGTGATTGTCTTTATAGATTTATAGGAAACAGGTAAGTCATAAAATAGTAAAACATAAATGTGATAAATAAAATTTTAGGTCTCAGTGAAGACAATTACTAAATTACAAAGAAGAAACAAAAATAAATTTGAGTAAGAGAGCCATACACATTTTGAAAGGGTCAAGAAACTCATTTTTATTTCTCCCTTTAGTGTATGGGTTCATTTCAAATCAAGCACCAGTGATTTTGAAGCTATCCAAAGTAAAAAAAAAAGTGAGACTAAGCATAACCAAGATTATGTTCAAAAGAATCAGATAATGGAGAAGTAAGCATAAAATAAGATACTTTAAATTTTAATAGTCGAGTGCACAAAACATTTCTTGGTCTGTATATGATCTTATGTATGGTGAAGGAGGCATTTCATAAAAAAGAACAAGAATTCAATACTAGCAGCTCAAGAGAATATCTGGAGGAAAATCCATTCAGAGCATAATTTCTTAGTAATAATTTCAGATTAATTAGTAACATGTAAAAGGAATTAAATTTTTCTTTTAAAGATAACGATTTCTTAAAAGAAATCGTATTTAAAAATATCTGACATTTCAGGTATTACGTGTGAAATCAATGAAAGTGATTGCTATTTTTTTCTTATAACATTTAACATACTTCCATCATCAAGAGCCCAAGAAAACTGGAAGTTGATGCTCAGCGCATCATTTTGTTTCTTTTGTTTTGCCTTTGATTCCTGCTAAGTTAACTAGAAAGAAGGAAAGTCTAATAGAACCTGCTGGTGTTTCCCCCAATACACCTACCTTTTCTGTTTTCTCAGAAGACTGATTTCTGAGGAAAATCACGCTGGGTAATGACACTGAGACCAGGATTTCTAGACAGAATGCATGAATATTTCTCACTGAGATGAGGCGATCACACGTATGGAGGAGAGACTTGTCTCATTATGACAGACGTAATGAGAGGAAGGGCAGGCCACAAGATATTTCCAATGCATCATCTATTTGGAATATCCTGGGAAATGTAGTGATATTATCTCCCTGGTGACTATTTCCTTTTCTACCCTGCCATTTCGTCTGCCACTAGATTCAAAACCAAATTTCAGGAGTTAAAAGTGGAATTTTAGATATTCAAAAATTTAAGAGCTTTCTTTACTTCAAAACAGGATGAACACAAAAGCACTGTATAGAATAAAGAAGATATTCATTACTTTAGCAAGTTTATTTTATTATTGCTATGCTTTACATATTAGATTCAAATTTTTCTTTACAGTTTTGTGAATTTAAAGCAAAATGATAAAGCAAACAAAGAAAATAGATTTTTATATTTTCAATGGACCTGTGAATATCTGTTCAGTTCTTTTCCAATTGATGCAGTTAGTATTCAAGGCTTGCAATAGTATAATGTTTCTCAAACTAAACCATGCCTCAAAATTACCCGGTAAGCAAGTAAAAACAGAGATCGTTGGCCCTCCCTGGTGGCGCAGTGGGTTAAAGCACAGCACTAAGAAGCTTAAGCCACTTCTGCATGAGTTCGATCCCCGCCTGCCCCGGAGGTGACCCACATGGCGCGACAGACCTCTCCTGACCGGCCCGCTGCTCTCCTCAGCAGTGTACTTCGTCAATCTGCCTGTTCTGCTCCCCACTGTGGCTCTGGTGAATCCTCTCACCCTCCGCATCTCTGGCCTGTACCCCAGTTCTGTATGAATAAATAAATCTATAAAAAAAAAAACAAAAAAACAAACAAATAAACAAAAAAAAGATTGTTGAGACACATACCAGGAATTTCTGATTAAGGTGGGAGGGTTCCTTGGCATCTTTGCAACTCTAATAGGAATGTCAATATTAATGTGGTCAAACATCACTTTTTCATCTTCCAGTTTATTGAGGGATACCTGAGAAATTTACTGAACGTTAATATGTACAATTGATGATTTATTAGACATACATGTATGCATGTACAAAGATCTTTTCCGTGTTTCTTCTGATACAATCTCTGCTGATCCCGACCTATTATATGTACTTGCAACAGTTCCCAGTTGGTGCAGATGCTGCTAACATAGAGATTACACTTTGAAAGATTGAAAGAGAAATTGCTCTAGAAGCAGATAGTGGTAGGTTAAAAATCCTAATCCCCATTGGTACAGTGAGGTAATCATTCTACTTGATATCAAATTTACTTAAGATCATTTTCATACTTGTGAAAAGCATTACATAATACCTGTAATGAAGGATGTAGGTATGTCATGATACTTAAAGTTAGGCTAACACATATTTAAAACACATAGTACAGTGTTTGAAAAATGATAGCCTATGTCATAAATTTGATTTCCCCTTTCCTTTATTAAGTTGCAATATTGGTATTATATCTTATACATATATATTTTTTAAAGATTTATTTATTTATATATACAGAACTGGGGTACAGGCCAGAGGTGCAGGGGTGGTGAGAAGGATTTACCAGAGACAGAATGGGGAGCAGAACAGGCTGACTGAAGTACACTGCTGAGGGGAGCAGCAGGCGGGTCAGGAGAGGTCTGCCGTGCCATGTGGGTCACCTCCGGGGCAGGCGGGGATCAAACTCATGCTGAAGTGGCTTTAGCTTCTTAGTGCTGTGCTTTAACCCACTGCACCACCAGGGAGGGCCCCATGTCTTATATTTTAATGAGGATTTCCTTTCTCTTCCATGATACTATTTTCCTCAATTTCTGGTTTTCAAAATAATCTTAAGAAGCCAAATAACTTTATGTGTTTCAAAGTTGTTTGTCAATACTGTATTTTATTCAGGATGTCAAGTTTTGACATAGTTGTTAAATCTGAAGTTTATGTACAGCATTGCATCATTTACAGACTATTTCCTCCAATTTCATCAATACCCATGAGATTTTTAAATGATTTTCTTTCCAATATTCTAGCCCTCATTTTAAAATTGGTTAGATTATACATAAGAAAAAAAATTTAAAGCAATAGCTTTGCATTTTTATAAATTAATATGAATAGATTTATTGTAGACACAGAGGAGGGTTTTCTCTGGAGATTTCCAAAATCCTCTTTACTTTAAATTTATACTTATATTTTTCTTAAATTATTTTTATTTAATCATTGACCAATTTATTTGAAGAGAGAAACACATTAACAAAAGAAAATGAGTTTTTACTCACTTTTAAGTTTATGTCATTGATGTTTTTCTCTTCTCTTCTGTGCAAGTTGAGATAATAGGGAACCCAGAGAGAGACAATTTATTTGCTGGATAAGGGCCATTTTTATTGGCAAACTGGAGAAAGTCAGTTTCATTAGGGAATTGTAAAAATAGGGATGACCTTGTGTGGCAACAAAAGAGGAGGTCCCTTACTTTTCTTCCCAAAGGAACATCAACAGTTGACCAGATGGACAGGAAGGACACTGCACTGAGAGTCCCCAGCTCAGGGTGAGAGTATAGCACTCCTGCAGCTCAGGAGAGCAGTGATGCAGCAGAGACACAGAAAAGACTAGTGTATGTGTATGTGTATGTTTATGTGTATGTGTGTGTATGTATGTGTATGAGTATGTGTGTGTATGAGTATGTGTATGTGTGTGTGTATGGATATCAAGTCGTCATGTTGTGCATGCTACACCATTTGATTCATTTGTCAAGTATACCTTAGCAAAACTGGAGAATAAAAGTTATCCTTTGACTGTGTTAATTTTGAGATACCTACTAGTGTTCCAAACAAAAATGTTAAGTATGCCATTGGTTATTGATTTGGAATTATAGTTCATGCAGACAATCAACATAAGGGGAAATAAGTTCCAAGGATACAACAACACTGCAGCTACAGCATGGGAAGAGAAATGGAATGTATTATGAAATATTAGTGCTCTTGTCAGAGATTAAATAAAGCATACAATTCATAGGAATAGTAAGAGTCAAACCCTAAATCTCCAGAGATTGGTTGAAGGGTTGTCAGAAAGAATCATTTATCAATGAGATACGATGTGGGTTATCACAATACCCCTTAAATGTCAGTAATGTCAACAATACATAATAATGAGATTGTCATAAGACAGCAAGAAGTAATTCGCGCTAAACTTAACTTTAGCTTGACATTTGTTTATAAATGTAATAAACATGTGTTGTAGGTAAACATTTTAATTAAAAATGATTTTAAAAAATTACCTGTGGAAAATAAACTGTTACTGTTTTCAGTGTACAGGATAAAGTAATTAAATTGGTAAATGTAGGAGGCTGCAATACATAAAAGGACTCCACTGGGCAGTAGCAGCCAAAACTATATATCATCTAGCTGCCTCTGTAGCAATGCACTGAATTCTTCCCATAAACTTGTTGTTTGGCAACTACTATGCACTGGTATCTGCAGGCCAACTATTACTGAATTTTAGAAGTACCAGTCATTACCCAGGTGGTGATAGAGTTTCCTTGTTTCACTCCCAAGAGGGACATTTAGTAGTTAACTAGAGAATCACTAAGACTCCCAAGTCTTGGGGTGAGACTGAAATACCACTTGGATATCAGAGACCAGCATATACTGGACCAGGGAAGACACAGAATATTCATGCTTCACTGAACAAGAGGTGGTGAATAGAATAACTAGAGGCTGTGTTTTGGGGAAAAAGGAACACAGATAGGAGGTCTGTCAGCTCAGCCAGGGACCCTGGGAGGTATAAGAACAAGAAAATGTTCAGGCACACACCATGATCTGGGAGGAACCTACACAGAGGAGCTCGGACCCTCACATAGCCCAGAGAAGGAGGATTTCAGTATGCCATCAACACAAGCCAGCTCGCTTACCCCCTCTAACATTAACATTAGTGGTAAGACTTTACCACATCCCTCATTATCTTTACTGACTCATTAAGTGACATCCCCTCCTCCCAAAATACCAAAAAGGTCTTTGCACCTAGAGAATCCAGCAAAGGGTAAGAGAATATAACATAAAAACAACAAATCAGTTCAAATAAAACCACCTGTACCAACTGCTACAGATATTATAGAAATAGAGAAATCTAAAATGATAATTGGCAGATTAAAAAAAAAAAAAACAACACATGGTGACTTAAGAGATCAAAGAATATGGCACTACAGGGAGAGAACAACATCCCAAAATCCAACCACAAAAAATGTGGGGATTAGATCTGCCTATCAGATAGAAAGCTCAAAATTGCTATAAGTACAAATGGATAGATGAAAACTCAAATAGGCAAATCAATATGATACAATATAACTCAGAAAAAACTGATCAAAAGAGCTACAATGAAACTCAGGACAAAATTGAGTTCAGAAATAAAATTAACAAATAGAATGTTAATGTTAACACTATCAAGAAGAAAATAACAAAGATTTATGATGTAAAGAGTTCAAGAAGAAAATAACAAAGATTTATGATGTAAATAAGATTAATAAAGTCAGGGAAAGTTATGGAAGGAAAAAAGACCAAATGGGGAATCAAGTCACTGACCTCAATGATAGTAATGCCCAAAAGATTCAGGTGGAAAAGAGAGAAAAGACAACAAACAGTTAAGGGTTGGAGAGGATATATAGAGAAGAATAGGAGGAACACAAATTGGCCCAGTCAATATGGGGAACAGTTTGGAGATTACCCAAAAGATTAAAAATAGAATTGCATATGATCCGGTTATCCCACTGCTGAGTGTTAACATCTCCCAAATTAGTAAATATTGCCTATTCAAAGAGATACATGCATGCTCATGTTCATTGCAACATTTTTTACGAAGGCCAAAAAATAGAAAACAGCCTAAAACCATTCAACTTAAAAAAATAAAGAAGATGCAGTATTTATACAGAATGGAATATATTCAGCTGTAAACAAATGATGAAATTCTGCCATTTGCAATACCATGGCATGTCTTAGAGGGAATTATGCTTAGTGAAATAAGCCAGTGTAAGAAAAACACCAAGTGATTTCACTCATATGAGGTATATAAAGAAAACTCAGATGAACTAAATAAAAGAAAAATAAACTTGACTATAAGATCAGTTAGTTTTTACCAAAAGGAAAGGGGTGGTAAATGGGGAGGAAGTGGGCAATGTTAAGGTGACGTATAGAACTGAACTTTTAGTGGTGACCTTAATGTTATACACAAATTTTACTTTTCATGTTACTTCAACAGAAAATTATTCAGAGAAAAATGTTATTTATTTAAAATTAAATTCAATCATACATGTTCGTGGATTTGGCTTTGATATATTCCTAAATTGATTCAGTGAATTCATTCTTTTTCTTAAGCCACATTCCTATTGCATCCTTTAGAATACCAAGTTCAGGTTTATGATGAAGTGTAAATCTAGAAAGAAATACAAATATAGATTCCTAAATTTTTATCATTTTATCAATTTTTTTTGCATAATACTCAACTTATTTTATGAAATCTTTAAATGATATCTTTGGGACTTTGTATAGCATTCAACTTAGACCTCACTGAAATGAAAATTTTTCATCTGAATATTTTAACATCTTGTATAAAGTCTTGTTAAATTATTTTATCAAAATAGTAAGTACATTTCATGATACATTAATATATGATGCTTTTTAAAAAATCATGAATAGGCAGAAGATTTAATATATCACAAACACTTAATGGCTACTGTCATTTATTGTACAAAATTCCTCACTCAAATTTTCTTATTTTGATAAATTAACTTGGTGTTTATGTGTTGTTCAGTAACTTGCTGAATATGCTTTTCAATGCTTTATATAGCTGAGACTGTTTACCAGTGTACCTTGTATAGACAGGTTAAATTGGTTCTGTTAAAGTAAATAAATATATTTTAAAATATCTTTCACTTTTTAGCTCTATAGAAAAAGAAATATCTTTTGGTTTTCAGAGATGTCATGGATATTTCAAAATACAGACCTATTTCTCTGTAGATATTCTAATTTTTCTTCCTGAATTATTATAAAAGCATGTTATTTTGAAGATGTATTATATGCATTTCAAGTATTACAATAATAAGTATTCACATAACATATACTTATCTCTATATAATGCCTTTAAATAAACAAGTATGTCTAAGTATAGCTATGTTTAAATTAACTTTGCCATATACTTATTTATGGATGCTCATCTTTTTGAGCAATGTTATACTGCATTGCTTTAGCGTACACTAGAGTCTGTGAGCCTCAGGTTTAATCCTGTTTCTTCTACAGAGCAACTGTGATCTAAGGCAGTTGATGTCTAAATGTTTTTGTTTTCTGGTCTTAAAATGGGCATGATAATCATAGCCCTCAACTGTAGGTTGTTGTAAGGATTAACTGCACTAATATGTTTAGTGCAACAGGATTATGACAGGCAGTATATAAGCCATCAGCATGAAGTCAGCATAAATCCTACTTCTTTGACTTATGAACTTTTTCTTATATATATTTTTTAAATTATTTATTTATTTATGCATATAAGAACTGGGGTACAGGCCAGAGGTGCGGTGGGTGGGGTGGTGGTGAGAGGATTCCTCAGAATGGGAACAAAACAGATTGACTGAAACACCGTGCTGAGCAGAGCAGCATATGAGACAGGAGAGGCCTGCATACTCTTACTGTGAGTCACCAACTCTCTGGCCCTGGGAAGAGAACTGCTGCAGTGGCTGTGTATAGCTTCAACATGTTGTGCCACACTTACTTCTTTAAGAAATGCCCTCACATTTGAAATTTTCTGATTTGGATTTTCGCAGTGTTTTGTAGATTTCTGTTTAGTACTTTGACCTTAATGTGGTATTTTTGCTTTTCATTTTGATACTCTTTTTCACCTTTCAGATTTTCCTCCCCCATGACCACATATTTTTATTTCAAGTAATAGTATTATCTGAAATTTTATTCATTATATGAATTAATTTTAATCTATTTTTTAAAAGTTTACAATAAATATTTCTAGATGTCACAGTAGAAACTGGTGAATGACACCAGTTGCCAGAAATGTCAATGAATTTTGATCAAGATGTATGCATCGAAAACTTACAGGATGAGGTGAGTCATTAAATGTAGGGGAAAAAATTAGATTTTATTGAAAACAAATTAAAAGGGATCTCTGCATTCTCAGCCAAAATGTAGAACAGTAAGTGACTGAAATGCTGATGAAATATGAAACAGTGGAAGTATTAAAAATTTCCTAATATGAAAACTGAGACAATTCAGCTAGGGAGGGGAAACCAAATCGTGGGAAAGGCTGCAGCTCAGAACAAGAGACCTGAGGATACACCGCAGACCTGTTGCTGACCTTTGCCCCAGCAGCCC
>NW_004567107.1:21607675-21651598 GCF_000260355.1 Condylura cristata
AATAAATCTTTAAAAAATAATAAAAAATAAAGTTTCTTAAAAAAAAATTCCTAATATGGAATGTCAGATTTGACTGATTAAATAAACAAATGTTACCATAATTATTTCAAATTAATTTAATTGATCTCCAAGTTAACTAACAATCATCAGTCTTCACTTTTAAAAGTTTAGGGTTTTATTTCCTTTGGGGATAGGTATCTGTAAGAAGTGGACACATCTGAAACAGAGCTGATATGTGTGGGCCTGTGTCTCAACAAGGAGGAGAGACAGAAAAAGAAATCATTAGAAAGGGCAGGGAGGACTGAAATCAGTAAGTAAGGAATGGTCTCAATTTACCACAAATGATACTTCCATATATTGTGTGCGTAAAAATGTCTTTTTCCCATCTTTACCTTCTCAGTCTGATTAGTGGATATTTCTCTAAGGTACTGGCAGATGACGAATCAATATACTCACTTTCTAAATATTGCAGTTGTGTTTTCATCTATTGATTTTGTGAGTGATTCAATAGGAAAATGGGAAAAGATAACAACTAGAGAAACCCCATTGCAACCTGATTCTGCCATAATTCTTAATAAATCAGAAACATTTCTTTACCCTACAGAAAATTAACTTGTTGAAATATTTACTTCTATGTTCTTTTAAGTGCAATGACAATGTGGTAATAATCTATCAACCCTCTCATTTATCCTTAGTAAATATTTAACCCTATACTCAACTTGTATACTATATCACATACTACAGAACATGAGAGGTGGGCCAATGAAGTTTTCTCCTAACTTTCTTAATTTAAACATCTGTTCATTTGATTTTCATTATGTTTCTCCATGGAAAAGTTATCTTAAAGGATTTTTTTCTCAATAAAATGTTACAAAAGAAGTAATTAAGTCTATGAATTAATCACACCATTATGTTAGGTAGTTAGGCATAGTATCATTTCTTTGATGTGAACCACTATTGTGAATAATCTATCTTATCTGTCATTGCAATGAATTTTATTAAAAATTAAAAGTCTCCAAACTATAATAAAGCTAAAGATCAAGGGCAAGTCTAATAATAGTTTATTCACATTGCAGCTGTGCTTTGGCCTTTAAATATTTTACCTGCATTCTAGTATGCCATTTTAAGAATATAGATCCTATTTTAGACTCAAATCTCTGTAGAGAAATAACTCAAAAATAATAGTTTATGTTTAATCATTTTGTTATGAAATATTTAACAGAAGATATTTTCTGAATGACTACAGTGATATATTTAGCAGCATGATAAGAAGTGACACTATAAAAATACTGAACAGCATTTTCATAATCATAAAACATCACAAAATTGTATTAAGTCTTTAATAAGAGTCTAGGGATATCTATCCTGGTGTGATAGCATGAGACAACACAAGATTAATTCAAGACTCTGACTTGAAGGAAGAGTGTGCCCCAGAGAATATTCTTTGAATTTAGAGCATGCCTTTTCATGGGGTGATCCCTAGAGAAACCTAAAAAAAAATGATATAATGACTTCTGGCACTGTTTCACATGTCTTTTCAAATATAAGTTAATTCTTTGTAAATCACAATGTATAAGGGACAAGAGATTTCATTAATTCAAACAACACAATGCAATTTGTTGAGCTGCTCCTCAGAGACATAAAGAAAGCACAACCTCCAGTTTAAGGAGATTCAAAACTAGATGAGAAGAAACACAAATAAGGGAACATTTTCAATAGAATAAATAAGGACAAGTAATAAAAACTGCAAAAAATTCACAATTAAATTTACTATTAAAACATAGTAGTCATAGTAGTCATTGACTGTTTTTTTCTGTTGTTGGGGTTGGGGCGGGGGGCGGGGTGTGTGGCCAGGAACTGGAAGTGGCAGTCCTCATATCTCAATAAACACTATATAGCTAATATTACTATTAATAAATCATAAAGAGGAAAATAGAGTTTCAGCAAGTTTTAGGAATTTGCCCATATGTCTGAGGTAGCAAAGTGATGGAGCAGAGCATCAATCAAATGTTATTACTGAGGTGCTCATAAATCTTTTATATTTTTCTACACCTTCCTTTGATAGGCAGTGGGAGCACCTGCCTGGTCAGAGGTCAAAAATAATTTCTGGAGAAGACATTAAATGATGGAGTTCTAAAAAATGAGCAACCTGCTACACTGGGAATAGGCATAAATAGATAGGTTTTCTAGACTGAAACTTTGGGTACGGGAAGAAGCAGAATGCAGGATATATGGACAAGGAAAGAAACGAGCACAGGAGGATAAAATGATGTGTGGAGTAGGCCACTGGTAGAAAATTCAGATATTTATAAAGTAAAGAATCTATATGTTAAAAATTTTCATTTTTCCCTCAAATGATACAGATTAAAATTACGAAGAGAATATAGGAATGGGGATTAGAAATGATGATTTTTTAAGTTGGAATAATTAAGAAGCAAGAGTATCAAAATTTTCAGCTAAGTGGTGGAACAATCAGTTTATGAACAAAAGTGAATAGAAAAATGAAAATGGAATGAAGAATTTGCTTTGAGGTTGTTTCCAGGATTTGAATAGTAAAGTGGAAATCAGACCTAGCTTTGAATTCATCATCTATTAGAGTTGGCAAATCTTGAGTAAGTACTTGGATTTAAGTGATGGGTGAACAGATGGGTAAGAAGGCAAAAAGGAATATGGCTTGAGAAATAATATAAATCAAGAATTCATGGTGAAAAAGGAAATAAACAATAACTTCGATAAAGTTAAATTTATTTGGCCCTCTATTCTTAAAGAACATTTCTCCCATATTTCTAAATTTTATTGTTAACATTGCTTTTTATGAAGTTACCATGACAACAGTGGTTGAAATCACTTTCCTTTGTAAAAAAATATCTTAATTGGCAGAGTAAAAGGTAGCACCTGTGTGCCAGTATTTCCACTCTCTCTCTCGTTTTTTTTTTTTTTTTGATCTAGGAATGCTAAAGTCTAAGGCTCTTGAGCTAATGTAAATTATCAAAAAATTTTAAAAGTGGATTGAGACAGCTCCTAATTGTCCAGTATTACCTTACATGAGATGTGAGTCTTCCTAGCCTTTGTTTTTGCACGTAAGATCAGTTTACAAAAGATTATTTGGGCCCTCCCTGATGGCACAGCAGGTTGAAGCACAGCATTAAGAATCGAAAGCCACTTGCACATTAGTTCCATCCTTGCCTGCCCCGGAGGTGACCACATGGTGCGGCAGACCTCTCCTAACCCGCCCACTGCTCCCCTCAGCAGTGTGCTTCATCGATCTGCCTGTTCTGCTCCCCACTCTGTCTCTGGTGAATCCTCTCACTGCCCCTGCACCTCTGGCCTGTACACCAGTTCTGTATGCACAAACAAATAAATCTTTAAAAAAAAAAGTTACAAAAGATTATTTGATCAAAAAATAAAATTCTGAAGAAGGGCATCTTCTTTGAAATTACAGTTTGGATAGTTGTTGCTATTCCTGCCTTTCTTGGGACTTCAAACAAACCTGACCCAAATGGGTATCAGATAATGAGACTGTTAGTGTGGAGAGGTCTTCAATTAAAAGTTTATGAGCAGGAAAAAGCAGATGTTATCTAATAACACCTGCTCAAGGAACAGTCTGAGGAAAACCTGCAGCCTGTGTGTGGCACCTGCTGAAAGTAGCATTTGGGGGAGCCACCTTTACATTCAGATGCACACTGCCCTATATGACAGGCTAACATATCTAAATGTTACTTAAGATCAACAATGCTACATTTTGTACAGATCCAATCTTTTTTGGAGAAAATTAGCACATTTCTTATATGTTCATTTTCTAACCAAGCACATATGCTTGTCACTAGTTAGTAAAAATGGTTAATGATTTAATAAGTTAAATGTTTTATTGTGTCATGTTTATCTACATAATTTGTATGCAAAAACCTGCCCAACTCAGCTCCCAGAATGTAATGCTTTTGCTCTAACCTCACTGCAGTAGCAGTGAAGTTAGAGTCACATCATTTCCTATTTACAGTTCCAGACCTGTCCTTGATATAGTCTCAGGAAACCCTGAGGGCTAACCATGACTGAAGAGGAAGGAGTCTAGCTATTTCTGTAGTCCAAGGGCACTGATTATAGCAGAGGGACAAAAGTAGCTAAAAAATGACCATGAGTGAATCATGGTTTCTGGTGCTGTCTTCTTTTCAAAAGCAACAAAGCAAAACAAAATGCTGAAAATTAACATTGTGACATTTAGCTTTAAGTAGAATGGTGGTTAGTTCACTTTATTTCCTTAATCCTTCATACTGTACCCTCTGATAGCTTAACTGCTCTCATCTTTTGACTCAGGGTCTCAGCTTTAGCAAGGTTTGTCTCTGACGACACTTCATTTTCTCCATCCTTCCAAGCAAATTTTAATTAGCCCGTCACTTCAGCTCAGTTCTCATTATGGCAAAGTTTGTGAGTAATAGTAACTATTTCCAAAAGCACAACTTCGTTGCATCATGAAATTTAATCTCATGAATATGTTGTTTCAAGCTCGGCTTTACATATCTACTAGGAAAAAGCCTCAGCTCTTTCTGGAATCATGTTCCAGTCATTCAGTCCATAGCAGCCCAGAGAGCCATATTGCTAAAACTTTTCCTGGGTCAGCTACATGCATGTTAATTTGCTATGTCCCGGGAGATAATTTGTTGATTTGTCACAGCTATCTTGTTTGTGACCATCTGCCACCTTAGTAGCACATTAGTAGAATTAATTTCATGTCAGGGCTGTGTATCTGCTTGAGAAGCTTTTCTAGGAGGGAGGATCCTAACTATCTTCACTCCTCTAAAGCTTTAAGCATAATGAATTTGAATTATGACAAGATGATCAACTCCCACATTCCAGCTCTTAGTTTGGGTCTGTCCTAATGGGTTCTTCTGTTTTGGGTTGTGCCCTAAGATCAGGCAATGCTACCACCTTCTTTTCCTTTCCTATTAACAGGAAGAACGAAGTCAGTGAAGATTCCCACGCATCTCCTATGCCAAAAGGAGCTTTGTAGCAGAATTTTACTATAAATAGTTCCATTATTATTTTCTCTAATCAAGATGAGTTCTTTCTTTTCTGCAAAGAGCTGCTTTGCTCTTTGCAAAAGCTTGTCACAGCAAAGAACATTTTTCTTTTTTTCTGTTGTTTGATAGGTGTACACCACAGGTGTTCCCCATTGTATTCAATATTCATTTGATTGCAACTCAGCATTTAGGTGCATACTCTAAAGCATTTGCTATTTTAATGTTGTAAATAGCTTTCAAAATCTGGAGATTCTGTAACAGTCTTTTCATTGCTCTATATCATAGTCCTGTTAGGATTAAAACATATCCGTGACATGGTCTAGCCATAATTTTCTGGCAATGTGGTTGCTAAGAGGACCCCATCCATTTAGGATGGCTTCAGTCTCTACTTGGAGCTTCAACTCATTTCATTGTTTATCAACAATAGAAATCTGTGTTCCAGGGATTATTTATCAGTAAATAAAATAAATATATGTCTTTAAACATGAGTCTAAAATTTTTTTTCCCTTTCATACAAGAACCTCTTAAAAAAAAGATTTATTTATTTATGCTTATAAGAAATTGTATATAATCCAGAGGTGTGGGGGTGAGAGGATTCACCAGAGACAGAGTGGGGAGCAAAACAGGCAGGTCTACTGAAATGCACAGTTGAGGGGAGCAACAGGTGAAGCAGGAGAGGTCTGCTGTGCCACGTGGGTCAGCTCCCTGGATGCCTGGGGATCAAACTAGTGCTGCAGTGGCTGGATAACTTGATAGGACTGTGTCTTTAACCCATGCAGCACCAGAGAGGCCTAAGAACTTTGATTTTAAAAGGGAGTTTGTGTCATACATAATGTCTTCATGCCATCTTCCTGGGTGTTTTTTCACTTATTGTATTTAGGGAAGTTTTTTTAGCTAATTACACCCAGTAACCTTGAGTACTGCTAGACCCTTACTTGGAACTTTTAATCAAGTACACCCAAGATAAGAGCCTTACAATTTAACTAAGAAAAGCTTCTAAAATCTTCTGTAGTGTTAAAGGTGTTATTTTACAAACTAACATAATAAATATTGTATACATTAAGTTTTCCCTCACCTTTCATCCAGCAATTTATTAGTCATTAATGAGTTTAAAACATTTTATCAAATGTTAGGTATAATTTAGTCTTGGCTGTGAATTTGGCTTAGCACTGGAATTCAAACCAATCCTCAACAGATCCCATTTGCAGCCAACATGTTAGCAGGGTTCACTGAGTCCTTCAGGATTCCAATTAAATTGGAAGTTTCTGTTTCTACTTAGAATGAATTTATAAAATTGCAGCAGAATATGGTGCCACTCTTTATAAAACTGGTTAGGAGAAACTACAAAAGCAGTTAAAAATTTCATCAGAGAAGTCACAAAGAAACCTACTAAGCTAAAATTCAGAAAGTGGCCATTTTTTTTTTAAGAAAAATAAATAAATAAATAAAAGACAGCACATTTATCATTGGTGATGAGATTGCAGGAGGAGCATGCTACCTGGTTGAGATTAGAAGGGATGGACTTTCTAAAAGGCTGGATGTGCTCCATCTCTCGGAGAAGACACATGAGAATCCACACACACTCACAATTCTTTCTGGTGAAAAACACACATATCAAAAAGAGGAGGCAGGAGAACTGCTTTATTTTTATGGCTCATGTATCCCTGATGGACTGAAGGATTTATTTATTTCTTCAGATTCTTCCCACTTTTAAATTGAGCACCAAAATTACAAAGTGATGAGACACTGAAGGTTAAAGTAAATAATTATTGTGTTCAAAATCAGTATGCTTCTTTTATTACTAATGAGGAATGGGCTATTCAGTATGGTTTGTCTTGAGCTATGACTAGATTTGTGGTAGCCTTAATTAAATTCAATTTACTATACACTGCAGATTATTTGATGATGGAATCAGAATCTCTTCCTTAGTAGAGGTGCAGCACTGGATGCCTTGAGGGCTTTTATTTATCTTAACTTTCCTTCCACCTTCAATAGATTCTTGCACCAGAGGGTTATCTCTCTGTTGCCTTGACTCCCCCTGCTACCTCTGTAAGGTATACCCACTGTAAGATATAGAATGCCTAGAATATATGCTTAGACAAGAAATTAACAAATGTCAGTAGAAGAGGAGCAGGCAAGAGGCAGATAGAATGTGAAAATATATTTTTGTATATTTATTTGGAAATAAGGTGTGTTATATATGTACATATGTGTGAATATATATATGTATATACACAAACAAATATGTGTAAGTACAAGATATGTAATATATATCTTTATCTGCTGAAAAGGTCTAGCAGCAATTAGTACTAAGAACACAGTACTAATTTTAGTTCTGAGGACACAGAAGTCCTGGAAGAGATTTCATTTGGAAGAATTTGTCCATTGAAATGCACTTTATAACAATGATAATATATTCAGAAGTTTTTGGTGGATGCTATGGCTGGAGGATGGATTTGATGAGGAAAGGCTATTGACATGGGCTTACAGTATTTCCCACAAAGTATTTAACTAAGAAGCAATCATAATAATGTTGTGGTAGAGAAGCCCAGTTGGCAACTTGGCCAGGAGATCATGGATAACAAGACCTGACAAATGGGCCAGCAGGTTGAATAGGTTGTGCCTTTTTGAGCTGATGCCCTGAAAAGAAGAAACCATGTCCATGGTGTCCCAGCCAAGTTTCATGAGAAACTTCAGAAAGACTCTGGATGATAGTCATTTTACAGAATGAAATGCTTATGTTCTTTAAAAATGTCCCCCGAGAAACCCCCGAGGAACTGTTCACTATGGAAGAAGACTGAGGAAACAAGAAATTTAATTCCATGCATGGTCCTGGACCAGAAAGGAAAAGGAAACATATCTGACAATTGGTTTCTCTGAATTGATTTCTGTGATCTGGGTGGCAATATGCAATTGGAACTGATTTCTTGATTGGGAGGATGTCGAGATGTTATGTATGAGTGCCTTATTTGGAGAAACTCTATTGTTACACATTCAAATATATTTTGGACAACACGTCAAGTGCTTGCTAATGGATATGGGGAGAGGGAGGAAGAGAGAAAGAAAGGGAGAGAGATACAGAGGCATAATGAGAACAAATTAGAAAAAGTGGGCTTACAGGAAAATCTGTAGTTCTTGAAACTTCTCTGGAAGTTTAAAATTAATTCAAACTAGATTATAAAATAATTAAATACAATTACTGCACAATTAAGGGTATCTTCCATGATTTTTGAATTGCTATTAAATTTGTTAGAATAAAGCACTTACAAGGTAGGATAGATAAACCAAGCTATGATATGTGACAAAATCAAACAATTAAATACGATAAAATATATTAGTGAATATTGCTCTCCACTGTGCAGATTATTGTAAAATAAATTTAGATAAACACATACATATATTTAAAATGTAAAAATCTCTCTAGCCTTTGGACTTTTGATTAAAAATTATATTTTAAAATAGTTGTTACTAGAATTAAAGAACTCACATTTAAAAATTAGAAGGCATGACTTGGAGTTTATTCCTGACAGTAGAATTGAAGACAAAATGTTCCAGTGACTTAGCATTGATTTTATATTTTGCTTCCACATGCATTATTTTACTTGTAAATTGGCCCACCACTTCAAAGTAGATAAACCATCATATTCTCAGTGTCAGAAGATAGAAGAAAATTAATGAACTCTGCCAAACAATCCTATTTGCTACGTAATGCTAATTAGCAATAGACAGATAGTTCTCCCCATCAAATTCATCAGAGGAGAGCTTTTATAACAAACCACCATCTTTATTTTTATTTAATTATGAAAGTTATTAAGAACTTGGGAATGGAGTTCTAAAACAATGTGTTCAATAAGGAAAAGATTTTGGAAAAAAATAGGAAAGGTAAAGTATTATAGATTGATTGAAAAAAATAAGAAACAGAATCTGAGAGTGGTCTAGTATATGAAATGAATGAGATTAAACTTAATCCTGGATTTGTGTATTGGTGAAACATGAAATTCATTGACAATCATTTTTTCTAAAGAAATGTAACAGAAAGTTCATTATTAAAAAATGACAAAAATAGGCCCTCTCTGGTGGCGCAGCGGGTCAAAGCACCGCACTAAAAGTTTAAGCCATAACCGCATGAGATAGATCCCGCCAACCCCAGAGAAGATCCACATGGCGCAGCAGACCTCTCCTGACCCGCCCGCTGCTCCCCTCAGCAATGTACTTCGTGTGATCTGCCTGTTCTGCTCCCCACTCTGTCTCTGGTGAATCCTCTCACCCTCCACATCTCTGGCCTGTACCCCAGTTCTGTATGAATAAATAAATAAATCTTTAAAAATAAAAATGACAAAAATAAGCACCCAATTTTCAAGATGATCATCAATGAATCTTATAATTGTGAAAAACACATGAGGTGCACTATGTGTTATACTTTTTAAATTATTTTAATTAAAATGTAGAAAGTGGAGTGGTGCTGAATGACAAAAAGGATGACAAAGGATTTTTGCTTAATAAAAAGAAAACATTTCGGCCCTCCCTGGTGGCGCAGCGGGTTAAAGCACTGCACTGAGAAGCTAAAGCCACTTCCGCATGAGTTCGATTCCCGCCTGCCGCCTGCCCCAGAGGAGACCACATGGCGAGCCAGACCTCTCCTGACCCGCCCTCTGCTCCCCTCAGCAGTGTACTTCGTCGATCTGCCTGTTCTGCTCCCCGCTCTGTCTCTGGTGAAGCCTCTCACCGCCCCTGAGCCTCTGGCCTGTACCCCAGTTCTGTATGTACAAATAAATAAATCTTTAAAAAAAAAAAAAAAAGAAAACATTTCTTGTTCTGCAGTTAAGAAAAAAGTGGAAAGGTAACCACTAAGGCTCCAATTTGGTATCAGTGCCCTCTGTGGTTAATTCAGTGTAATACATAGCCTTTACTACGCAATGATGATACAATTAACTCATTTTATAGAGCATGTGGCTGAGTCTTTGATAAAATAGTGGCTGTTGGCTGGTAATTGTCCAACCATACTCTTTTCTCTCAACTTTAAAATCAATTACACTCATCTGTTAAATAACACAATAGAATCTTAGCTCTTCTGGCTATTTGTAGGAACAAATCTTTGAACTCCATTGGATTGTTCTGTTAATGGATTAAACTGATTTGTAATAGGACAGACAAGGACAGTGGTGCTAAAAATATGATTCCAAGACTAGATACGCTATTTCCATTACTTAGGAACTTATTAAAATAAAAGCTCTTAGGTTTTCCTGAATCTGAAACAATAGGAATGGATCAGCAATTTGTGATTTACTAAACCTTCATTGTGATTCTTATCTATACACAACTGTAAGAACCAGTAGTGTAAGGTAACTTGTTTCTTTTCAAACAAGTAGAAGGAGTAAGAGTAAGCTGGCCATCCATGAAAATATTTCTTACTTATGTGAAATCATGATAATTATGGTGGCACAAATCAACCATTTTGGTGGGACTTGTCTTAAAGGAGAGTTGGGTTCTCACAATAAGCTTAGAGAAGACCTTTTACAATAAAGGCCACCTTGATACATGAAACTAAAGTCAATAAATGATTTGTGGGCCTCCAGATAAACTTTTACTATTATTTATAAGATGGAGATTGCTTAGACTTAGGGATATTGTCAGAAATATCCCCTTTTGTGGGAAAAATATATCTTAAAGTATGGCAAATATCTAGAAATAAGGTTTTAATCACATGAAGTCATATGACAATATAATCTGTTCTATAGAGTAAAAGGGAAAAGGCCCCACCCCTCTGGCTTCTTCTGAGGCTATCCAGTTAACCATTATTTATGCTCTAACCTGATGCTCTACATCAGGCGGAGTAGTAGGAGGGAAAGTAAAAATTTAATAACATAATGGAGAATTTGGAAA
Source organism: Condylura cristata (assembly GCF_000260355.1). Taxonomy (NCBI): domain Eukaryota; kingdom Metazoa; phylum Chordata; class Mammalia; order Eulipotyphla; family Talpidae; genus Condylura; species Condylura cristata. The sequence continues at coordinate 21,618,574 of NW_004567107.1, forward strand.
ACGAATAAAACATGAGTTTATGTCCTGTACTAAGGGAGCTGGCTATCAAAGAGAGAGGACAGGGTCTCACATGACATCTGTGTCTTAAAGGTCCACCTGATTGCTCAGCTCTGCCTTTAGTCCCCAGAAGTAACTCTACTCAGGAAGTCTGGCTTATGGCATACTGAGAGTGATAATACAAGGCTCTTGGGTAAAGTTCATTCAGGACATCATTTACTGGCTCACACTTTGCTCTTCACTGTTCATCTGACAATAACAGGGGCCAAATCACCATATATATGTATATATATATGTATATGCCTATCAAGAGCTCTGCAATAAGCCCTGTCCTCACCTGACTGCCATCACATAAAGTATTGCTTGAAGCCTACATTCTCTCTTTGCTAGCTTGACCAAAAGACAACCAAAAAAAAGAGGCATTTTCTTAAGATAAATTATTTATGCTCTAATTTCTTGTCCTTCTCACTTGAAATTACCCACCAAAGATTACAAGTTAAGGTATGCATACTGCCCTGTCTGCAATTAACATGACAATGGGAATGATGCCATAGGAAACAAGATCTTGTTTCTGTCCTATGCTTTTCTCAATGTAACCAAAGTACAAAGATAGGAAAATATATAGATATGGTACATATATCTATATATATGTAGATATATCTATTTATCTAATATGTAGATATATCTATCTATTTATCTATATCTACACATATATATCCTATACATATCCTATATATCTACACATGCGCGCGCGCACACACACACACACACACACACACACACACACACATATATATCTCAAACCCTACATGGTGGGTGGGGGATGAAAAACAGATGGCAAGACCCTTTTCCACCAGCCTCTTAATTTATTCTCATTTTCACTTCCAAGAATAAATATTTTGACCTTTATATAGTGCTGCATAATTATGAACACAAAGGATGCACAAGACTTAAAAAAAGAAACAAGATTGGAAAAATAAGAATTACCAAAAAGAAAACTACAAACACATTCATGAGATCAGTAGGAATATAATTGCTTTGTGAAGGTAATAAATTTTACCTTGAGAATATTTAAGAATTGAAATGTAAGAATATAAAGGGAAAACAAATATTCAGATGCCTTATGGATTTCCCCCCTCATTTTATGGTAATATATGAATGTAATAAAGTACTATATGTAATACCAAAGAGAAAAAGATCAGAAACTATTTCATTGACTTTAAAATAAGTTAAATGTCAAGGTAGGCTTTCTGCCTAGGAAATTTATTCCCAAACAAAATTTATTTGTATTTTTCTCCATATTTTATGCATATTTTGTTTAGAAATCTGCATCTCTTTGTATTTGCTTTCAGATTTCCTTCTCCCCTTCCCCTGATTTCATTATAGGTCACAATGTACCTTGTTTAGAAAAAAAAAATTAATATATACTTAGTAAATAATTAAAATAAGAGGGTTAAAAAATAAACATAGTTTCTTTCTATAATGCTCTGAAACACTTTTTACTGGAATGAGCTTATTGCTTACTGTAAATTCTTGGAAATATTACTTGAGCACTTTGAACATGATTTCCTTCTATAAGATGGGAAGAATCGTAGTTTTTAATTAATAATTGTATCATGAGGAGCATAGGGATAAAATTGTCATATACTTAGAATAGTGAGTGCGGTATTGCAAATTCTCAATAAATGTTAGCTACTATTACTGTTATTATGACATGTTGAGGTGCAGGGGCACATTCCCCCAATGCTGTAGGTTCTTCAGGGGTTGGAAGAGCAAACAAACTAACATCAAATGAATTAGGTTTTGGACTATAAACTATAAAGCTAATGGGACAAACATGGAATTTACATAATATCCTGAGAATGGGGTAGGGGTCCTGGCATCCAGGAAAGAAGAGAAGTTCTCACATGCTAAGGAGGAAATGAATTCATATAACAGATTCTTGCCTCTAGATGTTTGCTGTGCCTTCAAGTAAGTTTCTTCAAATCAAAAAGATTGTTACTGGAGTTGTAACCCAAGCAATCTGCATTTCTTAAGGTTATGGTATCAATTTCTCCCGAGGCCCACAGGGACCTTGATTGAACTTAGTTCCACATACCAAGGTGACAGTATTGGAAGAAGTCTGCTCTGGCTGCATCAACACAGCAGAGGATTATATATAGGATTATCCTAGCTAATTTAAGAACTTTTATTTTTGTATTTTAGAATAAGGGTTGCAAGAATCTATACATATAGCTTTAGATAATGCCATGTATTTAGTGACATATGGGGTTAATTAACAAATAGTTCAAAAGTCACTACTAAAACCCAAAACTTCACAACTTTTTTCCTGAATTTATTTTTCCAGTTCTATATAACTTGGATCAACTTATGTTCCTACATATAGGCTGACATACCAGTCTACCAAGTAGGGGTCATTTATCCTAACCCCATTCAGTTATTTCCTGATCTGAGGCATGGGATAGACCAGCTTCTTGGAGATTTCTGTATTGCTTCCTCCACACAACAAAGTCTCCTTCATGCCAATTGAAAGAACGACTTCAAACTAACCAACCATCAGCTAGTGTAAAACCTGAATAACCTGGAATTTCCAAATATTCTACTGTGATAGATACTTTCATTGATCCCCCAGAATGTGTTTTTGCCTAGATTCTTTCTCTTTCATTCTAGTCCACTTACTCTGCCTACTTACACAAAGTTAAATAGTTGAAACTTTGATTTAAGTATCCCTCAAAGACACACATGCTAAAAGTTGTGTCATTCTTTGTTTACATCAGTCATGTTCCTTAAATGTGATGGAAGACTGGAGTCTTAAGCACATTGAATCAGGCCATTCAATAGACTTGATTCCTAAAACTTTAACTTTTGCTTGAGTTTTCCATTACCTTCCTGTCTTTTTAATAGAATCACTTTGTCAACAAAATGGTAAGAGTATAGTTTAAAACGTCTCCAGATGTCATGGATGCTCAAGATTTTTCTTTCTTCCTTATAGAACCCAACTGTCCTTTGTTAAGGTTTGGAGCACTTGTCCAAGACTTGGGCATGTATATATTCATCTGTTTCTTTTAGCTACTGACTTCATGTTGCCAGGGACACATAATGTTATGTAACATAGATTAAAGAAAACAAAAAAAGTTGCCTTCCTATTCATAGTGGACCAATGTCACTAAGAAATTTACACCACCTATGTTATTTTTGGTTATGAATAGAGGTACTATTCTTGCTGAAAAAAAAACAGATTATTTTAATGTAAATGTTTCAAAATAATATGCAGAACACTAAGATTAAAAAATATGCTCATAAACTGCTAAAGACTTGGCATATTATCATATGTACACTGCCTCTGGTCACTAGAGATTTAGCAGCTACTAGCTGAGCTTATGCCCAGCAGGCTTTCAAGAAAGGCTCACTCAATGGCAGAATGAACATTAGTCTCAGTTTAAGATCTGGTGCTCTATTCAGAACATTACCCAATTGTGTCTTTTGGGCATGTTCTTTGCAAACACAGCAGCAATCCCTAAATGTAATTTTAGTTTGAAGCATGTGGGGAAGGAAATTTTTCACTTTTAATTAAAGAGTATGAGTTTCTGTTAAGGATCAGCCGGATAACTGTCTCTCATTCTCAGGAATTTAAACTATGACTTATTTTAACTTAGAGGAAGAAATAAGATCTCAGGCAAAGAGATTTAAAATAGGTAACTGTCCTAGGACCTGGCTGGCAAAGGTTAGAAGATGTATGAATATCAAATAAAAGTTCACAAACATTCTTAACCCTTTGGGAAATGTATAAATTACATGTATCAATTGGGAAGTCAAAATTATTAGAGTTAAGACTATACCAAAATAACAGTATAAAATGATAACTTCTATGATTAGATTGTCATTAACAGTAAAGTAACTCAGTCACTATGGAAAGCTGTATGGAGATTTCCCAGAATACTAAAAATTGAGCTACCATATGACCAAGCAATTTCATTATAAGGGGTTTACCCAAAGGACACAAAAAATTAATTCAAAAGGATTCATGCACCCTAATGTTTATTGCAACATTACTAACAATAGATAAATCCTGGAATCAACCCAAATGCCTAAAACAGATGATTGACAGATGATTGGATCAAGAAGATGTTGTGTGTGTGTGTGTGTGTGTGTGTGTGTGTATAAAATGGCATATTCCTCAGCAATCAAAAAATATAAACTCATGCCATTTGCAGCAACATGGATGGAGTTGGAAGGAATTATGCTGAGTGAAATAAGTCAGGAGGAAAAAGAAAAATATCAAATGGTTTCATTTATAGTAGGAATTTAATAAAAAAGTGTATTGTTAGTACAATATAAAACACAACAAACTAAAAAACAGGCAGACAATTATAAATTGGTGAAATCCTACAGAGGAGGGGGAAGAGAGGGATCAGAAGGAGGGAGGAGCGTGGGGGGGCTACAGTGATGATAGGTGGGGGAGGGGAGAAGTAAATATTGTTGTAAAATGAACAATGATATAAAAAGATATATAAATAAAATGTATATAAAACAGTAAAGTAACAGTAGAAAGCTATCTACTTTAAATAACCAGATAAAGTGCATTACAACTATTAAATTACTAAACTTCAAAAAGATTCTGTCTGAATTGGGCATGACTATATGTACTGGGGTTGGGGGAGATGTAAAAACTTGAAATTATAGTATTATACATCCTCTATATATAATTACAACATTATGAAATATAACATGTAAATTATGTTTCACTCAGAAATTTTCTTAAATTAACAGGAAAACAGATATCTGCAAAACATAGAGACAATATTGCCTAACATTAAAAATGACTTAATGAGGCGTGGCAGACCTCTCCTGACCCGCCCGCTGCTCCCCTCAGAAGTGTACTTTGTCGATCTGCCTGTTCTGCTCCCCGCTCTGTCTCTGGTGAATCCTCTCACCATCCGCATCTCTGGCCTGTACCCCAGTTCTGTACGAATAAATAAATAAATCTTAAAAAAAAAATGACTTAATGAACCATTATAAATGTTTTGCAGTGGTTATAATTTATACCAGGCTGCTTAAGAGCATGTAACTATGCTGATAATGTGAAGCTCAGTGAAAAACTAGAAAATAAAATACTTCCTCTAATTATAAGGTTATGAGCCACACACGCATATACCATAATTTACACACATGCATCACATGTTTGTCATGTATGTAACAAGTTACGCACATGTACCACCACACGGAAATACCAAAAAAAAAAAGTGAAACATGAAGTTAGTTACTTTCAGTACTTAAATAGTGATGTAATTATCACTAGGTATTTGTTATAATATGGTTAAGGTACCACTACTACAATAAAGTGTATGTGTACAAACTGTTACTCTATTTTCAGGATGTTCATGAAATTTTCATTATCTAATTCTTGTAATTCTCTATATGAATTCTTCTCAGGTGACCAAAAGGGTAAAACTTAACTTCATAAAAAAAAAATACACTTACATAAGTACATCTGTATTTTATGTCATATATATTTCTAAAGATATAAGTTGGACCATACATTATCATCTCTGCTCTTTTTCTTCAGTTTAAAAAGGCTTAGCAACATTTTAATTCTGACAGGTTTCAAATATTATTTTATTGACAGTCTCACATGTGACAGCCTTGCTGTATATACAGTGTATATTATATCAAAAGATGCTCTGTAACATTTTGGGATGCTCAGTTACTGCGTGCTTTGTCTGCGGTCTGGTTAAGTATTTGAGTAACATCTAAAATAATAAGGGGACATTTTCAGATATTATTTTACATAAATATAATAAATTATTTCTGAAACCATCAAAGCTTGTATGAAAAGAATACACTTATTATTCTATACCAGAAATGTGAAAACTGTATTTTATAGCCATTTGAAAGTGCATTTAATCTACATCCTCTCTTCTGTTTATTATATTTAATTGTATTGTATAAAACATACTGATTGTGAAGGAGATATAATAGCCCCTTGACATGTTTAAGAACACAATTTTTGAAAAATGTAACTTTTCCCTTTATTGCTTTATTAACTTCAAAATGTATTTGAGGCATATTAGCTGAAAATCACAAAACCAAAAGCAAATATACAACAGGACAAGTAACCAAGAGTAAAGAGAATCGATAATACTTCAACTAACTAAGGCCAAAAACTTGACGTTCTCCTGGTCCCTCTTTTCTAGCATATGACTCACCAAATTTATCACTAAATCATTTTTAAAACACAAGCACAGTCTATACTATCTTCTTGTTCAGATACTATCTCTTAACTATGTTATTTCCATAGCATTTTAACCAGTCTTCCTGCTTTTGCACTTACTCCTCTGTGATGTATTTTCATCACAACTGCTAGAAGGATTCTATTAAACAAAAAACAGAGTCAGATTCATCTGACACTGCAATGAATAAAGCATTCTAACGTCCTACATAACTAAGTCCCACATACTTCTTCCTTTTTATCATCTACTTTCTATTTTCATCTTTCTTTTCTGAGATTTGTACAGTTCCTCAAATACATGAGACATTTCCAAACTTGAGAAGTTCTGTTCTTTCTGGATTGCTAGGCATGCTTTCCTCCCGAGAGCTGCACAGACATGCTCCACATCCCTCCATATCACTTCTTAAATGTTATCACAATAATGAGCACTTTCATGCCCTTGAATTATAAAATCACATTCCCTTCTCAGTTCCCATTCTCTTATATTTTTCTTCATGAGTATTTACTACTATATACTATATGTACAATAATAGTTACTTGCTTATTTGTGATAGAGGATGAGAAGAATAAAACAGAAAGAGCCTTATTTTGGTGTTTTGTTCATGTTGTGGTTGCCAAATAGGTTTAAAGTGAAAAGAGACCCAGCTTCCTACCTTCGTTATTATTGTATAATATCCACTTACTATACTGGTGTTCTCCTGGACTTCAAACGATAGCGGGCTGAAATTATAATGTAACTCTTGGTAATATTTGATTGGCGTTTGAAACTCTTGTGATAAACCCAGTGTTTAATGTTTCAGTAAAAGATTTCACAACATGATATAATTTCTTGTTTTGGGTATCCACATTGAAAAACAAAGAGGAGATCTAGTGCATTACACCTATCACATAAAAACCTCCTTTAGCAACTGCTTTCAAACTCATTCCCAGTGCTATAGTCCTTAGTCTGCTTTTCTAAGAGCCACTGTCATCATATTAGGATCTCTCAGAGCCCAAGAGAGACCTGGTATTCCCAGTGGTGAGGATTCAGTGTTAGAAAATACAGGATAATAACAAGGGATAGAAATATATTAATTTATCTTTTTTTTTTTTTTAAAGATTTATTTATTTGTGCATACAGAGCTGGGGTACAGGCCAGAAGCTCAGGGGTGGCGAGAGGCTTCACCAGAGACAAAGCGGGGAGCAGAACAGGCAGATTGACGAAGTACACTGCTGAGGGAAGCAGCGGACGGGTCAGGAGAGGTCTGGCTCACCATGTGGTCTCCTCCGGGGCAGGCCACAGGCGGGAATCGAACTCATGCGGAAGTGGCTTCAGATTCTCAGTGCTGTGCTTTAACCCGCTGTGCCACCAGGGAGGGCCTAATTTATCTTATTTTTAATGAAGGTAATATTGTTTGACAACATGTTTATGATTTAGGATTATAGTTTCATACCTCTGCAGATGTATGTGCTACCACCAAAGTACTAATAATCTACCTTCATAGTCCACATAGTCCATTGAACATCTTTTTTTTTTTTTTAAGATTTATTTATTTATGTATACAGAGCTGGGGTATAGGCCAGAGGTGCAGAGGCAGTGAGAAGATTCACCAGAGACAGAGCGGGGAGCAGAACAGGCAGACTGAGAAAGTACACTGCTGAGGGGAGCAGTGGGCAGGTCAGGAGAGGTCTGCCATGCCATGTGGGTCACCTCCATGGCCAGGGATTGAACTCATGTTGAAGTGGCTTTTAGCTTCTTAGTGCTGTGCTTTAACCCGCTGCACCACTAGTGAGGGCCCTCTTTGGAACATCTTACTTGAAACCTCCCTCTTTGGTAACATCAAATTATAGTATCAGATTTCTAGGGTATGTTTTGGCTGTTCTTTTATTTCTTCATATTTCACACATGAATGAAATCACCCATTGTTTGTCTTTCTCCTTCTGATTTATTATGCTTAGTATAACTCCTTACCGCTCCATTCATGTAGGTGCAAAAGACAAGTTTTCATGCTTTTTAAAAAATGCTAAGTAGTACATTCCATTGTATAAATACATCTATTTTCCCCACATATCTGTTGTTAGGCATTTGGTAGTTTCCATAAATTGGATATTGTAAACAGTACTGCAATTAACAGAGGAGTGCGTAGGATCTACTCTTGGAATTTTCAGATATGCAATACAGTATCATTAACTATGGTCACCAGGCTCAACATTTAGAACTTACCTCGTAACTCAAAGTTTTTACCCTCTGACCAACATTTTCCCATTCTCTTACCCCTAAACTCTGTCAATGCCATTCTGGGGTTGAACATTTTTGTTTTCTCTTTCCAAAAATGCCAAATATGCCCTATCTATATCACCAAGTTAACACTGGCACTGCTAAATCTTGAGACAAAAATCTTACATGCCGTCAATGGTGGTTTTTTTCTTAGTGGCTTCTCTTATACACACATGGAGAGCTAACAATTTCAGTCCTAGAATTTCCGTAATTCTTGGCCTAAGGTTTCTCACTAGGGAAACCACTAACTTTCAGGCTTTAAAATACAGCATATGTACTGAAATATACTGTTGTGTGGAGCCCACTGCACTTCTGGCTTGTACCCCAGTTTTTGTATGCATAAAATAAATCTTTTATATATAAATACAGCATATGAATCAACTATTTTTTTTCCCCCATGACTCTACTTTCATTTTTTTTTCTCTGTGGCTGCCCTAATACCAACTACTTTTACCCCTCTGGGAGAACACTGCAAAGCCCCTTACTGGCACCCCTTCTTCTACTCTTTCTCTAGTAAACTCTATTATTTTTAGCAAGATATATTAAAAATTACAGCAAACTAATAAAGCATGCTATATTACTCCCCTGCTTAAAAAAGCACCATGATTTATTACATTTACAAAATAATCTGAATTTCTTACACTGGTTTATAAAATTTTATATGATCTTGCCTCTGCTTATATAATTTCTTATCACTTCCTCTTTGCCTTTCAATCTCACCCATAATGCCTTCTAGAAAGAAGCTTACTAAACATGTTCTTAATCTGCAGTCTTTGGTGTTTCTGGTAGAAAAACTCTAATTAGAAGCTTAAAACTGTCTTCTTTCAAATAAAAGAAAATTGCTGAAGCTCTGTTCTCTCCAGACACTATATAGAATGACATCATTTTATTTTCCTTATAGCACACTCTGAATTGTCTTATTTTCTGTCGACACATTCTAGGAAGTTACTATTGTTAATTGAGATACCTTTTATGTTTTGTTTATTCAAAAACCCACAGAATTCACAACAGACCTGACATCAAGTACATGATCAATATTTAGTTTTGAATCAACTAGATGTCTGTCTGTCCTATGGATTCGGGATCCTCTTATTCTTCATACTTTATAAAAAAGACTGGAAACTATCTTTTGCTATTTCATTTTTAATTTTATAACTAATGTGTGTATAACTCAGTTGTTACTAATCACTATTATGGCGTCTCCATTTTTTTAAAATTTTTTTGTTTCAGCAAAGAGAAGTGTTTGGGCAAGTCCCCATCACCTTCCTAAGCTTCCAGGCTACTTTGTTTGGACTTACACATATTGAGGGAATCTTGTGATGGAGTCGTATATGTTGACTGCCCACAGGTGAAATTCTGTAACTGAGGAAGTCATAGTTTCTTAAGTCAGAGAAGAAAAGATCAACTGAGAGTAAAATGGAAATTTCCTATTTTCTTCTTCTGAAGGCTGGGAATAGGCTTATACAAATTTAGCTTCTACCAGTCTCTCAGAAACTCAATCCCATGTGCCCTGTTTCTTAATAGCAAGACTCATGACTTTCCCAGGATAATTGTAGCACAACTTTCTCAGCAGGAATTCCCATCCCTCTACTTGATGTTAAATTCCCAGCCCCACCCTAGTGATCTGAGTCAGTTTGATTTCTGAGTCAAACACATTGTTACTATATTCAGAAAAACAGCAGAACAAAAACATTACTAAATAGTGAACTCATAACCTCACTGTCTTCTTGTGTTTTTTCATACCAACCTGGTTACTTCATTATACTTAGAGTCACAAATTATCAAACCATAGTTCTTATTTACTCAAAGCCAGATAGTTTAAAACATTCCAGAACATGAAGAGCTTATTTTTGCATTATAGTCTTGTAAAGCAGCAAAATAAATAAAATCTGTTGTTTTTTTTTTTTTAAAAAAAGTCATATATTACATTCAGACAGTAAGTCAGGCTGAACATTATGTTATTAGATCCTTTAAAACTACTTCCTCCTCAGTGATGAAGTTCTGTCCTCATGGCGAATATAGCTGAGTGTTCCTTAAAGAGTTTCTTAAAGAAGACCATCTTGTCCCATTTGTGAGAATGCAGAATTATCATTGAATGGCATCAGCCATCTCTGTACAAAATGTATGGTAAACAAACAAACAAACAAAAAACAAAAACCCCTGGCCACAGGAAACCCTCAAGTAGCACATTTTAAATGACCCTGCATTCTTAATCCAGAAGATAAGTGTGACTAAGGCAAAACAGACAGCTCAGCAGTTCCTGCTGTCTTGGTTTCCCTGAGGGTCTTTCTAAATGAAACTGACCCTTTTGGAAATGGATTCTGACTGGGGCATGATGCTACACCACCTTATATCATGGTAAACAGGCAGGGACCTTTCTCAAGGGCTTGTTTTAATAATATCATGCCAGGTAGTGCTTTATAGCATACATTCCCTCAGGAAGTTAAATCGAAGTGTAGTAATAAAACACTTTCATGCAGATCCTCACTGTTTTTTAAACCTCTTCTATCGATAACCAACATATAGTAGAACAGATAAAGAGTGTGGAAAGACAGCACTGCATCAAGATCCATCCTCATCCCTTTTTCATGGACATAGCAAAGTCATTTAAATTTGTTGTACTCCAGTTTCCTTAGCTATAATAAATGATCGGAATGATCATTCTTACACAAAGTTGGTGTGAGAATTAAACATTACCTAAAATGTTTGCATGCTCTCAATAATCTTACAATTGTTGTTATTTATTGTTACTTCTGTTATCACCACTAACATCCTTTAAGTTGAGAACATAGTACCTGAGTCTCCATGTACAGTCTATCATGTACCACTCTATGAAGATTACTGAATTTCAATCTCAGAGCGGAACTGTTCTTGAGCTACTTCTACTAAAAGCACTCAATCAGTGGCTCAACCTTGTCTACAAAGTGCCCAGAAATCAACTACTTACTACTCCTCAGTGATAGAACTCACTATTTAAGACTTAAATCATTTGTCAGCATTGCTCTCTAACACACAGTCATATTTGTACTACTCCTGTTAATATATTCAATATGTTTTATATTAGTCTTCATAATTATAGAGTAAAAACTCCTTTTCAGGAGCATATTAGTGGTTAATTAATATTTTGAAATTTTTAGGAAGGCAATAAACTTTTACTTCAGACTTCTAATAAGATTTAAGAAAGCACTGTCTTAGTGCAAAGAGCTTTATTCTGGAGATAAGAATTCAAGTAGTCATGTTCATAGATGAGAAAATATCTAGGTCAAGAGAGGGACTATAAAATCTCCTGTCCTTTCTTTACTTATGCAAAGATGATAGACTGCTGAATAAGTTGTGTTTGTGTATTTGACTGAATTATCTAATTTTGTGACTTGGAAACAGTCATCTTTGGGAATCTCAATTTCCATGCTGTAAAAATGGGGCCCTCCTGGTGGCGCAGCGGTTAAAGCACAGCACTAAGAAGCTTAAGCCACTTCCACATGAGTTCGATCCCAGCCTGCTTGGTGGGGAGGTGATCTACAAGGCGTGGCAAACCTCCTGACACATCTGCTGCTCCCCTCAGCAGTGTAATTCATCTATCTGCCTGTTCTTCTCCCCACTCTGTCTCTGGTGAATCCTCTCACCCTCCGCATCTCTGGCCTGTACCCCAGTTCTGTATGAATAAATAAATAAATCTTTAAATGAATTAAATGAATGATAACTGTCAAGTTGGAGTGATTACCACCACCTAAATGAGTTTCAGGTTGTTATATATTTTGAGGTACAAAATGAACATGCAAAAGTAACTATTAATTGCAAGTATTGTAATGAATAGCTGGACAAGTAATTTATTAAGAAAATTAAGAAAAATGGAGGCTAAAGCTATAGTTTCTTATATCTTCCTATCTTACAAATGAGAAAAAGCTCAAAATGGTGACTTGATGAACTCACATGGTTAATAGTGAAGGAGCTGTTAAACAACTGGTTGATATAAAAATTAGTGTCCAACATTGTTTCATAGACTAGGATAAATATGTGTGTGTGTGTGTGTGTGTATGTATATGTATATATGCATGTATGTATGTATATAGATAGATAGATGACAACATATATTACATATATGGACTTATTTTCTTACATCAAAATGGACTTATTTTCTTACATCAACAGTCCAATTGGTCTTTATTTGGCAGTGAAGAACTAACCAGGGACAAATTCTTTCTACTTTTACTAAGTTTATTAATATGGTCGAAGACCCTTTTTGTCAATACTTATGATACTGTTGTTCAAGTGATGGAGACATAGGAATAATGAAAAAACAGAAATTAAATTTTTAGTGTAGTATGGAAGGCATGAGACAGCTTTTGAAAGCCTCAGTTCATTTGAATTGATAATTTATCTGAAATATACCAAACCTAACTTAAAAAATGAGCAAAAAACATATTTCAAAGCAAAATAATTTAGTCCATTCACTCTCATCTATTCAGAGTCAAACTATATATATCTTGGCTCTCACTTATTGAAGGGATATATACAGTATTTCTATCCCAAAGACAGTTTTTTAGATAACAGTTAATGGCTCTTCTTTTCAACAATGTACTATATCAAAATTATAAATACGTTAAAATCTAATACTGTGTTTTACCTTGATACTGAGGTAAAACTCAAACTAGAAGATACTTCACAGTAAAGTTGAAATAAATAGCTTTCCATAAATTATATACTGTAATATATGGTGTATCATTTTTCTTTTCATTTAATTCACCTATGTGAAACTGCACTTTTCAGTAGTGGGAGCAATAGAAATAAATTAATAGAAGAATTGAATAATACAACATTTTATCTCTGACTATTATAAATATAGTCCATCTGTTCTTTTGTGGGTTAAATATATCCTTATTTTAAATGTAGGCAGGCAGTGGAAAATAAATTGTCTTTTCCCATCACCATTTTACTTCTGGGCTTTTTCTTTCCTGTTTCAAAACAGTTTCAGATATGTGACTCTTAACTCCATTTTTTCTACAATAAAATGCTAAATCTGGCTTAGTGTGATATTATAAGTCTGGAGATACAACCACATTTTCTCAGGAACTTATTAAATTCAGCCAACAGCAACTTATCATTAAATGCCTCAAAATAAAATGTAGTCAGCCTTAAAATGCATAAGCATCTTGTGTGTATAGCAAACCTTAAATACAATATAAATATTGATAAAAGAGTAATATAAGCCAAGCTGCCTTTATTCAAGCAACCTTTACTAAACACTCTACTTCCCATAGCTCACATCATCACATTTGAATATCTACAAAGAGAATATTCCTTCAATGTTTCCCATTAAACCAGGTCAATTTCTATGGAGATATTTAATGACATATATATTCCATATAGTGTAATTTTTTAAAGTCAACTTAAAAATTCTATCCTAATGTTGTCCCAATTAAAAAGAAATAAATTAATTCAGTATTAGTAAATATAAAACAGTTAAGAAGAATGTTTTGAACATATGAAAATATTTTAACCACAGGGACTAAAGACATAAATTAGATCCATATATCCAGCAATTTATAATGTAAGTTTAGTGATGCATTCTGAAATTCCAATTTGAGATATCATTTTATTCATGAAATCAATTAGTGCATATCACAAAATTATATTTACTAGGTAACATAGGTCAGTACCCAGCGAGGTAAGGGTAAGGAGTAGTTGAGAGCAAAGAGGGAAGGGAGAACAATTTAAAATAGCTGATTTAAAGTCTTTGCCTAGTAAGACTAACACATTAATGCCCCCAGTTTCTTTTTACTTTGATTTTTTTTTTTTACCCTAGGTATGGACCATATATATATATTTTTTTTTTTTTCAGATTGTTGAAATTTTTTTACTTGAATATTGAACATTTTAGAAAACATAGTATGCTAACTATAGGACTGTGGTCCCTCCCTGCCCAGGTTTGTTGTTGTTTCAATTTTGTTGTTATTCCTGTTTGTTTAATGACTAACTGAAAAAAAAATGAGTTTATTATTAAACAGAGGTTTTCTTTTTTTTTTTTTAAATATTTATTTCATTTATATATGCATATAAAAGCTGAGGTGAAGGTCAGAGAGGTGGGGTGTGGGGAATTAGAGGATTAGCAGAGACAGAGTAGAGAGATGAATGGACAGATTGATTGAAATACACTGCTGAGGGGAGCAGTGGGTGAGACAGGAGAGGTCTGCTGTGCCATGTGGGTCACTTCCCTGGCCAGGGATGGAACTCATGCTGCAGTGGCTGTGGATAGCTTTATAGTGCTGATACTTAAACCCTTGTGATAACAACATACTGGGCATGGGGATTTTCCACAAAATGCCATGGCAAACCAAACATTGACAATGCTCTAGAGATGGAACTTTTTGAAGAGTTCTAATATTGGTGGTTGTAGGTATGACACTGATGTTTTTTATATCTTCCTTAACAGTGAATCCTTTGGTAGTCCATGGAAATAAGGAGTGAAAGATTGGAATAGAACAAGTCAAAAAGTCACAGATATTGTCGCCCTGATTGAAGCCTAGCAGTTTTTATATATTAAAGGGTCCTCAGATTGTTGGCTATCTTTATATAAAATTGCAATCTTGAAAACATTGATTTTTGAGATTATATATTATTGGCAATTTAGAAAGGCATACAATTTCAGTATGCCTTGTACAATTCCTATGTTGTTTTCTATCAAGAACTGTCTCTTTCAAATCTGATTTTCACTATTCCTATCAGTGATCTTTTGAGTGTTAGCAACTCTATTATTGCTTTTCTTGCATGTCAGAGTCTAACTAGAACTTAATATTGTTGTCTGAGTCATAGTATATATGAATAAAATTTAAAACCAGGATGTTTTTAAACATGCCTAGCTCAGAAAGACAAGAGCGGTATGTATTAATTGTTTGAAATATGGACAAGAATTACATTTACATAGATTTATCAAGAGAAAAATGATGCAAACTTGTATAGGCTGAATAAGATCTGTCTCCCAGAAAAAGAGTTAGTCAGTGTCTGGGGAGATGGTTTACATGAAAGCTAAAGAGGAAGAGTTATGAGGTGATGTGGTTAAGAATAATTAGATTGAGTACAGTAATAAATATGTCATACTTACAGATGTGAAAGCAATACACTCCATGAAAGGAATGTCCATGGAATAGGTGTCCAAAGGAAGCCTGGTAATATGGAGAAAAGGCCAGAGACTCAGATGCATTCTTTTTTTTCCAAAGCTACACCAGTTATGGGAAAAATCAAATGCTTAAAAGTTTGCTCAGAGAATTAAATGTTTCCGAAGAACTATATCCCTGCCCTCCTTCATTATGAGAAATTTATGACACAGAAGGAATTTTTATACCTACATTCTTGTAAAATGCTTCAATCCACATCTTTAATAGTTAAACCCTGCTCTGACTTGTCCTCCTCATGGATTATGGTTCTTAGTGCTTGTGGTGTCAGTGACTGTGGATCGTCTATGGTTGACCTCCCTTTAATTAAAATTTGGTGGCTTGTTTTCTAAGTCATTTAAAATCCTCAGGGATCCTTAAAAATTAACCTTGATTTCTGAGCTTCATTACACATTTTTAAGAGTGTTACTTTCCAGAAGTTGAGCATGTTCTCTCTCCTAAACACTAAGTGCTGTGCCACTTAAATGAAGTAACAGTGTTTTGCAATGATGACATGTTTTTATTATTTCTCTCTTACATGAACAATTTAGTGTGTTATTAGATATTAAAGATTCCCTAGTCATCATTTTTGGGGAACACCAGATATAGCATATCAGCATTTCTTTGAAGTTAAATGTGACCATGTGACTTGTCTGGCCAACAAACTGTAAGCAGTTGTCTACTATGTGTCTCTTCTGTGTGGAACAATTCTCTATTTCCTTTCTCTTTTAGTGGTCAGGAAGTTTTGTTTTTTTTTTTTTATGGCAGGGTGCAAGCTCTTGTCTATAGTCACATAAAACAAAAAATTGACCTAGTTTTTTTAAGCCATCAAAATTTTGGAATACTTTAAATATAGCAAAGCCTTGCATAATCTATGATTGTAAATATGCACCTTAAAATCTTTCAAATATAATTTTAATTGATTTAAATTTAGGAAGATAAAGAATATCCATAATATATAATTGAATGAAGACTAATTAAACATTAATGATATAAATTGTGTTTGCCAGGGAAATACTTAGGATATGTCAGAGCTAATATAGTGTTGTATGGTGGAGCAGTTCATTCCATCATTGGATCTAACAATTTGTTCCATAGTTACCTGCCCACTACATCAATAGAGGGCTTCAGAACTGTGGTTGCAGCAGAAAGTACACAGCTATCAATGATATAAGAAACAGACACATAAACTAGAGATACAAACCAGAAACCATGCACACAGTATACTGTAAGAACCATAACTTATATAAAGAGAATATAAAGTACAGTTCAAGATGTTGACTTGAGAAAGAGGAATGAGTTAGTATGAAGGCTCCTATGGCAAATAAATTGCTTTTCATTGAAGGTAACTGAGGATAAGACAATAACAAGTTATATACTAGTAACCATACAAATGGAAATAGAAACCTAAATTATTTCTGAATTTCCTATTTATCTTATTCTCTAAGAGTTGTCACAAATTCCTTAGTGATGAAGTTGATTTAAGATGGGAGTAATACTGTATATCCTTTTCTAAAGAATACACATCTTTTTGGTTTTTACTGAATCAACATTAGAACTGCCCTATTAAAAAAAATCATGATGTCCACAAGGCAAAATTGAATACTGTATATTGTTGGTGGGAATGCAAGATGGTGTAATCACCATAGAAAGCAATATGATGATTCATCCAAAAGTAAAAATAGAAATAAAGTATAAGCAGTTTTCTCACTTCAGCATCAATATCCAAAAGGATTTAGTACAGGATCCAAAAAATATTTGTACTACCATGCTGAATTTTGTCAAAACATTTTTCAGCATCTATTGATATGATCATGTTGTTTGTTGATAATGAGAAAGAAGATATGTACTGGGAAATTAGAAAGAGAGAAATTAAAGACATATACTATTTCAATTTGGTAAATTAGAAAGGCCAGAGAAAGCAAGACACTTCATTGAGAGACTTTATAATATGGTATACTTGAGGATATTTGTAATTTTTAAAAAGTTGGCAGTATGAAAGAAAGGAATATGAATATATGGAAAGATTAGATTCAAGATCATCCAAATAAGCAGGATTAGAAAAATAATTTGGAGGTTTAAGAAAGTGAAGGACAGGTATGAAAACAGAAAATATTTCAAGAATGATAAAGAGAAGCATGGTTAAAGGCCAAACAATTTCCCTACCAATCTCAGTTTTTAATGAGAAAGTTCTTAATATCAAAATACTTACTTCCCATGGTTTATAGTATTTTAAAAGTACCATATGAAATTGATCCTTAGAGCTATCAACTAAGTTTTGAACATATGTTCAAACAAGTTTGGAAATTGAAGTCCATTACTCTCATTCTTTGCAGATATAATGAAATATAAAAATGTTCTTAAATCCAGTAGCAAACATGAAGCTTTCAAATATAGTTCAATTTTCTAATAATTTATATCTAGGTAATGTTTGCTTTAGTTATTCTATGGAATATAGTGCATAAAGTTGAGATATAATCTTTGCATAAGAAAAATTGATTTACACCTTCATACTATAAACAATTTTAATTATAACTGGGTTGTGGGATCTCAGCAAATTGTTTAAAGAGGCTGTTCACTAAATTATATTTTAAGACAATTGTAGAATCATATCTTTAAAACTATAAGAAAAGGTAATTTGCATTAATTTTTTGAATCAGATTATCCCTTATTCTAACTAACTACCTTTCAAAAGTGAGATTAAGATAATTCTGTCAAACTTTGCATTTTGGCATACTCTAAATTACTCAACATTAACTCTGATATTCTACTAGAAATAAAATCATGACTTTCTAGCATATGGATATTTAAAATACCTGGGTAATAAAAAACAGAAACAGCCTCGAAAATATATAAAAAGAAGTGCTTAATATCTTATGCTAGAAAAATCTCCAAATATATATCAAGGAGGCATTCTGAACTGATTCCTTCACATTTCACAAAGTAAGTCTTTGATTAAGAATGATGATATTACAAATACTAAAAAAGTATATACTTTCAAATGAACAACACAGCATCACAGTTAACTATATTTATGTCATTCTTAGCTTTATAAATAAAAAAAAAAAATCTCGTGATTTACCAGGATGACCTTTAACTCACAAATATCAAAATTTACTGTTAGAAAAATTTAATACAAATATATCACTAATAATTTAGTGACACAATTGTATTCTGTTTATTATTGCCCCCCTAAGTATAGTTCATTACAGAAAATAATTCAGTGCAAAATAAATGATATCTATTGAAGAGAGACTAGCAGTTCTGTTTGTAATAGGGTTTATTTAAGATAATTTATTAGCACAGCATGTCCATATACTTTTTATGGGAATGCCCTGTAAAATTCCTGTTTGACTTTTTAAGTATTCAAAACAGTCTGTACTTAATTTGTAAAGATTGAAAAAGTATAATTCTGTGTTATAGAATTGTTAGATTTTATATTATTGATCTATAAATTTCTAGCTTTATTTCATATATGTAGACTAAAGAAAATGAAAATGTTCTACACAAATGATTTTCTAAATTTTGGATGATGAGTTTCAAGTCTATGTCACAAAATGACTTTGTTTTAGTAAATTAACCAATTTGACAGGAAGAAAATTGCTAAATAATTGACATGGTATGATTTAAAAAAAATGCTTTATTGTTTGCTTTTTTCTATCCCTAGAATAAAAACACTTCAAAGCATAATTCCATCTGCATTCTACCTCACATTAACCCTAATCTATCTTGAACTCACTTGGGAATGAGCATGGAAAAAAAAAATACAGGTGAATAAATGACTCCCTTGTTCCGTAGTCAAATGGGAATACTTATCCCCATGAACATAGCATTTTTATTTTCATATCATTGCACAAATTATATGCCTATAACCTTCACACCATAATGACACATAATTAAAGACATCTCTACTGCAATAATATTTAAAGCTCTTCTTAATCACCCAACCCAAAGTTTGAACTCTTTCCTTTAAATTCTCATAACAATTCGCATCATTTATATAGAAACTATAGTACTAGACTCTTAGGAGTAACTTTAAAATTTACTTGCCTTATTTTTGATAAGGTATTATAGTTTTTGAGGCTGGAAGCTGTGATTTAGATATCACTGGAACTTTAACATTTAATAGAATAACATGTTAAGTGACAAACATTCAATGAATCTTGATTGAATCAGATTTGGGGATTATTTTCTGTTCAACATATATATGGCAGAAAGACAGTGTTTATCACGCATGAAAATGTCAAAGAATATTTTGCTTTTTTTTTTTTTTGTTCCAGAAGATTAACTGTGTCTTCTAATAAACAATTTAGCTACTATCCCTGGGAACTAAGAAAATAATTTAATGAACAGTTACCAGTGTAAACAACCTCTGTGACTTGTTTAACATTGTATTAATTATTTTTAGATAGAACTAATTAAGGAAGGTTTATCCTATTCAGGAAAAACTGAAATTCATGCTCTGGAAATATAAATGAAGTGGGGTTGATATTGCTAGCTAGTCTGAATTTCAGTTTGGATACTTAGCATGTTAATTTATACAAATTTATTCCAAATTAATGTGTCACATATCCAGAAGGTTTTGAAAAGTTATGGGAATATATTCTTTGTTAGATTTATAAAGTGAATATGCAAATACATACACACACACACAACATAGGGGAGAAATAAGTATGGCATGAGGGGACCCTCATAAAACAGGACAACATTCATTGATTCTTGAAAGCCTGCAGTCTTTGCAGGATACATGCAGATAAGAAATTTGTTAAATTGGTCCAGAAACCACAGTGCAGGTGGTATAAGGAGCAAAAGCTTGAAGATATAACAGATCTGTTTTCACACAGTGACCCATAATGAGCCTGTCTTCCAGGATGAGTCAAGATTTCATTAGTAAAGTGTCTGTCTAAATGGTAGTTTCTGCAATTTAAGTTATAAAGGAGGCCTTTTTGAGGAATATATATCAGATGATGCATTGGTTGGCAACATTTCAAAGCATAAGGCTTCCTTTTAAAGCAGTAGTAGACCCCTAATTCTTATATTTTAATGCTAAATTTACACCAAAATAGGTTACTATGACTTTTAAAAACTCTTAAAAATGAATTTTGTTTCATTTCACTGTTATGGATTGTTTTTCTTTTTGATACAACAGTGGTTTACAGTGTTGTATATAATTCAGAGGCATCAGATTATAACCTAAGGGTGCATGCCACCAGGCCACACCCATCACCAAGACAGAAAAGGTAGTAATGCATAGTGTTAATAAGATATGTTTCCTGTGAGTAGGTATTTGCCACAATTTTATGATCCTAAATGTTAAGCCATTCAATAATGCTAAATTATTGTTCACTAATAAATAAGTAAGTCTGTGACTACTCCATCATGGTGAAAATCTCTTTCCTGAGAAAGCTAGTATACATAATCATTTATAGTCTCTTTTGGGTAGTAATGTAAGTGCATGAACATGGCTGATTCTAACAAAACAAAACAAAAAAGATAATGTTAACACGTTCAGTGAACCCTCTAAAAATTCTTTTTCCACACAGTTAAAACAAGAACATAGAGCTCTCCCTGGTGGCACAAAGGGTTAGGACGCAGCACTCCAAACAAGCCACAGCTGCTTCAGTGCGAGTTCATCCCCAACCCAGAGGTGACCCACATGGCGCAGCAGACCTCTCCTGACCCGCCCACTGCTCCTCCAGCAGTGTACTTTGCTGATCTGCCTGTTCTGCTCCCCACTCTGTTTCTGGTGAATCCTCTGATTTAATATATTAAATCCCACTGATAACATAAGAATTTTTTTTTATTTGCACATGTCATTGTTTAAACCAGCTGCAGATGAATTTGGCTGGATGCCCATAAGTGAGAGAAAAAAGAAAATCACTGTTTAAAATATTTCCTTTATAATGACATTTTTGTCAGCTGATTAATCTTTTCTGTTACACAGCTAAATAACACCATATGTTAGCTGTGACTTTATTGCTATAAGATACAAGAAAGACCTACCTCATGATAAATGATTTGGATATTTTCTAGCTGAAAGTGAAAGAGGGGAGGGGAAATGCTGTTGGAATCTTGTTTCCAAAATCATTTAGGTAGTTTGATTACATGAAATGTATCATAGAAATGAGTTTGTCTTCAGAGATCAGAGTAACACTTTGTAAGTTGGCCCTTCTGAGTCTAACACATACTAGTAAACAGAACTTTCCTTTAAATCTAGGTGTATTATGTTTTGCCAACATGAGGAATTCTTTGCAATACTAGTTACTTGAAATTAAATGCTCATGTTGTTTAAACAATAACAACAATCAAAATTTATTCTTTTTTGATATATGTTAATGCCAAAAGAATTTGGAGAATAATCTTATTTCCAAGATACTTTGTATTAAATACAATTAGTAACAGCATTAGTGAAAAAGAAAAACTTGGAAGTCTTATAAATTATTTTTCTAGTATACTATTTTTATTTGATTTAATCAAGTGATTCAAAGTTTATTTATTGAATGATTACTGTGTACTTACTATTTTATAGCTTCTTGAGATACAAAAGCAGTCAAAAAGAGTTAAGCCCTTTTTGTTACAGAAATTTATTTTTTTAAAGAAAGATACATCGAAATGAAAGAATAATTTTATGAATATAACATGACATAATACTATACAATTACAATTGACTCTTAGTAGTGCCATACCATGAGAAATTTTGAATAATAGAATTGAATATATAAATACAAGCAAACTCAAGATTAAAAATAAATAAGTAAAATAAAATTTAAAAAGCCAGGAAAGTTCTTTTTCCATTCTATCCATAGGAGTATGAGACACTTGAACCTGTGTTTACTCCAATTCTTAGTTAAGCAACAAGCAGTGCTGACAATATTTCTATAATTTGTTATTTATACTTTATTATTGAGGTAACGTTGGTTTATAGAATAGTATATGACTCAGAGCAATAGCTTCACACATTCTCAGATCTACATAACCAGATCCTAACCACACCACAAAACTCTTTTATCACTTTATCATATATCATTGGGGCTCTACATTTTCCAACCCCCACTTAACCTTTTATTAACTTCAATTATGCAGTAATATTTTTAGGTTTTATTTGTACTGGCAAAATTTTGTTTTGTTTCTCTATATTGTATATACACATATAAGTGAAATTATCTGGTATTTGTATTTGTCTTTTTCCTGTTAGCTAATTTCACTTCCTTCCAATTCTTTGTTGCAAATGACCAGAGTTCACCTTTTATATCTATTTTAATAGCTTAATAGTCTTTTGTGGAACAAAACATACCATGTTTTCTTAAATCAATTATCTATCATTTGACATGGGTTGTATACATAATTAACTATTGTAAATAATGCTGCAACGAATATAGAATTGCATAAATACCTTCAAATTAGTGTTTTTACATTTTCAGGTATCTATCTAGGAGTGGAAATGCTGAATCATATAGTAGATATATTTTTAATATTCTGAGAACTCTCCACATAATTTTCTATAAGTGCTGATCAGACTACACTTCTATCAATAGTTACAAGGGTTCCTTTTTCTCCACTTGTTACAAACAAAGTGTCAGATAAAACCAAACCAGGCCCTCCCTGGTGGCGTAGTTGGTTAAAGCACTGCACTGAGAAGCTAAAGCCACTTCCGCATGAGTTCGATTCCCACCTGCCCAGGAGGTGACCACATGGTGTGGCAGACCTCTCCTGACCCTCCCGCTGCTCCCCTCGGCAGTGTTCTTCATTGATCTGCCTGTTCTGCTCCATGCTCTGTCCTGGTGAATTCTCTCACCCTCCGCATCTCTGGCCTGTACCCCAGTTCTGTATGAATAAAATAAATAAATCTTTAAAAAAAAAAAAAAACAATAAATAACCCTAGAAATCTGAGTGCAGAACTGACACTACCAGAGATGAAGCTGGGGTGTAGGGAGTAAAGTAGGGAGAGATCACAACGTACTATGATGATTGACAGTCGGTGCCCAGGTCGTAGTTGTGGTGTGGGAACACACTCCTGAGGGTGTGATCCTTTACCTCAAAATCACATGCAATGTGGAAGTCAATGTTACCTCAATTAAAAAAAAAATCTTCCATTTGGATGGTCCACATGGGGTTTATATTAGTTTTAGGACCTCTCAAAGAGAAATTCTATACATTTGATTTTTCTATCTTCAACAATGAAAAAATCTGGATTTTATTATTTTAGTTATTACTTCCTTCCTTATATGTATTATGAGTCATTATGCTAATAGGCCAATTAAAAGTACATCATCTATACTGTCAACAATGGCACAAGCTTAAGGATGTACTTTCCTGGATCTGTTTACCAAATAGGAAATGAGGTAAAATATTGCTGTGGTAAACATAGCATGGAGCTGAAATATACAGCACTTAAACCCAAGATGTTTCTCCAATTTAATTAAGCAATTAGTGTGTGCTATTTAAGTTATTTTTCTAGCTCTGAAATTCAAGATAATTGTCAACTGAAATTTAGGACACTGAAATCCTTTTGCATTAGAGAAATGCTATGTTTCATGATTTTATTTTATTTTTTGACAGCAATTTATTCTAGTTGAGAGAAGTTACTCCAAATCTCTTGAAGACATTCTGCCTAGCAAGAAGGCTCCATAATAATTGCAGACCCATTGCCTAAATGAAAGAATCAAAACCTTAAAACCACTTGGTGAAATCATATAATGACCTTTGTGTAAGTATATTTTGGATGGAAATTATGTCTTTTGCAATAAAGAATTGACGGTCCCTATATGAATTCCAATGGGTATAAGTCTCTAAGAAGATTGAAAGAATCTAGTCATGTTTTGATCTTATTCACTATAAGTTTAACCAAATATAAATAAATTATGAATATAATGATTATAATGTTATATATATATATATATACAATGAATATAATGTTAATATAAAGATTTTAATATACTTTGTATTTTTGTTACAGATTATAAAAAGGGATTAAAACATTTTATTGAATTTAGAATGCAGAAATTTTGAATACATATTTATTAAAATGTAAATGAAAAGTGTGAAAAATTAAAAAGTCAATTTTTAAAAATTTTCTAAAATTCTTTGCAACTGTTAAAAGTACCATTTAAAATCAAAAGGCAAAATAAAATGACTACTAATGAACATAAAATTACAGTGAAATCATTTAAATAAAGCTGAGTGATACACTTAAAATTTAATTCAGTATTTTCATATATTCATGTAAAAATCTATAGGAAGAGAGTTCAATTTCCAAATTGTCCATGTAAAAAGTCAACATAATGAATATTTATAGTATTCTTTTTAATCTACAACATAAAGTATACCTTGTTTCATCTCAGGACTTCAGAGTTTTTGTACACAGTGAGAAATTTTAAACTTGCAGTTTTATCATTGCAATTCATTTTTTTCCTCTACTGTTTAAGGTTCCAAGTAGAAGAGCACAGAAATCCCTCAACCTTTAAGATAATAACATCTGAAATAAATGTGTTGCTTTCAGTGATGATCAAGTACCTCTGAGAGGGAAGATTCCCTGATTTGTAAAATTTGCTGATTTTATAGTGTATACTGTTATTTATAGTGAACTGTGATTCTTGTGAGATAGTAGGAGACTGCAGAAACCAGGAAGAGCACAGGATTTAATCAAATGGTGTGTGGGGGATTTTGGAATATTTCAATACAGGAGGTCCTTAACTTATCATGGTTCCACATATAATGTATCAATTTTATGTTGGTGTGAGAGTCATACTCTGCAACAGCAGCCATGTTTGTTTGATCATTTCCCAGACTAGCAGTATGTAGCTAGTTTCCTGATGGTGGACAGTGTCAGCAAGCTGTAGCTCCCAGTGAGTCATGCGACCCCACTGGTAAACCACGGACACCCTAAAGCCCATTCTGTTGCCAGTGTTGTTTATCATATTATATTTCCAATTTGTGGTGGGTTTACTGGCAATCAATTCCATCTTAAGTTAAGGAAGATGTGAAGTAAATTATGAAGACAAAGCAGGTCATTAAGAAAATGAAGTTTGGATAAACTCACTGAAGAGGCCTGTTGACATATCAAAAAAAATTGGTATCTGTTTAAAAATAATGAGTTAACAAAGGATTTAAAAAGATATGACAAAGTCTGATTTGCTAATTAGAAAAATCCTTTTGACAGTTATGTGGAAAGCAGATTTAAAAAGATGCATGTAGGGGCAAAAAAAAAAAACAATCGAGTGACTTCAAGCATGACAGAAGAAAGGCTGGTTTAAATACCCTGTTAGTGTAATGCAATGGAGAAAACTGTCCAGAATTACTGGTGAGCATTCAAGGCTTCATAAATGTACTCCCTTCTGGCATTTTTCTAGTTTCTCTTTTCCTTTACTGGTCTGCTAGCTCTCTACTATTTCTGCTTATAAAATATTTTGATAATTGCAAACAATCTAACAAAAATAGATTCATTTAGACATAATGACAAGGAATTTTAATAACCAGCAAAGACAGAGTTGATGGGGCAGGAAAAACAATCTGAAGAGGCCTCATTAAAGGGCGAGGAGGAGGTTACAATGAGGGCTACAGGGAATCTGTCTGTGGACCCTGACAAAGACTGTGTCGATTTCAGAGAGGTTTGAGAATCTAGGCCTTCAACTAGGTAGGTCCCAGAATTCTATTGAGAACAACTCATCAACCCATTCCCAATGGAATGCTTCTCTAATCAGAGAAGCCACTTAGTAGAGATATCAGTTGTTGGCAGACACGGACAAAAGTAGCAAAGCAATTAGGAAAACCAGGCCAAGATCCTGGTGGGGTCAGAAACACAAGTGATTTGATGTACACATCAGTACTTGAACTCAGCATTAAGTGAAGTTCTACTACCAAGGATGGATATGTTTTCATGATCTGAGTTGGAGCTAATGTTTCAAGGTGCAAGATATCCAACTGATACTAGATTCAATAGCTTTTTAGCCTATTGACATAAAGCTAGACTGATAAGCATAACACTTTCCACAATAAAAAGAAAGTTTTTACTTAAAACGTTATATATTCCTTACACAAACTTACTTAATGATTGAATCAAATTACTTACAAGGACATCAAATATGTAAACTGTAGCTTATGCTAAAATAAAGTATTTTGATGATTACTGTGTTTTGAAAGAATTACTCACTACAAATTGCTTCATGTAAGTAGAGATGTATCATTTACTAGATATTTTAGGATATGTATCTTTTTTATACTTTCAAAGAGAATTTTTGAAGGAAAGGTGCTTTACCATGTTATATAAAAATTTTAATTATGAAGATAATCTTATATTTATGAATGCCAATGAATATATTCACTCTGTAGAGGGTATAATAAGGGGAAATTTTCAAGTGATTTCAAATTTCTGTTGCACAGTAAAAGTGTCAGTCAATATTATAATAATTTAAATATGAATGGATTCTAGAGTAGTTTAGTACTAAAATTAAAATCTAGCAATCATAGATGATGTTTGCTGATTAATGTGAGACATTTTAAAATTAAATTCATAAACTGTACAAAAAAGTAACAGGATCTACAAAAATGGTTAAATCTTTATGTCTTTTAAATTAATATTTCTGAGTGACAACTTATAGCACTATAATTGCAGTTGTAAAGACGATAAGTAATTGGAGAAAGATCTTAAGCTCTACATAGATGATGGGTAGATTTAATTCTTTAAAATAGTATATAGTCACCATCCTAAGAGATGAAAGGGAAACATTTCAAGGGGGGGAAATATTAATATTACTAAAATTTGATAGGAGGTTTAAGGGACCATTTAACAGATTTTTTTAAATGATGTTAAATAACAATTTTTCTAGCAATTCATTCAATGCTCTGTATTCCTACTACGTGATGGGCTGTATGTTAGTTCTGGAGATAGAGGTGTAAGCAAAACAGTTTCTGTTTAGCACCTTTAGAAAGTACCTATGGGAGTTTGAAAATTTACACTATGCTGGGAATATCAACAAATATTGTACCAAGGAAGAGATATACACTGGTCTTGCTAGCATACGAGTAAAAAAAAAATCAACATACTCAGAGGGAGTGGATTTGGAAGTCACATAGCAAGTTGATGGACCCTGGGGTAGTCTCTAAGTGTGTGGTAGAAATGACAGGAAAGAATCAGCAAAGATTAGATTGGAAAGGTCAGCAGTGGCCACTTGTTAACAGTCTTAAGTTCATTGTTCACAAAATTGAATTTAATTTTTGCTAACAAGGGTGAAAAAGCAAAGACCTTTAGGATGAATTTCTATATTTTAGAAAGATTACTCTGACTGGAGACTGAATACCAGATGGGAGAGGAAGGGTCTTAGATGCAGGTTATCAGATGGGGTATTACTGTAACTAATTAGAAGGAAATGAAGTCCAGGGCAAGGAAAGTCTAAGGAAATTAAAATGAATACAGGATTTGGGAACTGGTAAAGGGAAGAGATGCAGGGACAATCTCAGAAATAGAACTGACAGGATTTAATCACTGATTAATATTATGTGAAATTAAAGGAAAATGAAAGTTTCTCCATGTATCCTTTTCTTTATGAAGGATATATCAAATTCTCAACATTTTAATAGGTTATATACAAACTACTCACTTTGAACTGATTTCTTTATTGTGAAAATTTTGAATAGTGGAATTTAATAGCGTTAAGTATCTTGATTAAAAAAAGGCATTACTCAGATATTAAAATGGTTATTTTAGAAAGACAGTATTTTCCATTCAAATGCCAATGGGAAATACATGCACACACAGAAAATAATTTCTTCTAGATTTTTTATAAATTAATATTTACATGCAGTATAAGAAAATGATGACTGTGTTTCATTTTTTCTCCCCATTAAATAATACTAAGCTTTAAGAAATGCTGCGTCAGATACAGCAGAGATTATCTGATATGTGATAATATAAGGTTGCATTTGTGTTTTAGTGCACAGGCATTATTTACAAGCTGTGATCAAGGATACATATTGCACATGTAATTGTTATATTCTATATGTTCAAAATCATTTGCTGTGTAGAAATATGAAACCATGAAACATGTCTCTGTATACCAAATTTTATTTAGCTTTTAACATATTTTTCCTATGAGACTTCTCAGTCCTTTTGTATAACTATAAAAATAACTACCTTGAAAAAAAGGTAACCTCATTTCAAGAATGATTTTTGATATAAGAAAGTAAAGAAGGTGAAAATCACTTGTAAGTCTATATACCCAATTATAAATACTGTTAATGCCTTTCTGTCTCTATTTTTATATATCTCCTTCTAAATGCAGATTTTGACAAAAATACAGTTATTTGCATGTAAGCCCTATTTAATGGAAATAGAACAACTAATGAGACAGATATTCTTGCCTTAAGGAATCCCCGTGATAGTTAGTAAGGGGAGATAGCAAGTTTGTTAACAATTAGCATAAGAGATCATATTAGACACTGGAATTTTCATTGTAGAAATAAATTGTATCATATCATGTGATAAGAGGGACATGATGCTTTATCTGGTTCAAGACAATCTAGGAGGGATGGTGTTATTTTGAATAATCATGAATTTCATATTATAATTGTTTATGCTGAGTACAAGTTTAATTACATTATGGAAAACTTGAAAAATAAGCAGCATGTACACAACAGATCAATAATTCATATTATATAAACCCTTAAGAGCTCCCACCTTATCTAAAAAATAATCAAAATCATTTCTATGGCAGGATGCTACTATTCTCACCTCAGTTATCACCTTCAAATCTATGTATTACAAATCTCAGATAAGTGAAGGGGCTTTACTGAATTTAACTTACCTCACACTTGTACATTTCTAGAGTCCTCCCTATCCATCTTCTTGGCAAATCATTCTAGTGACATCTTGTCCCATATTCTCAATTCTTTTCCTACATATTGTATTTCTAGAATAAGATCTTGGATTTGGTTAAATCCAATTTCTTTGCCAAGAACTTTTCTATTGTGGCTGGAGCTATCAAATAATCATGAATAGTCCAATGTCAAAGTCAGACACTTTACAGTGCCTGAAATTATATTTCTTTAGTTCACTTTTATTCTTCCTTAATTTTTTACCTATAAGCTCATGTCTCTTCTCCTCCCATGAGCTCTATTACTCCTTGATAATATTTACTATTTCATTGAGAACATGTATATTTCACAAAAACTTGATATTTCATCAACTTATTCATCAACAATAGTGTCTACATGCTTTATTTTCCCTCTCATCACTGTGAATATACTGCTTTATAACCAAGGTTAACCCTACCACCAATAACAGATCCAGTTTCCATCTCATCTGAAAAACATCACTACCTTTTCATTTCAAAACATTTCTCTCTATCTTTTTTTTCTTTCCATCTCAGAGTCAAGTAACAACACATTTTGTTGTTGCAAAGCTGCATTTTGTAAGATGTAAGTCAAAGTTTTCTGCTTCCAAAGTTCTAATTATCTAGCCTGTTATTCTACTAGAAGTATAATGCTACTGTGAGCATTTTCAATTTTTTAAAAAATGGCCTATAAGATTTAATGCCATCTCATTAAAAGTCTCAATGACATTCTTCAAAGAAATAGAACAAATAATGATGAAAATCATGTGGAACAACAAAAGACCTCCAATAGCCAGACCTCATGACTAGGAAGAAAGAGAACAGAAGCATTACAAAACCAAACATCAAGCTATACTACAAAGCCGTAATAATCAGAACTGCATGGTACTGGAACAAGAACAGACATACAGACCAGTGGATTTGAATAGAAAACCCAAATATAAACCCACAGGTTTATGAACAGCTAATTTTTGACAAAAGAGCAAAGAAGATACAATGGAACAACGAAAGTTTGTTCAGCAAATGGTGCTGGGAAAACTGGGAAGCTACATGCAAAAAAAATGAAACTAGATCACTACCTCTTACCACACACAAAAATCAATTTGAAGTGGATTAAAGACCTAGACATAAGAACGGAAACCATAAAATACCTGTAAGCAAAGATGGGCCAAACACTACCCAACATACACTTCAGTGACATCTTTAGAGATAGAACACCCAATGCAATGATCATGAAGGCAAGGATAAACAGATGGAACTACATCAAGTTAAAGAGCTTCTGTACAGCAAAAGAGACATTACAAAAAACAAACAGACATCCCACTGATTGGGAAAAAATTT
Organism: Condylura cristata; assembly: GCF_000260355.1. Lineage (NCBI taxonomy): Eukaryota > Metazoa > Chordata > Mammalia > Eulipotyphla > Talpidae > Condylura > Condylura cristata. Next base: position 21,649,372 of record NW_004567107.1, read on the forward strand.
TCTCACACAAAACTAGCAATAAAGGATTGATCACAAAAATTTATGGAGAACTGATGAAACTCAACAAAAATTAAAAAAAAAACATCAAAAAATGGGCAGAAGAACTAAAAAGACACTTCTCCAAAGAAGAAATGCAGATGGCCAACAAGCATAAAAAAATATTCAACATCACTTGTAATAAGGGAGATGAAAATTAAAACCACAATGAGATAACATCTCACCCCAGTGAGAATGGCACATCCTCAAACAACTAGCAACAACAAATGTTGGTGAGGATGTGGAGAAAAAGGAACTCTCCTGCACTGCTGGTGGGAATGCAAACTAGTACAACCACTACAGAAAACTGTTTGGAGGTTTCTCAAACTGCTAAACATGAGGCTTCCCTGTGACCCAGCAATCCCACTCTTAGGTATCTATCCAAAAGACACAAAAACACTGATTCAAAAAGATACCTGCAACCCCATATTTATTGCTACTTTATTCACAATTGGAAAGACATGGAAATAGCCCAAATGCCCCAAAATGGATGACTGGGTTAAAAAGATGTGGTACAGGGCCCTCCCTGGTGGTGCAGCAGGTTAAAGCACAGCACAAAGAAGCTTAATCCACTTCCGCATGAGTTCGATCCCCGCCTGCCCCGGAGGAGATCCACATGGTGAGGCAGACCTCTCCTGACCCGCCCGTTGCTCCCCTCAGCAATGTACTTCGGTCGATCTGCCTGTTCTGCCCCCCACTCTGTCTCTGGTGAATCCTCTCACCCTCTGCATCTCTGGCCTGTACCCCAGTTCTGTATGAATAAATTAATAAATTAAAAAAAAAAGATGTGTACATATACACAATGGAATATTACTCAGCAACAATAACAAAAAAAGAAACATATGTCTTTTGCAGCAACATGGATGAAACTGGAAAAGATCATGCTTATTGAAATAAGGTAGAAAAAAAAGGAAAAATACTAGATGGTTTCTCTCATAGCAGGAATATAACGGAACCGGTGAGAAAATAATGATAACGATGTGAACAGCTATATACCAGAGACATATTGTGGGGGTGGAGTGGGGGACAGGATCAAAAACAGTGGGGGTTGGTAAATGCACTGGATTATGGTGATGGCACATGGGTGACTTGGTGATGGGAAATCCTAGGGGATTGCAACTGAGATGGAAAAATGCACAAAAATATGTAAAAATAAACTACTATAAAAAAAAATTTAGGAGAAAAAAAAAATGGCCCGTAAAAGCTGCCTGCTACTTTACAAGATACATATAACAACAAACATCTTATTTAACCTGTTGTTATTTGTTTAGATTTTATAGTTGTTCACTTCAATGCACAGTATTCTCACATCCAAAACATATTTCCTAATGGTGAAATAATTGAAACAATGGTTATGCACATTTATAGCTCTTGATGTAATTTGTCAAATCTACTTACAAAATATTGCACCAACTTAACATCACTAACAATGTAATTATGCTTGCTCCTACTTTTGAGAATTAACATTTTTCATATATTTTGCTGACAGGTAAACATTTATTGGATTGCTACAGCAGTTAGGTTTTTATTTAATTTTTGTGACTTGCTTTCATTCACATAAAAGTGGTATTTTCAGTTTTTTCTTAATCATAAATGCTTCATATAAATAAAATGAATTGACTATATATTAAATACAGCATTCTTAATAATTATTTACCTTTTACTTTGTGGGATTTTAAAACATGTATTTATTATAAAGTCTACATATATCCACTTTTAGTCACTGTGGGTTCTCCAATCATTTTCATCTGAGTTATAATTCTTGCTGTGCTATTTATTCATCAGTACAATGGAAATTAAAAATAATTTTCAACCCTATAGATTGTTATGGTAATTCAGTATAATAATTTATGTTGAGTACTTAGCAAGTAAGAATAAACAGTTAATAATAGGCTCTTAAAACATGCAGTCAATGTCAGTGTGCTAAGGTGTTTTTTTTTCAGCTTTATTTAATTCTTTTTTTAAAAGATTTATTTATTTTATTCATACAAGAACTGGGGTACAAGACAGAGGTGCAGGGTGAGGGTGAGAGATTCACGAGAAACAGAGTACAGGTAGATGTACTGAAATACACTGCTAAGGGAAGCAGCAGGCAGGTCAGGAGAGGTCTGCCACACCATGTGGGTCACCTCCCTGGTTGGGGATTGAATTCGTGCTGCAGATAATGTGTTAGTGCTGTGCTTTTTTTTTT
>NW_004567107.1:21652103-21681255 GCF_000260355.1 Condylura cristata
GCTGGGTCATAGGGAAGCTCCATGTTTAGCAGTTTGAGGAACCTCCAAACAGTTTTCCATAGTGGTTGTACTAGTTTGCATTCCCACCAGTTAGTGCTGTGCTTTTAACCTGCTGTACCTCCAGGGAGGGCCCAGTATTATTTAATTCTTAATGAAACTCTAGAAATTAGGTAAGAAAGTTGTGGTTTTCAAAGATGTAGTAACTCATCCCAAATGACATGTAAAGAAATAGGTAAGTTTGCAGCTTGCCCATAATCGTTACACTTAACTATCTCTCTTGAAAAATGCAGGTAATTTCTTAGACAAGATACCACTTAGAAACAATATTTTGTTTTGTTTTGTTTTGTTTTCCAAGAAGGTTTATAATAATTTACCTGAAGATAAATCCTTTGGAGTGCTTCTTACAGACATTCCTAGAAGCCATTCAGTTCTCCTCATTCAGAATCTCCAGAGAAATTTTGCTAACCTAATATTTAAACAAATAAGAAGCTGTTGCTTACTATTATGTAACTTTGGGTAATATTTATTAGTCAGATGTTAGTGGCCATACTCTTTACAGTGTCATTTGTGTTCAGTTATCATCAAGATATTTGTTTCAATTCTGTAGGCACACACTTATCTACCAGTCAAATTTATTTCTATGTTCCCTTCGTTGTAAACTATTCAGTCTTTGTGTCAATCTGTTTCTGTCTCTGTTCTATTGTAAATAAATAACTGTTTTTCCAAGCATGGGTGGCACTCTAATATTTTGTTTTGCAAATAAGATTTTCATTCTAATTTTTATGTTATTGTTGTTATTACAAAGGATGATTTAGGAGATGTAAAATCAAACCAAAGTCCTGAAGAAAGATTTCTTTTGTTTCATTAATCATTTTGTCTATACAAATGAGTTTCTTTTTATAATCAGTGAGTGAACATCTTATTTAATTTTATTGCTTCTCTTTCTGTGTCAAACTTCAATGCTTTTTAGATGTGGGTTTTGTTAATATCTCAGTTTATGGCATATTATATTGTTTTTCATATTATATCTACAGTCAGTAGTTACTTTTAATTCTATGCTTATTTCAAGAAATATTTTTGCCATCTTCTTAAAATATAGTTTCCTGGTATCTATATATTGAAGCTTTTAAAAATAAATTTCTGGGATTTTTTGGTCAGCAATACAGCTATATAATTTCTACATCATAAAATTTATGGGACCATTATATTTACAATATTTTAATTATTTCAGTAGTGGTGATAAAAGAGAATATGGAGTATAGCATATATTTCAATATCTTTATTAATCATAACATTTGAGTACTCCCTATCTGTATTTATGTTTGTTTCATGTGAGCTACTAAGAAACGAGAAGTTTATTATTTTTTCCACTTTATTCTGCTTCTATCAAGTTCTACATGAATTATTAAGAAGCTTCCTCTATATATCCAAGTCCTATATTACTTGGCACACACATTTTTATCTTCTTATATTTCTGTACTATATTATAAACTTTATAAAATAGTTGTTTTCCAACTTTTTGCTTTTTTTACTTCAGATTTTCATTGACAATCTACATTGTCAAACTGTAATAATGTGAAATCTGATTTTCTTCTTTGTATACTTATTCACATAAGGATATTTTGTGAGGGTTTAGTCTAAGTGTTTATTAATATGATTTTTAAAATGTTCTTTATATTTCTTTCCAAAAATGTTTCTTAAATTTATACCTGTAATTTCAGCTTGCATGCAAAGACTCCAAATTTAGTTAAGTAGTTACACACATCCTCAAGAGAGGCTGTTTGGGCAGTGATATCTCTAACTCGTGCTAATGTGTGCAGTTAAGTCTTGGCAGGGGAAATGACAGGATGGGAATGGACACTAGAGGACAATCAACACCACTGAACAATAGCACTAATTATACAATTAAGAGATGATTACTGTCAGAAGTGATACTCTGTGCGTTCTAGATGATTTTGGCATTCCTTTTTCACTGAAATTTCTTTTAACTTTTTTTAAAAAAATATTTATTTATTTGTGCATACAAAACTGGAGTACAGGCCAGAGGTGCAGGGGCGGTGATGGATTCACCAGAGACAGAGTGGGGAGCAGAACAGACCATCTGATAAAGTACACTGCTGAGGGGAGCAGCGGGCGGGTCAGGAGCAGTCTGCTGCATCATGTGGATCACCTCTAGGGCTGGGCATGGAAATTGCATGGAAGCAGCTGAGGCTAGCATGCTGTGCATTGCACACCGGGGAGGGCCATCTACCCCTAATTTAAATTCTAGGTCAAAACTAGATCTAGTCATCTTTTATCTAATGAAGCAGTGTATTGTCGGCTACTAAGTTTTTTTTGGCTTTGACTGAGTTGTCTTCATGAAAACAAAGAACTTTACATAGTTCAGAGCATCACAGTTAAGTAGTTTTGTTAGATAGTATTTATGAAACCACTGCCATATAGGACTCAACATCCCTTATGAATATAGAGAAATAATGGGAAGAGCAACTCTTTTCCAGTTGTCTCAAAACAGTCTTTAGTTTCTTGTGTCATGTTCTGAGATAGGAGGGAGACGATGAAGGAAGCATGGATCAAGTGATGCTACACAGAGGTTAACTTTTTACTTTTAATTGATACTCATATAAATTTTATATCTTTCAATTCAAAGTTCTTTGTGTGGACTGTATAATTTCTCCTGTATAAATCCAGATATTTTTATCAGTGTATTGTTGATGGGATGTTTCAATGGATTGGGACACTAAAATAATTGAGTCATAAAAGATAGCACTAACCTAGAAGGCAGGGAGGATAATGAAAGGTACACTTGTCTATTAATGAAGAAGTAACTCACATAATGAAAACAATACAGAGATTTGAGACTTTGTCAACTTTTGGGTATTTGACACCCAAATACTCAATACTGTGAGTAAAACTGAATCTTTGCTCTTAATGTGTTAATAATAAGGAAGAACATACAGATAAAGAAAATGAAATAGTAGAAAGGTTCTGTAATATTTTTGTGAGATAGTTTAGATGTAGTCCCAAATTACCTCTCTATTCTGAATACTCACTTATTTCAACACTTGTTGGAATCTCACTTTTTCCAACAGAATGACTCATTTTCCCTTTATAGGTGCATTGAGGACCTCATCTGCTGCACCTTGTATTTTCCTCAAAAATATTTATAAAAATAGTACTTATAATACTTTGAATCTGCCTGTTTACTTGTCTTAATCTACCACACAACAGTATCAACTCTAGGACAGCAAGGCATGAGTCTCAACCCTTGTTCAATATTATATTTCCAGTAATATCGGAACAGAGTTTGATACATCACAACTTCTCAGTCAGCATTTATATTGAATCAATAGGTAATAAGACACAAATATTAGCACAAAGTGTTCATTTACTTCCCTATTTACCTTCCTACCAAAGAGAATGTTGTTATATCTGCCAAAATTCCCATTATGTGAGGCAAGAAATGCCAAATCATCTGTATGTAAATTATCCTGTACTGATAATGATCCCATGTATACATTCAGTAGAAATAGACATAAGACACTGTCTTTGGTGGTCAGAGCAGGGAGTACAGTTCCCACTCAGCATATTTAACCTGGGGTGTTTTTAACTTATATTGGCTTTATCTGGATATCATCCCACTATAAATCAGGGAAAAGCTTTACTTAAAAGAAAAAAGCAAGGGAGAGTATGAGAGAAAAGAAATATGGTAGAAGGTAGTATCGAAGGTACTGAAAATCTCACTTATTTCAGCACTTGTTGGGATCTCACTTGTTCCAACAGAAGAATGATTTAGTGTCCCTATATAAGCACAGTAGAAGCTCCTTCAGGAAATCGTCGATATCTCTTCTGCTGCACCTTATAATTGGTAAAAGAGAATCTTAGAAAGAGACACAGCAGAGTAATTTAAGAGAATGTGGTGGTGTGTTAGTAGGGGAGGGGAGAGGCTCAATGGAACATGGTAGAGGATTGTTGGGACATTGTGGTTTGTGGAGATTTGAATCGATACCCCCTAGAGCAGATACAAAGATGTAAAATTACGTTATCTCACTAAACATAATGGGGAGAATAAAAATTACATATGGAAAAAAGAGAGTAAGTGAAGTAGTAGGTAAAAAGAAATACTAGTTGTTATGTAATATGCATTTTTATTCTTTCTTATTCGTTTTAAAAGACATTCTCTTTAGAAATGGGTATTTGAGAATACTGCCACATTCCAGGTTTATTCCACTACAAATTTTAAGACTATAAGAGAAAATAAAAAAATACTTGATTATATGAAGTAATGATTATTTCTAACTGTAGAATTCAGCAGAAAGTTTTTAGTGTTTGAGCAAGATGGACAGAATTTGCAACTATAGAGCTATTGAGAAGACAGTTATTCTAGGGACAGGGGTTACCTGAACTTGTATTGACTTGTGAAGATGCAATAGCCAATCTTTTCCATTACAGATGTAAATGGAACATCCACATTAATAACCTTGCTTTGACCATGTGATTAGGTTTAATGAAAGCCTTTTTTTTTTCTTTTTTCTTTCAGCTTCAAATTATATTTATTATAATTAGGCAAATTGTCTAAATTGCTAGAGGCAATCTTTATTTCAAATAGACTACAGGTTAAAGTCAGACTACCAAACTAGAGTTAGCACAATTTTGTTGAGTTTATTTGCAGAGTAGTGCATTAATCAGCATGAAGCCTAAGGGAACAGTTTCATTAACCAATAGAGATACAACTTGTGGTGTATAAGTGGAAAAAATGCACTTGTTAAAATATAAATTTTATATAATTTTTGTTTCTCATAAACTTTCGAGTAATAGGTTTCATGCCAAGTAGATTAAATAAAGCATTGTAGAAATATGAAATATCATAATCATTGTAACAAAGAAAAGGGTTGTAATTATGATTAACATGAACAGTGTGTGTGTTATTAAAGTTTCAAAAATGTACTTTCCTAAGTGGTGGGCCTTTGCAGTAATTTTTATCCATTATATTCCTATGATCCTAAAACTATATAGATATTCCAAGTTTTTCCTTTATATCTGATTGTGATATTTAATAAAAAAGGCTTATCACTGTTTCATGTTTAGCTGAATAAATAAAAAAAAAGCCTTTAGTTTTTTGCTAGATGTGCTTTATGCTTTACATAATGTAACAAAATGATGCTTTTGACTTTCTAGGACAAAACAGAGGTATAATGAGGTCTTTATTAAATTCCATTTCACTATCACTGTGCCCTTTGTGTAACTTCACAATAGAAAAGCCAATTATTTTAAGCAGGAAACAAACAGAATCTCTTGAGTATTACATATTATTTGGTCACTGAATTGACTGTGAATAAGATGTGGCTTATGCTTCATTTAGATGATAAAGTCATTTATAATAAACACATAAATGTTTTCCTCAACTCTCTTTTCTGACAGTAACATGTACCCTGGGTTCCTAACAAGAAAACTGAAAATACAGCACTGACCTTTGCTGAAGTAATCAATGACTAGATCTTAAGTAGGCATTAGGGACACTAAAATGTGTGATATTTTCCTTGTAAAATGTGCTCATTATAGGTGTGAAATGGTTTTGCCTGTACATAGAGCATCTGTATCTACTATCCAAATTCTGTCTTTCAGGTGAATATGAAAAAAGAACAACTTCACTATCACAAATGTAAGTATGTATAACAGATAACATGGCTGTGAAATGGCTTCAGCATGTCAGTTTTTATAGTAAATTTATTTAAACTGTGTAACAATGAGGCGTAAGCAGAAACTTTTTATTGTGTATAATGGTAAGGTTTTTTTTTTTCCTATGTTATTTAAGTTTGTTCAAGAATATCTGGGAAAAGTAAAGTGGCATGATCTATTGGTATACAACTAATGCTTTCTCTAGTGAATAGGTTGCAAAGCAATTCATGTGAGATTTTTTTAACTTTAAAGAAATTTATCAGTACCATTGCCCATACTGACCAGAATTGAAATATATTATTGTGGTATGCTTACTAGTGTGCAATTGAAAATTGATTGATGGTTATAGTATTTGGGGCTTTCAGTTTAAAAGCAGAGTTTATGTTTTGTCATTGCTCATTCCTAGTCTACAAAAGTAACTAGTTCTCTGTCAAAGACCATACTTTAGGGTGTGTGGCAGACAGGAGAAAGTTCCTCTTAGATCTCACACTGAAGAAGCAAAATCAATCCATGACCTTGAAATTTACCTTCACATTCATGCCAAATTCACGTTTGCTATCTGGTCTCCCAATCAATGGTTAAAAACAGATGGATACTACACACAAATCTGTCTCTGGGAGACACAAACCTATTGTGATAGGCAACTGAGTCTAGAATCCCTGAAAACTTTGTTGAGAGTTCTTAACTACACCGCAGTCTCTGAACCTTTTATTCTTCTTTCCTCTCCTTTCTCTTTCATTCAGTTATACCTACAATGAATAGCATTAGGAGGGCTCTCTCAGATTTCCTCCCCTTCCTTCAGTGTTATTTCCTTTAATATTTTTCACTGCTTAGCCTTGTCTTATTATCTACTTCCTAAACAACTTGACTAACTTGTCCCAAGTGATCTTTGTACAACAGATTTCCCTATGTCTCACCAATTTTGCATCACAGAAACAAGCAAAGTCACTACTCTCAGACACTTCTGTCCACTTGTTTTTTCCTAACTTCTGCCTTTAATCAAGGAAAGGTCAATGGTGATGCATTTGCTCAAAAGTAGATGTCTCTTTGCATGCAATTTCCAGTTACAGTCATGAGTATGACCTGACTGACTCTTGATACTATTATAGCTAGGAATGATCAAGAGTTTTCATTTCTGATTCTGAACCCAAACCACACTAAGGAAATTCAGAGGGTAATGATATTGTTTATTGCAAAAATGGGGGAGGCTGAGAAGGTTTCACTATGATAGATCTAGGCCATCAAGTAATAACCTGCCTCTGTTACCATCTCATGCTATTTTCCTTTTATTCTTATTGATTATATATGCTTGATATATTGTTTGCCATTCAATACATGCAATCATGCTGGATAGGAGATGTGAACCACACAGTTAAGATGGTTATAATCTTCGAATCCTTAACTACTTAGCATAAAATGCTGAAAAAGTCTCAAGATATGAACATCTCAAGGATAGTACAGAACACTACAAATTAACAGCTTTAGTATGGTTTGGTCCTTTCTCATCCATCAAGTGGTGAAAAATATCATAAGATAAGGAAGGAATAGAAATGCCTTTCTTAGGAAAAAAAATAACCTTGATATCATTTTGAAATGGTCTAATGCCAGCTATTTCTGAAATTACTTCTATAAGGTTTACAAATTCCCATTCGTTTGCTAACCAGACTGACAGATATATTTTTCCACCAGCACCCTTTCATTATTAATAAATTCAGCTTTAAATCATTCACAATATTTATAAATATGAGATGAATAAGATCCAACTAATAGATAAAATATAAATCAATGGATGGGTTTCTCTATTCATCATACCAAGTTCCTGGAGAAATACCTTCATCCTTATGTCTGTGGGTAAATCAAGGGTCCTAGAGATGATAGGGTTAGGAGGGAGCAAAAACTTCTGTCGGTCTGATCTAAGCTCTGAAAGGGGAAAGATTGAGATGGAAAAGAGGTCCACACCCTCAGCCCAAATGAAATCCGGAGTAGCAGAAGAGAGACACAGGACATATGCTGGGAACCTACAAGGACAGTGGTATAGAGGGCTCAGAGGACTGCAGTTCCCCTGCTCCCCCTCACCCAGTATTGGATCCAAGGCCCCAAGGTATGCAGACAACCAAATCTAAGATCCATCATGCAGGGAGGAGGGGAGGAAGCAGGGAGGCACAGGCTGTTTCAGTTTTCCTATATGCCCATGCACTGCAGTGACTAGATCACTTCTTATCTTCCTATCCCCAGCAGTACAGTGGCAGAGCAAAGGTGGCTCTATCCATCCTCTGACGGTGAGTAGTAACACAAACACGGGTAGGGATAACTGTTCCAAGCACAAAAAAATGGATCAAAAATTAAAGTCACAGCATCACTTACTGGAACAAAAAGAAAGGTACCTATTTAAAGAAATGTCAAATTACAATTCAAGCAGTCAAAGCCTGACCAGAAAAGGAAAACAAAACAAAAATGACGATAAACCTTCCAACATCAACTTCAACAAACATAAAACTTCAGGATATGGCATTAAAAAGAGATTGCTTATTCTTCAGAAACCAAACTTAGACAGGAAAAAGTGAGATCTAACAGAGAATTCAAAATAGTCACCATGAAGAAACTCAGAGACACAAGACAATTCAAAAAAGCCATTCAGGGCCCTCCCTGGTGGCGCAGCAGGTTAAAGCACAGCACTGAGAATCTAAAGCCGCTTCTGCATGAGTTCGATTTCCGCCTGCCCTGGAGGTGACCACATGGTGTGGCAGACCTCTCCTGACCCACCCGCTGCTCCCCTCAGCAGTGTACTTCGTCAACCTGTCCGTCTGTTCCCCACTCTGTCTCTGGTGAAGCCTCTCACCACCCCTGAGCCTCTAGCCTATACCCCAGTTCTGTATGCACAAATAAATACATCTTTAAAAAAAAAAAAAGCCATTCAACGAGTTCAGCAATAAAATTAACAATCAGAAATTCATTTAAAAACTAGATAGAAATTATTTTTACCTTAAGGAAAATTTAAACTACAAATACTTGTTCTGCAAGAGACCATGAAAGGAAAATTATATCAGGACACATTTGTTAAGAGCTACAGACTAAACTGACTTGGAAATGATAACAACTTACATCAAAAATATAATAGAGTTTATTAAATTTGCTTTGGCCCATTTTTATGTGTCAAAAATATTTAGTTCTTTTTCCTATTTCATTAAATCACAAGTAGCATGATATCAAATCAGTTTCTTAACTCAAGCAATACATGACACATTTCTAAAAAATCAAATCCTCTAAACATTGAGATGGTTTACACACCTACAACATTTTGATTGTGGACCACTTCTGATGCACATGAAATGTTTTATATTTCCTTTTCAATCTACAATGCCATCCATCACTTTCATAGGTCTAGGACCTCCAGAAGGCTAGGCTAACTAAATTTTGTCCATTCACTTCCATTCTACTTAATTTTTGAAGACCATGCTGGACTTTACTAAAATTCCTTTTAAAAATAATATTTATGGTGAATTTTCTCACTGCCCCTGTACCTCTGGCCTGTACCCCAGTTCTGTATGCATAAATAAAAAAAACCTTAAAAATAATAACATTTATTTTTATTTATGCATTTGAGAGCTGGATATAGGCCAGAGGTATGGAGTGGGGATGCAGAATGGGGAGCAGAACAGGTGGATCTATTGAAATACAGTGCTGAGGGGAGCAGCAGGTAAAATAGGAGAGGTCTGTGGAGTCATATGGGTCAGCTCCAAGACCTGGACTTGAAATTGTGCTGCAGGCCCTGGTGGTAACTTCATAGTTCTGAGACATAACCCCTTTACCACTAGGGAGGCCCTACAAAAATTCCTTTTGTTTCTTTACCCTTAAGTTTATTGACATAAAAGAGAAAATAACCAGATGAGCTCTTACCTAATTGTATTTTCAGATGGTATATGTTATTATTGAGAAAAAAATTAAGTATTATAGGGATAAGTTAAATGAATGTACCTTAAGAAGAAAAATGGGATAATGCGAGCAATGCGATCAAATTTTGATTATGTAGTTAATGTAAGGTAAAATTTGGGAGAAGTTGTTTCAGTATGTGATTGTACTGAGAATATATACAAACAGAAGGGGGAAAGGGAGTAATTGAATGTATTTATGATAATTGGTAATCTGATGGAATAAAGTCATCAGAAGGCTGAGAGGATACAGAATCAGTATACATGTGGAGAGACTGTCCCAAGTGTATGTAAGAGAACTGACACAGAAGAGGAGGAGTTAGCAATATACTTCATCTTTAGTTTTCTTACCAAAATCACACAATTTTCCACCTTTTTTATTTGCTATATTCATAGCACACTCTTATCATTCAACTGTTTAAAGGTCTTCTTTTAAAATAGATCTTTTTTGACTACCTCAAAACCAACACCTCCAATTATTCTATATCTTAACATTACTTTCCTTCAAAAACTTACTATAATATTTAATTAGTCTGTTTTCCAATATTTATTTCATTTTCTATCCACTATACTTCCCTCATATTTCACTCATAACCCAGTCTATTTACATAGGGTTGTGTTCATTTGGCTCACTGTTCATTGTTTAGCCTATTATTCAGTTAATATAGAGGGGCTTAATAAACATTTGTTGAATGCATTTGGTACAGCATATTTTCTTTAAGGAGGCACTGAACAGTTCCGTGCATGAGAGATACTTGGGGGTAAGTGACTTGTCTTAGAATAAAGAAATTAATACTATATTACATAATGGATTATTAAACATGAAGCTGAACATAAACCATGTAGTAGTTGTTGCAGTAGCCTTTAATTTATTAATGTGATCTGATTTACTGAACATTGCAGAAGGAAGAGTAAGGTTGCCTTGGATTAGTAAAAAGAAGAAATAGAAGTAGAATGGGTGAAGAAGGCTAGATTCAAAGTCTTAAACATAACTTTTCTCTGTTGTTTCATTATTATGGTACAGTCCTGCTCTGTTTAACCTTCATCTTGCTGTGAGAAGGTGATATTGATCTATTTCAAGAGTTTCTGATACTTAACTTGAATTAATCCATTATATTACCAAGACCTCTATAGAGCTGAAGAATGAATTACATTATTAATCTATTACTTTGGAGAAATTTATTTCAAAGATTCCATTTTGAAATTCGAGGGTAAGGTAATTCTGAACATCTGTTTTAAATTTCACATGTCAGTATTTCATAACTCAATCATTTCAAATGACAAGGAATTTCTTCAGTACTTTATAACACAAAAGATTTTGTTTTAAATTTTAACAAAATAATGAAAGATACTTTCTCAGTTAAACACATTTAAGCCACTTTTGAAAGACCTTTGTAAAAGTTCCAAACTATAATTGTAGAGTTTGATAAAACTATAAATACAGAGAAGTCATATTAATTTTAACCAAGGATATTATACTAGCTAGGAATTATTTAAGTACAACCTATTTCCTCAAACATCTGAGCAGTTCTTAAGCATTTAAATATTAATACCTATAAGAGCAAATAAAACCTCAAGTAAAATTAATGAACATCAATTTTGAAATGTAATAGGTCATGAAATTCATAACTCCTCCCACCTAACAAAGAGTTAAGCCAACTCATCAGACTTGACTGGTAATTCCAGTGATGTTAATAGTTGTAGTGATGTTTTCACTTTGTGGTTTTGTGACAGAGAGTAAGCAGCACTAGAATGTTTGTTATGTGATTTTGCAATATTCATTTTAATGCTTTCAATATTCACTGGCTTACTATTATTCATGAAAATTTAGATTGTTTAGAACACTTGTATTTTTTTCTTCTTTCCAATATTTTCAAATGCCTCATTTCACTTTCTGTTTACAGAAATCTGGTGCAGTTTATCATACTAATTGTTTCAAAGGTAAAGAAGTACACTTGTCCATAACTGCACAGTTTATACAAAGCAGGGCAAAGATTAGAAACTAACTTTGCAACCAATGTGACTTTGTGCAATTCACTTAATGTATTGATTTACTGAGCATAATTTTTTTGTCTTTGACAGATGTAAATTCTCTCTCTCTCTTTCTTTTCCCTTGACCTTCTTATTCCTTTCACCTCACACCACAAACAATAAATTAATGAGCAGGCATAAGTAGTAATGGGTAGTATCATACACTATTGACATAATTCTTTCCCCTTAGAAGTCTTTTTTGAAAATGATCAATTGAGGAGAAGAATTTATCATTGTACTGGTCTTCAAAATTATTACAGTCTCCATTGGAATTTAGGTGCAAAGGTGGGGAAATCTAAATACTTCTTTCTCTGATGGTGATTTTGAATTCTATAGAGTAGAATGTAAAATAACAGAAATTAAGTGATGTGCGTATTGAGAAGAATTTGAGTAGAAGTCTTGTTTGAATCTAGGGAGAAGTGTATTACTCAATGAATACAAGCATTGGTTCTAAAGCCTGAAGCTGTCTCACTTTGAATACTGCTTTACGTCTAACCACTTACAGGACCATGGACAGATCACTTAACCCTGTATCAATTTCAATTTGTTGTATCAATTCAATTTCAATTTGTTGGTGTATAAAAAGGATACCACAATACTACTGTATAAACTATAAAGACTAAATGCCCATTGTTTATAATAGACCCTGCATAAGTAGAAAACCAAATTAGTCCCCCTGGAAATTTCTCCTTTGTCTTCCTCTCTCTTTTGTCTTTTTCTGCATTCACATCTTTTTACCCTTTGTCACTGGGACTAAAAAATATATATATATTACCTATATACTTTCGCTTTTCCAGAATCTCTAAATGGTAGTAATTCATATATGTACTACATTTTTCTATATTGTTAAACTATAAAAATACACTTTAAAGAAATATTGACTGGATTTTGGAAATTAAAATGTCCAAGAGATTTTCTATACAATAACTTATTTTACCATATTTTTTCATTTTGAAGTAATTTTAGTGTCAATGAAAATTTAAAATGAGTATCTCCATCTTAGAACAAAGGAATTATGAACATTTGGAAAGTGGTATTACCAAGATATGATTACAAGAAAAATCCATCCATCAGTAATGCTGACAGATAGACAAAGAGATTATAACTCAATTTCTATGAAACAATTGGAAGAATGATTTCTTGATTGATTGATTCTTGTTTAAATCCAGCTGCGCAGAAAAAAAAATCAAAAACACATCTGAAGAGTTTTAGATAAGTGGAAGTCTTATTGAATCTTTCTGCAGTGTCCTGTAATGATTTAAAACAATCCAACAGGCGGCAACTATCATCTTTTGTAGCTTATCAAAACTGCAACATGTTTATGGTTTGTGAGTAGATAAAAGTTTCAGCTTCATGATTTGTATTACATTCTTTCATAGTAAATGAACATTTTATTAGTCACTTTTTTCCTAGCAGAATTTGACATGTTTTCTTAACTGCTTTTTCTATTCTGAAAGTTATTTATGGTCATTTTTGAGATCTAAGGATAACTACTGTACTTAAAATATTAAGTAAAATGGATATGTAATATGTAAAAAGCCAAATCTAATTCTGGATAAATTCTTTCTCTGTAGATGACAGTTTTGTAATACTATTTACATTCATTTCTTTCTTTTAAAAAGTGCTAACATAACATTACTAAAAATTGAAAAGAGGCCCTCCTTGGTGGCGCAGCGGGTTAAAGCACAGCACTAAGAAGTCAAAGCCACTTCCCCATGAGTTCGATCCCTGCCTGCCCCGGAGGTGACCACATGGTGTGGCAGACCTCTCCTGACCCGCCCGCTGCTCCCCTCAGCAGTGTACTTCATTGATCTGCCTGTTCTGCTCCCCACTCTGTCTCTGGTGAATCCTCTCACCCTCCGCATCTCTGGCCTGTACCCCAGTTCTGTATGAATAAATAAATCTTTAAAAAAAAAAATTGAAAAGAAACATGTAGACATCTAAAATATTTGAATTTGAATTTATCCATATATTTGAAAATTATAGATCATAGTATACACAGTTATGTATACCATGTTTATTCTTAATATTATGAAACACATTTTTAATACTTATGCACATTATTCAGTCATAAATATAAAAGTGAGAATAATTTCCTACCAGTCACAATGAAGAACATTGTAGAGAGATCATAGTGTTTATAATTATTTCCTTAAAATAAATACCTATAGGCTCTCCCTAGTGGCGCAGTGGGTTAAAGTGCAGCACTGAAAAGCTAAAGCCACTTCCGCAGGAGTTCCATTGCCGCCTACCTCAGAGGTGACCACGTGGTGCGGCAGACCTCTCCTGACCCGCCTGCTGCTCCCCTCAGCAATGTACTTCGTAGATCTGCCCGTTCTGTTCCCCACTCTGTCTCTGGTGAAGCCTCTCACCGCCCCTGAGCCTCTGGTCTGTACCCCAGTTCTGTATGCACAAATAAATAAATCTTTAAAATAAATAAATACCTATAACTCTAATTGAAGTTTATGATAATTTTAAACCTCTGGTAGCTATTTCAAATTATTTTTGATAATCTCACAGTTTAAACTGTTTTGAAATTATATTTGTGCAGCTTGTCTGATGTTTTATAACAATACTGAATATTATATTGAAAAATATATTGAGTGTATTGATTAATTCTATATAGTAACTAAAACAAGTGGGATGGTTTCAGTATCAGAAAACAGAAAGTCATAAATGGAACAGTTTTAACTACTAAATAAACCATATATTTCCCTTAGAGTTTAAGACATCCAAAACTCTAGAAGTAAGGTTAACACTAGGTGTGTGAGATCTGGTCTCCAAACATATGGGATGGCTTAAACCAAACAGACATTTTTTCATTTTGTGGCTATGTAATTAGGTTGGTCCCAGTTGGTGGTGTATTTCATTTGGGAATTCGCCTCTGTATTTAGGGATATGGTCATCTAATTCAGGGGATTTCATAGTGTCATATGAAATTGAGGAGGCAATAAATGAAATCCTATGATATAACCATTCTAAATATACTATTCTTTTTTGTATAGTTTGAAGATTTGATTTTGTATATTTGTGGTCACTTACATATTCTTCAACAGAAAGATGTTTTCAGTTAACTAGAAAGGGGAGAACAAAGAGATCATGTGAGTGAAAGTTTCTGGTTGAGACTAGAAATGCCTCCTTTGCTCATTTTTGTTGCCTGGAGTTTATACTTACAGCAAATTTGGACAGTGGAGAGTACTGCATGCCAAAAAAAGGAAGTTCTGTCACACAGGTAAGAACACTGTAGTCAATGATATTGACAATAAAGCTTGGGGAGGTTTGGAGAAGATAAGATTTTAATACAATTTGAATGTATGGTGAATGAGGAAAATAAAAGATAATGAGGATGAAAAAGCTAATAGTTCCTCCAATGCTGTGTACAAATAAACACTAATATAAATGCAAATCATTTATGCTTATTTCCTTCGATGAAAAATTTATATGTAATCTAAACTATTTTTGATATTTCATCTTTTCTCCTGATCAATACTGCTATTTTAGTGACAATATTACACTACTCCAATTATTTTAAGAGCATTACAATGCAATGGGAGCTAGTTTAAAAAGGGTTGTTTAGTATATAATTATTTCTTAATTATAAAAACAAATTTGTAAATTTAAACTAATGTTTACCAAAGTCTAGAGTTAATCTGGCCTTCCTTTTTTACAGGGTTATTTCAAGAATAAAATTTGCATTCTGATGAATGTTTTATTTATTCACCAATATTAGTTTATAAAAAAAATGGAGTCTAACACAAGAGTAGTAACAGCTCTGTGGCAAAAAACAGATTCCATCCTGCCCAGGGTACAGTTTTGCACATATTCTACCCATCATATTCAAATTATGTCATTACTAGAGGGATTCAGAACAGTATTTTTGGTTTTAATATTTACTTTACTTGTCTATATTATTGATACAAATAGACTGGCAGAGATACCATTATTTATTCATCAGGTTGATAACAACAACAAGATCAGATGGTTAAAAAAGTACTGGTAAAATTATATGAAATGAGAATTCTCAGGCCCTTTTGGTGAGAGTGAGAATTGGTAAGAAATATTTTGGAGCAAAATTTGGCAATACTTAGTAAAATTACAAATATACTTGCATCAACAGAATTAGTAATTCTGTTTCCCTAGGAAACATTTTCAAAAGTGCAGGCACAGAAAGTACCTTTTAGCAGAATTTCAAATGCAGGGGGTAAAAATCACCTCACCCAGAATGCCAGAAGATGGATAGATAAAATGTGATATATTTATGAGGTAGAATTCTGCACTATAGATAAAAGATGGGGCTAGAACATTATCTTATGGGTCTACAAAAAAAAAAAAAAAAACAGTGAGTGGGAAAAAAGTATAGAATGATATTTCTGTCACAAATTAACAAAATACATCTATAGGAGAGGCAGGTAATGGTTTTAGAGATGGGAACAAAAGATAATTCAACTTCATCTGTAATGTGTTTTTGATTTATAGTTTAAAATATGAATCAAAAAAGTATATTAGAAATTACAAATTCTAAAATGTGTATTAATTAATTCTAGTGATTTAATTTTCTTTTTTTAACCTTTTAGAAAAATATTTTAAATCAATAATGAAAGTACATGATTTTTCCTAACTAGCATTAGAAAGTTAGGAATAATCTAAATCAATAAATGGAATGATAATAAAGTATAAAACTGTTATTAGTCTTCTTCATGATCTTAGATTTAGAAGGGTGGACTATAAGATGATAAATGCTTTTGTTTAGTCTGCTGTCTATCTAGTAGTCTATATGGATAGTGTCTCAGAAAGACTGATTTATCTATTTATCTACTTGTGTGCAAAATTAACTAGTAAATAGAGTGCCCCTCTAGAAGAAGGGAGGTGACATTTGCAAGCAAGTCTTCTAGAATTTCAGTCAATCAGTATTTCAGGAAACAAAGTTCTTAAGCTCTCTCTCTCTATACACACACACACAATATTCATACAAATACATATATATGATTAAATTTTAATTCTGATTTGTATTTCTTTAAAACACAGGAATTTTCCCTGGAAGGCAGTACAATACCTGTTCTTAAATGATAAGAATTTTAGTTCATAATAGTCATAGTTTTGTAACATCTATTTTGGCTCACAAAAATATTAATTTTGTTGAAGTACTTCTATATTTATGTGCAAAATTGGTAGATGGTGTTGCTGTGATTATTGAAATGGAGAATAAGTATAGATCCACAAAGAGAGCCTGAAAGATATCAAAACTAGCTGATAATATTATCGCTAGTTTTTATCCATGAAAGTTTTTAACTGAAGCATAATAGTTTTCCATGCAACTTTCCCTCAATTTTCATTTTGTAAGTAGCTAGTAAAAATAATGGAACAGAATCCCAACTAGAGTCAAAAGGAAAATAATCTACAGATAAGAAAAAAAAATTGTTAAAACTCTTGACTGTGATAGTTCTGCTGTAACAGTTTCCTATACTCACAATAATCCTCATTTAATCATCTACATGCATATTATTTTTTCTTATTATTTTCCTGTAATATCCCATTTGGGCCTTAATTGGAAATTTATTTATTTCAGTGTCCCTAATGAGAAGCCATGACCTTTTGAAAATGAAACCATAGGCAAATGCTGAAGTTTCCTCTTTACTTACTATCACTTATCTAAGCTCACCAAAGGCTGTGCTTGGGGGAGCCCTGATTTG
Source organism: Condylura cristata (assembly GCF_000260355.1). Taxonomy (NCBI): domain Eukaryota; kingdom Metazoa; phylum Chordata; class Mammalia; order Eulipotyphla; family Talpidae; genus Condylura; species Condylura cristata. Next base: position 21,669,430 of record NW_004567107.1, read on the forward strand.
GGTATATCCTGAAGACATCACCTTCAGGGCCCTCATTTAACCTGGGATAATTGCCCCTGCAGGATTCTGCTCCCCACTCCAGCAGCAAACACACATTCAGCGCCCAAGCCCTGTTAAACATAGCAAAAAGAAGAGGCAGAAAATTTAGATCTCCACCTGAGCAACAGATACTGCTTACAGAAAATGCTGCTGTGTCAGGTGGCTGTCTTCTGACATCCCCCCTCAAAGAGAACATTCTCCCCATTTCTGTATCACAAGACTTAATGTAATTGTCCATTTTCCAGTTTGTTTCTCCCACTAGCTGAAGAACGCAAAGTCAAATTGGTGCCAGGCTCATCTCTCTATCCTGAGTATCAAAGAAAGGAATAAAAACGAATGAAACAACCAACCAACCACCATTAACAACCACAGCACCTTAGGTACTCGGTATTTTTCATCTGCACGATTGAGTAAATAGTTAAGGATTCTATAGCTTTTTTTTTTTTTTTTCTTTTTCCCAACCCCTGGATTCTCCACTGGCTAAGCTGTTTACTGAATCTTGAGTCAGTTTGCTCTGTTTCTGAGATAGTAAGAACATTAATAAGCCTCTTTGTCTGGGGTTGTGTGAGCTAAGCTTTGACAATGTTTGTCCCTTGAGTCTGAACCCTGCGCCTCCCTTCCAGATGGGTCTTAAAGATTCCTTTGTTGTCTACCAGGGCTCCGTGCCCTTGCCCACTGTAATTTAGTTTCAGTTCTGCTTTGACCACACTTTCCTCCAAGCACTGGCAGCAGTCAGAGAAGGGGAGTTAAATAAAGCAAGTTTTAGCAGTATGAGTCTTTCACATGGAGTGGAAGTTCAAGTAGCAACATACAGATTATAAGATTGTGAAAGGTTTCTAAAAGAAGAGAGGAATATAAAGAAAGCAGCATGGCAATACAGGAAACTCCCTGACAAGAACGTAGAGCTTACTGTAAAGAAACATGACTAAAGATTTTAAACATGGAGAAGCAGAGGGCTTTCAGAAGGCAGATAAAACAATATTTACTGAGATATTGTACTGTTATTTAATTTTTATAATAACACAAAGGGGTACTATATTTATTACTACAGTTTAAAGATGAGGAAACAAACACAGTTAGATAAACAATGGCTTGCCTGATGGTCACACAAATGACACACAGTTTGCCAGGATTCTGCAAAGTCCAGAGTTCAGGGTCCAGAGCCAGTGATGTCAACCTCTACCTACTGTGCTTGTGGATGGTTAATTCTAAGAATTAGGTTTCTAGTTGGATCTTAGATCATCCTGTCAGTGATACTAATATCATTCCATTCCTTTCAAACAAATTTGAATGGGTCACTCTCTTGTTTCAATGATTTCCTTTAATACCTTGTATAAAATACCTCCTAAGTGACCTTCTGCCATCTTCGCTACTCAACTTGTGTCCCAACCACAACTATCACAACATTATTGTCAGGCTATTTAACAACTTTGTTCTTTCTCAAAAGAAATGTGAATGACTTAGAATGTTTTTCCTATTCTTTTGATTAAGTAGGCCATTAGATCAATTTTCTTACAACTACCAATTAATTTTCATTTTTATATTATTATAGTTTTCTTGTATCCAATAGACTGTATTCTTTGAGAGGTTATGTTTGTATTTGCATGTCCAGAATTTATGTAGATTCTCAACAGCTACTAAATATTAAATGAAAGAATGACTGGGAGATGGAGACTCAGATGTATTTCCCGGTGTAAATCTTCCATAATGTCATGAATCTCAATTACAAAATCAGACAATTCCATTTTGCACACTAAGGAATTATGGACAGTTTTCTTTAGTAGGGTTTCAACATGATTTTAATTATTCTTGAATATGTCAAAGATATTTTGAAAAATAGATTGTGCTAGTTTTATCCTACTTTAGCACAACTCTGTAGAAATTATAATCCAGTAATCATATCAAGCTAGGCAACCAATTAATGAAATGAGAAAATAAATTAACTACACTTAATTGACCAAGGTTTCAAAAAAAAAATGAACTGTCTTTAGATAACTGCATGACTAATTTTATTCAGATGGTCATTTTGTGAGTCCCTTCATGTAGGCTTTGGAATGTTCTGATGATGAATGGGTATTCATAAACATACTTCACTCTCTAAAACAGGTGATATGTAAACATAAGGTGTTACTTATAACTGTCAATAGAAGAAGGTACAGAATGAGATATTTTATTGTTCCCATTCTCATCTTATGTCTTTCTCCCCTTCAGACAAACACTAAGGAAACCATAAAAATAAATCTATCCACAAAGAGACTGGCTTGCAGGATTCATTTTCATTGTAGCCGTAGTTCTACATCTCAATACACTATACAAAGTAAACAAAGCAATAGGATATAGATGTACCTGTGTAATTGCATTCTCTTCTTTTCTCCACCTGTGTTTCAATAAATCTAGGACATAATATGAAATTCTTCCCTTAATCAACTGAAAAAATAACAAAGAACTTACATCACTCTGATAAACTGGCTTGATTTTTCTATGATGAAAGAAAATGGTAGTTGAAAATTCAAATAATACAGCAAATTGACATTCTTTCTATCACAAAATAATTCTGTTGTTTATTGTGATTAAATTAAATATGCAAAAACAAAATACAGAGTTCCTATCCTTTCATAACCAGAAGTCAGGCATGTGTCTATTATTCAAGTTTTTATTAATAGGCAGGGTTATGGTGTTCTTTACATAAGAATTACACACCTCAATCTCACCATGATGTGTTGATGTTACTGTTATAGCCATTAAGTTATTATGAATGGAATATTTTCTATTATATTCTCATATATTGTATAATATATGAATAATATATGCACATATACCATTCTATTTTATTTTTTTCCCTTATATACTTGTGCCATTTTCTTTATAGGTAAATTATTGGGGTTACTTACTCTATTTGTAACCACATAAAATGAGTTCCTATATTTAAAAATATTTCTAGATATTCTGATCATTATTTCTAAGGTATACAACTCCCATCTACCTTAAAGTAATGATATAATTATTTCTTTTTTTAAAAAAACTGAATTTCAAGAATAACAGTAAAGCTGCTACAAATGAGCTCATCTATCTGCAGCATCTGATCAGGTGCTCATAAATGACTGTCATCTGATTGCATGTAATTCTCAATGAAGAGTAAGGGCTTTTCCTTGGTTTTAGTCTTTTGGGCAAGACTTGGACACACTGTAAACAAGAAGTAAACATGGAAAGTGACTATAGGAAATTTATTTCTAAGCTCCTCCCTTATGATAATGAGTAATGTAAGACATGGATCTTGAGGACACAAACAATTTTTGACACAAGCTATGCAACCTTTATCAACTGACATATTCTAGATAGAGACAGAAGTGCTCTGAAAAATCAGAATTTCCATGCTAACTTATGTTATGACCTCCCTTTTTTGTAATATCAAAATATTCTAAGCAACCATCAGCTTACAGCCAGATTGCCTTAGCCTCATAAGGCGCTGCCTGGCTCAGGTGAACAAGCACTGCCCAAGACAGGAAATTCCTCTAGAAAGCAAAAAATAATATTACAACTGGATAATAAAAACAATTATAACACAATCAATATTGTAAGACAAGGCAGTACTAGAACATGATAAAAAATAATTAAAGTTCTTTTACTGCCTCGACCAGAACCCAAATCTTATCACTCTACTCTTACTTAAGCTTTTATTGCTCAGTTTTTAAATGAGGAATCTTATTATCTCCCTTAGTGATTTATCTACCAGAAAACTCCTCCAGCCTAGTCTTCGACCTTACTTTACCCTCTTTCACTCCTTCTCCTTGGCCCGCGACCTCACCTTATCCCCCTTCACATTTCCAGCCAGCCTCCACCTTAGTCCTCAACTTTACCCTCTAGGATGTCTCAATGAGAATGAAGATCATTAAATAGCATTTAAGGTTTAAAGAGACTTTATTTTAGCCAATCAACACTGTAGTAAATACAACAATGTTAGCCTTAAATTTTATGAATTTATGTACCTATCTTAACTTTAATAGATTGATTTTAAGAATAATGAATGTTATATCTCAGCTAAAGGGCAATACGACCCTAAACTGTTCTTAAAAAAAAAAAAAAGATGGGCCCTCCCTGGTGGCGCAGCGGGTTAAAGCACTGCACTGAGAAGCTAAAGCCACTTCCGCATGAGTTCGATTCCCGCCTGCCCCGGAGGTGACCACATGGTGTGGCAGACCTCTACTGGCCCACCCGCTGCTCCCCTCAGCAGTGTACTTCATCGATCTGCCTGTTCTGCTCCCCACTCTGTCTCTGGTGAAGCCTCTCACCGCCCCGAGCCTCTGGCCTGTACCCCAGTTCTGTATGCATAAATAAATAAATCTTAAAAAAAAAAAAAAAAAGATGATTGTAATCTCTTAGCCCAGTTCATGTGCTGATGAACTGCTTGCTCCCAATGTATAAAATAAACTTCTGCTAAAGGCAGAACAGGAAGACTTGCACCCAACTCTGATTCCCGTGTCTTCCTCACTTCCCCTTTCCCCTTTTTCTCCTTTCCCCCTTATTTTTTAGGAATCTCTGATCGCCCGAGCTGCTCCCACCTTGAGACCCTGCCTGTTCTGCCCCCCTTTCCCATAATCCATGATCTAATCCATGATCAGGGAACAAAGAATCCCTGACAAATTTTTAACTCCATTTTTATGTGGGATAATTTTTAAATATCTAAGATGTAACTTATTGTATATGGTCCTCAGTCAGCTTTCTTTGTTGCAAGACCCCTCTGGCATCCCTTAAGCAATTTTGTAAAACAGCATTCAATGTTTTACTACGTATATAACAAAGGCGATAGGTAATGTGGAAGATTCAGCATTACTAATAATTGAAGTATCTCACAATTTAAACGCATACAGGAGCATCCTCTTTGTTTCCATATAATTGGTATAACCTCTTTTAACATTTACATGGTTGTCCTTGCCCTATATTACATTTACTAATGTTAGAGAAAGGTATTTTTGATAAGCAGGCTGCTATTTCTGGTTAAGTTTCATCAGCCAAGGTGGCATTTCATGTCATAGTCGATAATTTTATAACTGTCAGCAAATCCTTGTAATGGGGTTATTAAAGAATAACACACTCCCATTGATTAACTATATATTTTTTTCTTTAGTAAAGCAAATTTTTGAGAGTTTGGTTCCATTATTAAACATGTTTAATTGTCAAAAAAAAACCCTGTATTTTGTAATTAAGTTTAAAAATGCAAAGAGCATTATCCAATTTTGCTTAAATGTTACAAAATGTCATTCAGCAGTTCTGTCTCCAATACAGAACAGAATGACTTCACCCTAACAGAGGCTTGACTTAAAGCCTGTACTAACTGAAAAGCATGCCTGTACTATCACCTTTCCATCATGAGTAGCTACTCATGAGCTAATGTCAGTTTTATTTTCTAGTTTCATGAACTGCTGTTCCTCAGCTATAACTCTGAAACACTTATATCTCTAAACGGAGTCACAAATACTTAAATTTACCTGACCAAATCTCACCAAAAATTTTATTATATTTATATAACCCTTTCTGTATATTGTAGTTTTCACTTTGTGAATATGTGTACTTTTATTAATCAGATTTTCATCACAGAGAATAAGGGGTCTGAAATTGACAAATTCACATAGCTGTATTCAAACAAGGGAATACTGCACAGCAATGAAAATTAAAAGTTGATGAGTACATAACAAATGCTGAATTTTGAAAAAAAAACTATTTATTAGTAGTAAAAAGATATCTATGGTATAATAGCATAATAGCATACCTCACTTCCTCAAGTGTTTGTTGTAAGAGTGATGAAAGACATTAGCTATTGAGTTGTTATATTACCTCTAACTTGGTAAAACATCTCATTACTGTTGATATCAATATCATTTTTGTCTAAGCAGCTCTTACTTTGCAACTGAAATTATCATTAATAAATAATAGCACATGTATTTTGTGGATTTTATAAAAAGCAACTCCCTGAAAGAGTAATTCATGTTTTAAAAGTTTGGAGTTATGAAAAATGTTTGAAAAAGTTTAGAGTTATGAAAAAATCTATACATTATCATACAGTTTGTCCCTTTGCCCTGATTAGTCCATTCCTTTCCCCACTTCTCTTCTGGTTACCACTAATTGCTCTTTACAGAATTGGAATTTTAGAGATAAACATATTACAGGTTCATGTTGATTTTCAGTGGTGCCCACTTGAAACATTTAGCAAAATGCAAAGAACTTCTATTTTAAAAGAGAAGGAAAGTTCCTTACTTCATTGCTTGTTGTTGAAGTTACCATCTGCTTTTTCTTTCTTTTGTATGTTCATTTTGTTACTTTTAATTTGTTTTCTCAAGTTATTATTATTATCATTATCTTTATTAGTCCTATCACCATCACCTTGACAAGCAACTTAGAGAATTGGACTACTTTTTTTTTTTAGGATTTATTTTTATTTATTTGCGCATACAGAGCTGGGGTACCCCCAGAGGCTCAGGGGCGGTGAGAGGCTTCACCAGAGACAGAGTGGGGAACAGAACAGGCAGATCTACGAAGTACACTGCTGAGGGGAGCAGCGGGCGGGTCAGGAGAGGTCTGCCACACCATGTGGTCACCTCCTGGGCAGGTGGGAACCGACCTCATGCGGAAGTAGCTTTAGATTCTCGGTGCTGTGCTTTAACACGCTGCGCCACCAGGGAGGGCCGAGAATTGGACTTTTACTTTTCCTGTGGGGTATGCTCTAAGTTTGATTTGATTTCACATTTACCTTCTTCTAACTTCTGTAAGTACTGAGATCAGTATTTGCAATTGCTTTGTCAACAAGTTTGGAGAAAGATTGACAGGTCTTTGAACTTTGTTAACAGGAATGCCTGAAAATCACAGAAAAGAATGAAACATTGTAGGAGACAGGACATTAGGCATTGAGGTTTGTTTTTTTTTTTAACTTGTTATCATGAACAGTAGGCAAAATAGGTACATAGGTACATACGTATGTATGCATTTTATAAACACACATTTTATTGCTTGTAAATTATAAAAGCAGGTTTGATGTCTTTTGCCCTTCAGTAATTTTCTTTAAGTACTAGAATTTTAATACCTTTCATTTTGGGGGAGGGGTAATACTCACAGTAATGGTATCCTTTACTGAGGCCATCACTTGAACGTTAATTAGTAAAACTTGTATTTCACAAATAAGAAACAGAAAGGTTAGAAAACTTCATCAAGATAGTTAGTTAATGAAATATCAAGGGTCACATGCTGTTTCCTCATTATCCCTTGCTTTTTATTTTTATTATGTTAAATTTAGCTTCAGAGAGAAGCACTTAAATCCCTGATGCCAGTCCAAATATTTTCTCATAAACTAAACACTTCTAAGTAACATTTGAAAACATATTTAAAATGATATTTATATTTAGTAAGTGAAATCTAAGATCAGGTTATTTGTTTGGAGGCAGAGAAGATTAGCCTAGGGGATAGTAGATATTTGTCTCTAAGGAATATTAGCTGCAGAAATGGAACTAGGGTATCAAACTGTGATTTTAATCGAAAGTGAAACAAGAACATGAAGATTTTTGCTAATAGAAACTATATTATTGAATATGACTCAGCAATTTTGCTAGGGATTTATTTCAGTCCCATAACTAGAGCTTTGTTGGAAAATTTCAAAAACAAATTCCAAAGCAAATTTAGATTAAGACAAATTATATGTCGGAGATAACTACCTGGATATTTTGGAATGTAAATGCATCTGAAAAAGACCTTTTTCCCCCTCAAAACATATATTGCAAGCATTGTTGGGGATTTCTGCTTAAATATGCACTTATATTAAATGAAAGGGCTGCTACACAATTAACAGTGTTTTATTTTGAGGTAAGTCTTTTGGTGAACCTTTGTAGCAGCAATTCTTCCAAAAATTATTTCAGATGTTACACTAAAGGAGGTAGAGTAATGAAATAAAGAAAAATAAAGAAAAATGAAAAGAAATAATATATGAGGAGAGTATAAAACATGACAAATAATATTCAGGACAGTAGCTGATGACTATTCAAATACAGGAAATCTTTGGGCATCCTAGTAGGGTAAGGGAATTAATATTTTCAATAAAACTTTTATTCCACTTATTACAAAATAGATGTACTCTTTGGCAGTGGTGATGAAAAAGGGTTTTAGTCAGTCAGCTTGATGCCACATCAATATGATGATTTCTTCTTTTCTAACCCTTCTCAATAGCCTTACTTTGATTTGCTTTAATATGCAATATATTACAACAAAATATATAGAGTTCCCATGTTTGATAAAACTTCACAGATGTTGAGAATATTTTAGAAGCTTTTCTTAACCCCTCAATTGTTTGAGGATGTTAGAATTCAAATATTGAAGCTTAGAGAACTTCAAAGTGACATTCTTAAAGTCTATTTCTAGATAGTAACTAAAATATTTCTCGATTTTTTGAACCTCAGAAAAATGGCTTAGTAACAAGGAAAAAAATTCAAATGGCATAAACTTGATAATGAACTGGCATATTCTACAACAGTCCATTTGATCCTGTATGGCTGTGTGTGTTCAGTGAGAGAAAACACAAAAAAAGACATCATAATATACCCTTTTCTGCAATTCCCAGTGCAAATGTTATTGCATAAAGTGAAAGCAGAGAAACAGGAAGAAAAGAAGATATGTAGTCTCAAATGTTGCATATAGGTAAGTCTAGTTGTCTGCAAAATGACATCTGAAATTTCATGTAGTTATTTGCAACTATGTAGCAGTTCAGTATTCCTCCTCAGTATAAGCCCTCTTTCTTCTCTTGTATGGAAAAATCACCAAACACACAACTTCTTTCTGGTAAGTCCACAGGTTTTAAAAGCCAAAGAAATTGATTTATTATTCAGAGGAACAAACTGATGACTCTTCAATCCCCCTGTAAGAAATCAGCTAAATAATTTATTGAGGCCTAGTATAAAATGAAAATGTGTTAAAAGTTGAAATATTTATACAAAGTGAAGAGAAACTGGAGTATGTAAACTGGAAGTCTCTAAAAATATTAAAAATGTGTCTATCATGTGGCCCAGCCATTCTACTCTGAGATATCCACCCAAAGACCACAAAAACACAAAGAAGAAGAGATATATGGACACCTATGGTTTTGTGACTCTGTTTACAATAGCCAAGTTAAATGCCCAAAGACAGAGCTTGGAGTTAGAAGATGCTGTACATATACACAGTATTCTTAGACTCAGGGAACATAGTGGTGATAACCAAGAGCGGGAGGAGGCAGGCAGGAAGGGTTTGATGGAATTGATCTGTTGGTGGTGGATGGTAACTGGAAACTTACTGATAGATGTATCTATATAAAATTGCAGAAATGAAATTGCACACATAGTTAGAAATAGAACAAAATATGTACATTTAAGACACTGAAAACTTGAAAACACAAAGAAATCAACAAAGTCCTAAGCAAAAGGAAGCATGTTCATGGATTACAGACAATATTAATATATCCATTCTCTAATATGAAAAAAAATTATTTTTCAATGTTTTTCCTCCATCATTTTTCTATACAATATTTGCTTATCTCTGGTATGTATAATCTCCTTGCCTCTACTTATCTGGGTTTTGAGTTTGCTCTTCATTCTCCAATTTCTCTTTGTTTTAAGGTGAAAAGTTAGGTGAGTATTTTATAATTATTTTTATATAAGAATTTAGGGCTATGTATATCAATTTGTACTAACGTATAATTATGTGTAATTATTTTATAAGCTTATTTAGTACTTACAGAACTAATGAGGCATTCAAATATAGCACATGATGGCCCATATATGTGGGCCATATATATACCACTAGTCTTCTCTGTCTTGGGAAGAAAGAGTTGATAGCAGATTATGTGTAAAGGACAATGAAAAAACAGTCGAAATACTTATGGAAATTAACTTCCTGGTGTATTATCTCTACATACATATGGTCTATGATGACAAACTCAACATATTGTTGCCTTGGCATCAACATCGCTGATTAGATGGACTTAATTTGAATTGTGGAGCTATGACACTTCTGGTTATTGTCTTTACTTCATTGATCCATATTTCCTGGTTGCATTGAGGTTATCAACTGAGGTGGATAAATAACGCTCTCAAGTAATGTTTTATTAACATTTTCCTTCTGAAATTTGGGATATTTCTTCAGGTCACAAGATATCTTATAAAAGTATTGTAATGTTGTTTGTGGTTAACAACTAATGGGATGTTATCCAAGGCCCTGGAATTGTGAGAAGCCCAGGTGCCAACAGGACATTGCTTGAAAACTAACTGGATGTTATCGGAGGCCCTGGATGTTATCAGAAGCCCAGGTGCCAGCAGGATATTACTTGCAATTACCACCTGCATGAAGGAGGATCGAGAGTGATTCATCCTAATGGGACTACATACTTTGGAAATTTCCCAGCCCTCAAATTTCGCTATATAAGACCCTCTCTCTGTTCAGAGGCTTGGAGTCCATCCTGTCTGAGTGAGACGGCTGTGTCAGTACACTCTGGGGATTAGACCCTAGCCCAGGCTAGCAATAAAGGCTTGTACTTGTCTTTTGCATTGGTTCTGTGTCTCAGATTGAACTCTTAACAATCTGAAAATTTCAAAGCTGAGATCCGTGACAATTTTAATTCCCAAGTCAGTAATATTGCACAGACACAGGGTGAAAATATAATCTTCTTCCTCATGCTTTGGACTGACTCATAACTTGAACTCTACTCAGCTTTGTCTTAAATGGACTTATATTAAAATTCAATACAATGCATGTGTCTTACAACTTCCCTAGTTAAGGTATGAGACTTCACTAATTATCTGTTATCCATTATGATCAAGTCTTGCCACAGAAGATGAGGAGCACTATAAAGACTGCATTTAGCAATAACTTTTTGAGGACATTCTACATTCTAGCACCTTATTTGATACTGGAAATATAGAGTAAATTTGGCCTACACAGTCCCTAAGCAACTCCAACTTAAATAGAAATACATATAAGCACCTTTGTTTAGTGTTACTAAATGAACCTAGTGTCACAAATACAGGGAATGGGAATAGGCAGCAAAGGTATTTAACTGAAAGCGTTGGTGGCAGTGGTGGTGGTTGGGAAAGTGTGGTAGGCATAAGTTTCTTAGTGAAAATGACATCTAAATTGAGACCTGAAATATGATAATAATTAGCCAAAAGGAATAAATATTTAAGCACTGATATAACATGCCTAGAAATAAGAGGGGTGTGGGATGGTATATTAAAGGAACTGAAAATAATTTGATGTTACAGCATAATATATATTCGTGTGTGTGTAATGCCTAGTCAAGAACATAAAAAGGTAAAAAGAGCCCAAATAAAAAATCTAAAAATCCCTGGTGGTAGCAGTTAATAAATTTTATTTACATATTTAATTAGCTTCCCAAATTAAAGTGTATATTTTACTTAAGTTTTGTTGTTGTTGGGTTTTTTTTTTCACAAAATTATTAGTTTCTGTAGTAGAGAAATACATAGAGAATTTTTTTAAAATTCAATTCCTGTTGAAGCACATGAAGACATGCTCCTCACCTTAAAAACATTAATAATTCATGGTCAATGTGGACCTATCTTTTGTGGTAACCTTTCCACATTTGATTTCTTTACTTTCCACTTCTCTTTATTGGGATAACTTTTATAGAAAGAAAAAAATGTCTCTTCTCTAAGATGGTACTCAGTATCTCAAAACTTCTCCCTAAAGACTTAAAATATTCTGGATTTCAGAAAAAGAGATCAGAGATCATTTCCCAAAGTATTCACCAGGCCAGTAATT
>NW_004567107.1:21683905-21699848 GCF_000260355.1 Condylura cristata
CACTCTGTCTCTGGTGAATCCTCTCACCCTCCACATCTCTGGCCTGTACCCCAGTTCTGTACAAATAAATAAATAAATCTTTAAAAAATATATGACCTATATAGAGAATGCAAGAAATGTTTCAAAATGATTGCAACTATGAAGCTTTAGGTCAAGACACAGAACAGGAGGACGTGCTTGAAGTTTTTCTGTAATTTACCAATGTTAAATACTCTTGACTTCTACCATCAAAGATTTGTCTTGCCTGATTTTGAAATAAATTTATGTAGAATATACTAAATGATCACTTTGTTGTTTACATTTTTTTCACTTACATTTTTTCCATGAAGTTTATATATGTTTTACAGTAGTCCCTCATTTTCCTAAATTTTCCTTTGCATGGTTTCAGTTATCTATAGTTGACCATTGTCTGAAAATAGTATGTACAATAAAATATTTTGAAACAAATTAAAGACAAATAGAGGTAGCATTAGATATAGAATTTATATTTTGTTTCATATATAGTACACATATATATGAACATTCACATGTCCTTTTTTATAGTGTTTTCTTATAATTTCTCTATTTTAAGTTATTACTTTTAATCTCTTACTGTGCCTAATTTTTATATTCAAATTTATCATAGATAATATATAGAAAAATATATATAGGCAACTACAATGGGTCTTGGAAAGGAAAGGGGTGCTACTGTATTTGCTGTAATATTTTGGTCTTGTCATCTCTGTATAGTATGTCAATGGGTGAATCTATTATATAACACATTTTACTAATGAAGAACATTTGGGTAGTTTATACTGTGAAATTACAGAAAAAATTTTAACGAACATTTCTATATATGTTTTTTGACTACTGAGCATGCATATGCAAGTTTTAATAGGCTTTCACAAAAGTTTTCCAAAGTAACTGTGCCAGTATTTACTTGTGCCATAATGGTGTGTGATATTGGTTACTTTCCATCTTTACCTATGTTATTTGGTATTTTTTCTTTTCCACAACCTCCCTAAATTCCATTAATTTGTCATCAAAGCAAATTTTATGAAAAATATTTTTGATAAAACATTTCTAAGCAAACTGTACATTTTATAAGTGCATATGTATTGCTAAGGATATGGCTCTTAAATATGATTGAACAGAAACAGAATCTCTATAACTCAGAATATCTCTAGTATTCTGGGCAGGAAAAAAAAAATAGAGATGACACTACTTCCCCAAGGTACTTACCCTCTGTCTTGTACAAAAGAAGGGGCAGTGAAAGATTTAACATTTCTCCATGTAAGAATTAAATATAAATGAGTTTAATACTGCTAATTTGTGTTATTAGAAAAGTGGGTCTATAATTTCATGTTTAACTGCAGCTTACACTTAAAAAGCAGTCTCATTTTTTCCCCCAATGGAGTCTAGATATTTCCCTAAGATAAAGCAAATAATGTTTATTATATTTAACAATGACCACCCTGAGGTTTTCTAACATTCAAAAAAATTAAAAGTATTTGACAAAAGGTAAAATTGCAGTTTTACTTAAGATATGAGTATTCCTTGGAAAAAAATACAATAGAAAAGAGCTGATATGTTAAGATATATTCAAGTTATATTCAAGTTTAATATCATATTATTTTGGCAATACACAACTAGGATTTATAAAAAGATAAAACTATCAACATATAGAAAGTGACACTATTTACTTCTCTATATTAAAATTATGATATCATAGTTCAACTTTTAAGACAAGACTAAGTTGAGGGATAGGAATATATGCTCCAAGTCTAACTGAAAATTTTTTGGTTTTACTTAAAGATACTTATGCAGCTTAATAGCACAGAGAGAATTTCCTTTGGGAGAAGAGCAGTCATAAATAATGACAATAACTAATGGTTGTATTTTTATATATTACATATATATTTATATATACTATAGAAGGTAGAAATTGGTAGACAAGGCACTAAGCTGGACTTTGAAAGATTGGATTCTACTTGGTATCAGAAATTATTTTCTAACCTTGAACAAGTTGTTTAAGTTCATTCTCTTGTAATTTTCCATAAGCTTTTATAATGAGTTTATTATTACTTGCTTTTCCAGTCTAGAGATTAATTGGAATGTTCTTTCAGAAGAGCGATAGTATATTAATCTCATTAGTTTTTATTTTTAAGCACTATTTATTTGTGCATACAGAACTGGAGTACAGGCCAGAGATGAAGGGGCGGTTAAAAGGATTCACCAGAGAGAGAGTGGGGAGCAGAACCGGCAGATCAACGAAGGGCACTGTTGAGGGGAGCAGCAGGTGGGTCAGGAGAGGTCTGCCATGCCATGTGGGTCACCTCCCTTGCAAGAGGGGATCAAACTCACACGGAAGTGGTTTAGGCTTTCTTAGTGCTGTGTTTTAACTCTCTGGGCCACCAGAGAGGGCTTGTTTTTAATATTTAATGACTTCTACATGGAATACATGTGTGAAAATACTTCAATAGGACTTCTAAAAAATTATACTAATATTCCATGATTATCATAAATGATAATAGTTGATATTCCCATTAGAACCTATATATCTAATAATGGGATCAGATATGAATGGCCTATACAGCAATTTTGTTCATTAAATTAAGCAGTTCATTTCCTAAATTTTATACTTCATAAAATTTGCTTTTCTGCCTAATCTATTCTGTCATCAACTGAACAATGAACTTGCCCATGGATATTCATTCTGAGTGTTGAACTGTCATAAGCATTAGACTTCCTTCTGATTAAATATCATAGTGTAAAAAAGCATTATTTTTGTAATTAAGTTTCCTTATATGAGATTAATAATGGCAATAAATTGGCCACTTAATTATTTGAATAGCTTTCCATAAAATGTATCATTTAATGTTATTTTCCTTTAAAATGAATAAAATATTACTTAATTAATACTATAATAAGTATGAGTGACAGTATTCTTCAAATTAAACATGTTGAAAGATATGTCATGTTGAAGAAAGGGTTCAGCTAAACGATAGCAACACTGAAGTAATATGGTTGACTGGGGACAGCTTCAATCTTATTTACTGTTATGTACAGTTATTTGAAATACTAGTAGATCAACAAGATTTATTTCTCAAGACTTTTTATAATATCTATGTACAAATTGTTTGACTTGTTCTAAATGGGTTTTTTTCTTTTAAAATTCTAAATTCAGAATTTAGCAATTTTCTACTTACTAATTAAAGCCTGAAGGAAATCCAGGTCTGTTCTTGATTTCAGGATATTGTTAGTGGTATTTAATTCCATTCACTTATCATTTGGATTTTTTTGATGTGTAACATGTTATCCAACAATAGATAACTAGAAACTGTTTAAATGGAGATTGAATAGATGAATGTATTTTTATGTTTGCTTAGAGTTAATATTTACTAATCACAAAGAACCAGTTCTTTTTCTAGCAACCAGTTAATATATTACATTAACAAGAAATATAAGTCATATGTCTTTTTAAAGTTTATTTAGAGATATCCACAGGAGAATTATTTTTCAATTTCTATCTTCCTTTAATCTTGGGAACTTATGTTTCATGAGCACCTACTATATTACAGATATTTTATTTATGTCATTTCATTTAACCAGCAAATAACCAAGGAGAATTGGCAAAAGTTTTATTTTTATAAGGGAGAAATTTATCCTAAATAGAAATCACATTATAAAAAACTGGCATCAACTGAAACAAATCTCAGGGTCATTTACTAGAAGCTCAAGGCTGTTTTCATTTTCCTCAACTGCTCCTTGTTTTTCTCCCTTCTAGTTTTAGGACTCTGAAATAATCTTTGCTAAGTCATCTTTCTTTTATAATCAGGAGAAAGACAAGGAGGAGAAAATTTAAAGACTCTTGGCAAAGAGATATGGATAGAGCTAAATTGTATTTCAATAAATTTTTATGTTGTTCTTAGTAGACAGCAATATAGGATCTTACATTTGGTTTGAAGTCTGACCAGCATGTACAGTGCCCAGAGGTTTTATATGCTAATGAATACCAACCCAGATAAATGACAGCAAGAGAAGAGCACATTGTGTATGAAGATCTGTGTAGTATGAAGTCAGTCTTCCTAAAAGGGTCCTATAAGGCTTTTCTCATCACAGCAGCTACTCCACTTCCAATGCAAATATGCAAATATGCAAATAAGTCTAAAGAAGAAAAGCCCATGGATCTGTGTAGTATGAAGTCAGTCTTCCTAAAAGGGTCATATAAGGCTTTTCTCATAGGCCCAGAGTAGGCCTCTTATCAATATGCTATAGGAACTAGAGATGGATCAAGGTCCTATAAGCCTTGGAAGGTCTATTGCCATTCCTTGCAGAAAGCAGTTTGGTTTGAGTTGAGATCAGTGTAGCCTCTGAACGCTAAAAGTTTCTTCTCTGACCTAATTGAGAAGCAATCACTGTCCCCCCTCTTTATGAACTTGAAGAATTTTGTTTGAGTGACTCTAATCCAGTTGTAAATTTATCAGTGAACAGATTTAGATTATCTGAGAATAATCTCAGAGTAAGATTGAGGTAAACCTCACCTTGTCTTTCATGTAGTCTCAGTTCTCCTTGAAATCCTAGGTCCCAAAATATAGATTCAAAATCCCTGATTTGCTCCATTATTTTTTAGAACTTAGCATCACGTGAATTTTCCATATGTATGCTATTAAATCAATTTTTTTACTTTGTTAACTTGTTGAATGCTTTATTTGTCCTACCTAAGGAGAACCAGAAAGTTGAAGGATTATTCCTGTACCTGGACAGTAGGAAGCGAACATTATGTTGACAGCATGGTCTTTGGGTACACCTACTTAAGTACTAGGTTACCAATTGAATTTCATTGTATTACAGTGTCCTCATCAATATCAACCATTTATGGAGGTGGTAGGTGCTGAATTACACTTTTTTTTCCCTCTAAATTCTTCTGACTTAGGTGAAAAATTTATAAAGGCCAAAATTATGTGTAAGGAATGAGCTTATGGGATGAAACAGTATTCAACCAGGTGAGGGCAGAAGAATTCACAAAATTATTTTTGTTGTACCAAACATAGCCTGGCAAAGGAATAACTTCTCCACTCTTGACTTCAACAAAATTGGTACTTAGGAGAGTTGTAAGGAAGTAATGTATAGTGCTGAACAATATTTGTTAGTATTTTAATTATCATGATAATGTTATTACTGATACATTTTATAGGAGTGTTTGAATGGTCAAGAGGATATTATTCATAAATATTTAAGCACACTGCCAATGAAAATAATGGTAACAACCATCATTCACTTCTGTTAGGTTTACACTTTTAAATTGTGTCTCAGACATCTATTTGACTCCGTCATACCTTGATATTAATAGCATGATATTGATTATTCTCAAAATACTTTAGTATTTTATTGGCACTATCTAATAAGAATTTTATGAAAGAAAAATAACTGATGAGTTCATTTAACACAGTGATTCCAATATTCCCCAATTTGGGGACAATTTATCTTTTATTGACATAAAGATCTTCTGAACTCTACATTGGAACGTGGATTTTAAAATGCAATAGGATTTTTCCTTTTCACATGGTGTGAGCATTAATATTAGCTTCCAGAGTTCAAACTGACAATGCATATTCATAGGCTGGATCACTGTTTTTTTCTTTTCCATCCCTTCTTTGGAAGTTGTCTGAGAACAATAAGATATGACATCTTAGTAAGGCTTCTGCTCTAGCAAAATTTATTTGTCAAATCCCAGTGGAATAGCATGGCTGAGAACCTCATTTAAGAGCATGATAAATAAACCCTGAACAGGAGTTTTAAAGGGATGGGTACATGATGAAAATGTACCAAATATCGTTCCCTTTGGAAACTGTGGAAGTGTAGTGTCCAAATCTCCTTTCCAGAAGGCATTTGGTATTCACCTGTAGGAATGCAACCTGTTGCTAGCCTTCAGCTAAAATGCTTTTAATAACCTCTTCAGTTTAAGGTTTACACTGTTCCAGGAACAGCCCAGTCTAAGACTGAGCAAGACAGAACCTCCTTGTGGGCAATTATTACTTGGGAGCTCTTCTCTGGGTTGGTCAACATTTACTCAGATCTGCATTATGACATGGGACCTGGTACAAAGCACTCCTTGACTAATCATGGTTCTTCCACCATTCTTTGTCAGATCTGCATCAAAGTCTGGAGACTCTCTCTGCCTAATTGAGCTTCTTACCTCTTTCGTGGTTCCTATGCATTGATTTCCAGTGTTACTTGCACTATCATTTTCTCGTCAGTGTCAGTCTCCTGAAAGAATCTAGACTGTCCAGTCATTTCATCCAACAGTTGGATACTCAATCCTCATGCCCACAGTTAGAGCTCATTGCTTCTCCTGTTTGCCTGCTACTCCTCTCTGGTCATGCCATCTCTCTTTTCTTCTTCACACAGTCAAGGTCATTCCTGTCACAGAGCTTATATTTCTCCCCTGTTTGAAAAGCTTTTATGTTCTTAGGTGTCATCTGGTTCCTGATTATTCAAATCTCTGGTTAAATGTCACCTTCTTTAGAGTCTGCTCTGGATCATTCAATGCCAAACATGTCTTATCTCATCCTGTTTTTATTACATGCACTTAAAGTCTTTAGGGTATTATTAGTATAAGAAAGGCATGTGACTTAGGGAAGTTGCATAACGTTTCAGAGGTGTTTTTCCCATTTATTAAAAAAAATAATAATTACTAGGCCCTCCCTGGTGCTTCAAGGGGTTAAAGCACAGTACTGTGAAGCTATTCCAGCCACTGCAGCATAAGTTCAATCCCCAGCTAGGGAGGTGACTCACATGGCATAGCAGAAATCTCCTGACCCACCCGCTGCTGCCCTTTAGCAGTGTTTTTCAATACATCTGCCTGCTCTGCTCCCCACTCTGTCTCTGGTGAATCTTCTCACCCCTCACACCTCTGGTGTGTACCCAGGTTCTGTATGTATAAATAAATAAATCTTTAAAAGACTAATTATATACCTCATAAGTTGTAAGCATTAGATAAGATTAGATAGAATAATGACATGTAGTATTTGACTCTTAGTAGGCTTTCCATAAATGCTTGTTGCTGTGTTCACATGAAATATTTAATAAGACTATTCTGCAACGTAGACAATTTCTTAATATACACACATTTATGTGCAAACTTACAAAGCAGAAATATTATGGCGAAGACAAGGCAAGCTATTATTTAATAATTTGACAATGAAAAGTAATTACATCTCAATCTTAAACCTGTAAATTGTATGTTGAACCTTTCAACTTGTTTACAAATGTGTTGGGGTGACTAGATACTCCACCCACAAGCTGTAAAAGGATGTAGAACTTTGCTAAACTCACTAGTTCATTTCATTTTGAACAGCCAATAGTCATTAAGCAGAATGGATTTTAAGCAGTGACCTAGAAATCAAAGGCAGTGTGTAACCTATTAGAAATCTCTTGAGCCATCCAGCCTGACAATAATCTTTAAACATACCTTTGGTTTTGAAGATGCAATGCCATAAAATAATATTTCTTCAGAGAAGAGTAATTTAGAATACATATATATATATGTACATGTATGTATATATGTGTATATATACAAACATGTACATATATATATATGCTTCAGAACTTTAAATTTCTCTTAATTACTAGAAAAGAGTAAGGTAACAGTAAAATCAAGTAAGTTTTTGTTAAATTGAGATCAAAGAGAAGTTGTAGAGAGAAAATGGTTTATTTGTAATCTTCCCTGTAACTAAAACTTTTTTTTTAAGTGTCTGTTCCATATCCTTCTGCCTCCTAGTTTTCAGTGCTATGCATATTACCATGCTTTATTACCAATTAACATGTTAAGTAATCGTATGATGATGCTAATGATACCGTGGCATTCTTTCTCTTTTCCCAGGCAGCCCTGCAGATAAATTATACGCAATCGATTCCTGTTGAAGTGAATAGATGGCCTAGTTTTGCTGCAATATTCAAGTTCTTCCCCCCTGCAGTCAATTCCCAGTGTCCCAGTGATTTATCTACCTTTCCTAAATTTTGTGTTCATGTTCTTTTTACCAGTGGTGTGGAATTTTAACTAGCTTTTGATAAAATGTATAAGGATACTTTCTAAACAAGGAATGGAGAAAAATTACATTTTTTTCTTCTTCCATATGTCAAGATTTCTGCATGCTGTTAGAAGCCATCAGGCACTATGGAAGAGTTTGTGTATTTTTAACTAAAGATCTATGGAGCTGTATGTGTGACATTTCCTACATTAAGCCTGAAAAATCATAATTTCTATTAGGTTTCTCTGTGTAATGCTAGTGTCAGGAACTACTGAATGTTTATTTATCATTATTTTTATCATTTTATTTTAAAATGTTTAAACCTAGGGGAAACTTTGTAAAAATTATACAAAACAACATTTTTTTATAGATTAACACACATTTTTACATTTTTAACTTTATCACTTGCTTTTTTAGCTTCACTTTACAAAGTCATATGGTAATTTTATAGCCCATACTTCAGCATGCATTTACTAAGACCAAAATTGTTTAATTACATAACCATAATCCAGTATCCATGAGTGACGTTCAAGAAATTTAATATTATTACACTTTATTCCTACTTAACATTGAATATTACAATTGCATCAACTATCACAATGATATTCTTTATAGTGATTGATTTTCTAATATAAGTGCTGGTAGGGTTAGAAATTCTCTTCAGCTGTCATGTCTTTTTAGTTTTCTTCAACCTGGTATTGCAGATATTTCCCTATGAATAGATTCAAATTACACATTTTGGGATACTATATAAGTATAGTATGCATCTAAAGTAATGTATCTTTTTCAGAGTACCACATCCAGAAGCATTTAATATCTTAATTTTATTTTATTAATATTAATATTGAGTGCTTGATGTACTAATTATCTACTGCTGCAGAACAGCATGCCTGCAAAATTAGCAACTTAAAACACACTTATTGTATGAAAGTTTCATTAGGTCACAAGTCTGGGTGCAGTTGAATGAAATCTAAAGCCTTAGAGGTTTACCCAACTGTGGTCAAGATGTCAGCCATGGTGGTGGTATCATTTCAAAGTTCAACTGCACAACGATCTGCTTCATTTCTCACAAAGTTATAGTCCAAATTCAGTCTCTCTCAAGGCATATATCTGAGGACCTGTCTGCTGGTTTTTGGTCTGAGCCTTCCTCAGTATCTTTGGTCTCTCCCTAGGGGAAGCTCACAATAGAAGTTTGCTTCATCAAAACCAGCAAGGCAGAGGATCTACTAGTATGATGTTTAGTCTCTGTTATATAATGGTGTAAGTGTATCCCACAATCTTTGCTGTGGTCTACCGATTTAATAGCAGTCATGCCTGTGTGATAGGATTAGTGAGCTTACAAGAAGATGGAGATGTCAGAGTTCATCCTATCGAGGTCTCACTATTCTCCGTCCTACAGAAGTGTCCGAATAAATATGACTGCTGGGCACATAGCAACCACACAATTTATTTTGTGTGTGTGTGTGAATTGAAGTCTAATAATTCCACTAAATTCTATCTTATAATTGGTTATTTTGGGCCTATTTCCCCAAATCAGGTGACTTCTTTTTGCCATAAGAACATGTTTATCATCTCCTAATTGTTTATATTATTTCTGTTTGTTTTTTTCTTCTTCAGACCATTTGAATTTGATTGTACATGATTGACTGACTGATTTATTTATTTACTCATTTTTGCCAGCCTTCCCTTTAAGTCACTTGATATGATCCTTTTCAGGATCTAATTTTTATTATGATGGTGATTTTTTTCTCCCTATTTACATTTTCTTTTTTTCATGTTTGCTTGCAGTTTTGGTGTATTGCAGTACAATTGCCTTTTATTTTGAAATTCTTTAGTTGTGAGAATTTTAATCAGCTGATTTATATTCTCTCTATGCTTAATGCAACACACAATGCTGGGGTGACTTTTTCCTGTTTTCATATTCTGGTTACCCATCTTATCTTTTGTGGCACCTTTGTCATTTTATAAGAAACACCACTCATTTCTGGATTTCTATTTCTCCTGAGGGGAAAAATGCTTTTCTGAAGAGGTTGCCTCTGGTCCAGGTCCCTCTGAACCCCCTTTTATGTGGCAAGAATTATAAACTTCCAAGTCCTAGATGTATGTTCAGTATTTGGAACTTAGACTTTCTTTTTCTGCAAGTTACTTTATCTGTGCCTTGTCTAAATTTTCCATTTTTTTCTCTTCTTTTGGAAAATTTCTTAAATATCCTTTATTCTTTTCCTCTATCACCAAATGAGGTAGAATTTGTTACAAATGATTGAATTTTGATGTTTATTTCTCTATTGGTAATTTCATATGTGAAGATTTCTGCCTGTTACATTGCTAAGTTATGAAGCATCTGCTTTTTTTTTCATATTTCTTTTGCTTTATTTTATTTGTCCATATCATAGTGATTGGGAGGATAAGTTAGAAATTCAGATTAGGCAGCTTTTACTATCCTAGAGCCACACTATTTATTTTTCAAGTAACTCAGCAGTCAAATGGTGGAATGATAGTGCAATCATTTAAAAAAAAGTGATTGATGATATACCTTGTTTCAGATAATATTGTAAGAACTTTACACTCTTTTTCCTACTTAAATCTGTAATACTTTAAATAAACATTATTTATCTTCTCATTTTAAAGATGAGAAAGAGGGTTTTCATGCTAAGTGGCAAAGCTGATATTTCAATTAAGCTCTAATGTTTTACTATGTCTCTGATCTTTCTACAACATTTCCAATGTACAGATTTTATTCTTAGTTTTGTTATGTATATGCCTTAAGCAAGTTTCTTAAATTGCCTTCATATGTTAGTTTCCAAAAATAACAGCTAAATAGAAAATAACAAATTCTACCTCATTTGGTTGTTAAAATGATTAATTTCTATAAGCCACCTCGTTTGCTGTTGGTATACCAAAGGCACTTAAATGACAGAAACCTCCTACTACTCAACCATTAGGTGCAAACTAGAATGCAGTTTTTGTGACAAGGGCTGTGCTTAAGAAGATGTGATATAGGCCTATGGTGAGGGTGAAGAAAGCTTAAAACTAACTGAAAGAATGAGTTTGAGATGTACTGTTATAACATGAGGTACCGTAAAACTAAGCAAGAATGAGGGTCATAAACAGAAGGTACTGACAGAAGCTGGAGACCATTTACCTCAGCTTTTATAGGGCATCTGATAATAAGCCAGGCTGAGAGGTCAATATGCAGGAAGCATATGTGATTCAATTCTGACAAATGACTAAAAACTCTTCCTCTTTTATTTTTCAGCAGGACATGAAAGAATCTATTACTTCAGACAAGAGATGTCTGGTTTCTAGAATTCCATTTGGTATGTTTACATTTGCAACAATTCAATACCTAGTGCAAATCACATGTTAAAAATCCACAAATAGCATGTGATCTTTATTCTCTTTTGATTACTGTTTCTATTTATTTGTGCATTTTAAAAGAGGGCAGTTTTTGACAGGCCAATTTTAAAATTAGATTACGTCCATGCTTCACAATAAACACTGTGTTAGAAATGATTACACATTGAGAATTTCAGAAATGCAGTCTTATAATCAAGTTCCTAATTTAAAAAACCTTCTAAAAGTCATTTATAAGAAATTGAGATCTTGAAAAATACAATTTATTGGGCTATTCAAATCTCACATTAATAAACCTAGTGAGTTTTTGAATACACAGTATCTATGTTCCCACATATACACGTTTTGATCATCCTAATTAAATACAATTAAACTGAATAATGTGTATATCTAGGCACCATCTGCCAATTCCTGATGTTGATTTTCAGCTTATTTATACTTCTTGAATAAAATGTGGAGGCAGCTTTATTAGAAAGAGTACTAAAGTTAGAAAAATCCTGGTTATATTCCATCATTGCACTTTCTTCCTGGATGTAAAGGACTATGTAAATATATGAGTTTTTCTCTCTTATTTGAAATAGTAATAATGTTGTTTTTTTATAATAATAAAAAAACATAGTATCTTTCATGAAATCTGGGTAACAGATACATTCAAAATTTTTAAAATGTGATACATTATTTAATTAAGACATTTGCAAAACACACATATACATACACACTCCATGAAAACAAAACTTTATAGACACGGAACTAATGATTTTACTTTAAAAAAATTATATGTTAAGGGATGAATTCTGTCCCCCTTAAATTCTTACATTGAACTCCCATTCCCTATTAACTTAAAATATAATCAGATTTACTGATAATAAATTTAAGAAGGGGACTGAGTTAAAATGGGGAGAGATCCAATGTGCATGGTGTCCTTAGAGGAAGAGGAAAGGACAGCACACATGCAGGTGCAAAAGTGAGGCTCAGGTGGAGAGGCAGTAAAAGAAAGGGAGGTTATCTGTAAGCCAAACAAAGATGCTTCAGGAGAACTTTTATCTTGGACTTCCAGCCTCTAGAATTATGAAAAAATAAATTTTTGGTTTGGCTAATAAGTTTGTAGTATTTTATAATGATAGACCTAGCGAACAAACAAAAACAAGTACGAATACAATCCCATTTTCCTTATTTAAATAATACACTGAAATAAAACTATGAGGAATAGAGAAAAGAGATATAGTTCTATGATCACAATTAGTTTTTGAATTTTTGTGACCCAGAGATTCTATCCCATTGATAATGCTTCAAATACCAATACCCCTGATTCAAGTTGTTCTTTAAAAATATCCAATGAATAATTATTCACTACAAATAGTATAGAAGAACAAATCAAATCATCAACATTATGAGAAGTTCTTGTGTTAGTTGAATCTGACCTGATAAGAAGTGTACAAATACATCTGGGAAGAAATTAATGGGAAGGAAGCTGAGAAAAGTAAGCAAGAGAAAAATCATATTTTCCTGTTTGTTACTACCACTTGTTTAGAAACATGTGGGTAATTGTAATATACAACAAAGAGTAAAGGTCAGTGCCCACTTTTTGAGATATATTTGCTCATTGAATGCTTTTGCAGCATCTGTCCCTGCTGTAGCTCTCCTGTTTTGTTATTTCCTAAATCATCTTTGTTTATCTCAGAGACTGTTGGACTTTATGTTCTAACAGGTTAAAAGCAAGACTAGATAAAATCAATCATTGTCTTTTTTACTTTGTTCTGCACTTCCATCAAATACCCAGTGATTTTCCTAACATACCAGTATTTTCTTTCCTAAGAAGACCCTATACACTTTTATATATTAAAATAACTTGTACAGTAATTTAAAGGTACCTATTTGGATACACAGAAATAATTTTATTCCATCCTATTTATTTTAATAGGGTTAGAAACTTCAGAACGAAGCAGATAATGGTTTTCAAAAATCAAAGCTTAAAATCTAAGTTATCTGTATTAAGCTACAAACAAAACACTCCATTTCACTGCAAAGACTCACATTCAGGAATAACTCAAGGAATAGAATTTCTTATCCCATATTTCTCTCTCTCTCTCACACACACACCAACACACACACTCCACCATTGCCACAGAATTTCTTTCTGTATTTTTACCACCATTTTTTTTTTTTTTTTAGTATGCATTTCAATTCCCAAAAGCTCTTACACTCTTGTTTTACTTTGCTTCAGGTCACATACTTGCTTATGTGGTGTCCCATCATTTATAAAATCTCTTAATTCTAGATTGTTTAAGCTTCTCGCTTAAATGATGAACATTTTTTTCATTCAAATTTTCTGATTCTCTAACACCCTAAACATAACTATAGAGGTCTTTTTGTTTAAAAGAAATTTTGTTTACAATTATGTAAAAATAAGGTTGATGAACAACATTGGTAACTTGAGCTCATAGAAGTATAATATAATAATTTTGTCCTTTATGTCACTGTCTAAACTGATTTTAACTTGTCTCAGTTTGTACCACTTCCTATGGCTCCACAGTGATTGTTCTGCAGCATTTAAGTTGGTTCAGCTGAAAGGAATTTATGACAATCACCACACTGTTTGATGCTAGGTTGCCATTACTTTTAAAACGATGATATTTGAGATGTGTAAATGAAGCATCAGGCACTATACCTGGTCTGTGTCATTGGTGGAGACAGCCAAGTATGCCAGCATTTGTCTGTCTGTCCTAGCTCTTACCCACTTCACATCTGTCACTTTTCCCCAACTTTTGGCCATGATTACAAATATCAACTCAAAGCCCAGGTCCAAATACTTGGCTGTGAAGCTAACGAATCTTCACTATTATGAAGTAAAAATTGCCTTTTGGAAGCCTGTTTGGTGACCACAAAAATGCTCCAATTGAGAAAATAATGACATAAATGAACATAAGAAGTATAGCTGATTGAATTTGTTCCCTCTAATTGCACTGAAGCAATTGATGTTGCTCTTAAGAGTTTTAATTGTCTATTTAGAATTGGGTACAATTCATATAGCCTCTAAAACTGCCTTGAACAAAACCATTGTCTACTATAACCACAAAATTGATCTTCTCAAAACTAAACACAAACTCTTTATCTTACTGGTCATTGTATTATTCCACATAATGCATTAATAATCTTATAAAGCCTAATGTTAACTTTTAATTGGGAGTGAAACCCTGGATCTTGTTTGAAGTAATTTCCAGTAAAGTTAATTAAATGTTGACCCTGCTTTGTTAGTACATTAGTATAGCAACTTTTTCCTGCATCTCATGAGGTGACTATCTCTATGAATAAAAAATAAATACAGTGACCTCAGCAAAAGTATTTCTTCATGAGAAGAATACACATACTATTTTTCATGAGCTGGAAAAATACTAGTTTCATATAGCCACATAAAATTAGATCATACTGATATTTGTGAAGATGAAAAACATAAAGATGAAAAATATACCAAATTGAATTGAGTATTTTGGTAAGGCTATTTTAAAAAGGCAGATATTCTGAAAGTGCCAGTTGGTTTCAGCTTACATATCTTTCATCTTGATACAGAGACTGAACATAGAAACAACATTTATGCTTTCAATAGAATATGGAGAATATATTTCCAAAGATATGCTAGGTTGGAGAATAAGCCTATCTCACACAGATCTTGAAATAAGAATGGTCTGAGAGAAAAGATCAAATCCAGGGCTCTATGAGTAAAATATGGTCTCGGGCTTAATATCCCAAAAGTGTGGTGTGGTTATAATGCCCTTTTGTAGAACTTCAGAAAGATTTAGGATGGTGTCTTATAAATCCTTTCAGCTAGACACAAAGATTTCTATGAATTTTATAGGCATTCCTCTCAGGCCCTCTTTTCTAGATAAAAGGAGTTCTAAAAGTCTTTTAAAATGTTATCCTTCAGTACCTTGACTTTCAGTCCAAGGTAAAAAGAGACTTGTCTTAAATAGATTTGTGGGTATGACATGTTTAAATGAGGGGATTTTAATGATACTCAGAAAGTCTACAACAATATCAAAGATGTCATGCAGCCTAAAAAGAGGAACAAACAGCTTAAAAGGTTAAGAACTCTTCAACTCTCTAACTTCAATGACAGAAACTAGGCTATAAAAGCTAATCATATGTAAAAAATAGACCTTTTTTCCCCCATGGAAAATGGTAGAGTTTAGAGTCCTATGGCCATTAGAGTCCAAGTTAAGTGGCAGAACCAGAGAGAAGAAATGGGGAAACTGTTTGTTATATCTGCCCAGACTTTATCGGCAGGGACTGCTCTGTGACTCTATGTAGACATCTCCCATTGTTTGTTGTTTGTGTGCATTCAGTTTTCCTGTAACTTTTTTAACAATTTAATGTGTGCATGTGAGGAACAGATAACAGATAGTTTTAATTTTAAGTCTTCTTATCAGGAAGAGTTGAAGGAACCTAAGAAATGACATGTACACATTGAACAAATTAAAATAAGATACACTAGTTGCAATACATAGCTTAATGTCACAGAAGGATAAAGCTTACATCCGAATGTATTTTTTTTTTTAATTTAAAGATTTATTTATTTGTCC